>NC_143458.1:2895700-3203833 GCF_987193195.1 Phasianus colchicus | reverse complement strand
TAGAGGCGGTCTAGAAGCACTCCATTCATCTCCAGCTGTTGTTTGATAGCCAGTTGTGGGCTCGAGTATTTTCATCTGACAAAATACCCAGCTCTCACTTTGTAGATTACCAAGCACACCCAGAGTTCCCTTTCTTGATCAATACAGAAGTTGGGGAAGTGCCACTGGAAGGGGAACATCAGCAAAGGCCAATTCACAGCAAGCCATGGTTGCCCACATCCATATGGTGGAAGCAAAGCAAAGCACACACTGTGCTACTTTGATAACACAAAGAGTTGCTGTGTTTGGGACACCTCAGCACTACAATTTGAAAAGCTAAGATGAGATATTTCCCCCCCCCTCATTCTCCCAGCCCTGCCCAGCTTCCTATTACTGTTAATCCTGCAGGACAGCAATACTTCTTCCAACCTGGCCTACCTCAAAGGCTTCTAAAAAAAAAAAAAAACTTATTCCTATTCCTTTATCTTCATTTTGCAAAGCTCCTGCCCTTTTCTCACCGCTTGCAGCAATTTTCCCTTCTTCCTCAGGAAAGGAAAACCGAATCAAATCAAACGCATCTTCATGCACAGCTTCTTTTTTGCCCCCTCTCCCATTCCCCCAGCTGCTACAGCCATACTGGTGCTCACTCACTCTCACAGCCCACAGATATGATGTGGGAAGGTCAGCCCAGGGCACAGCAGGGAAGGAGCAGTGCCATCAAGGGGAGCTCCCAGCTCAGCAGGTGGTGCTCTGCTCTTGGAATCAGGGCTTGCCCACATTGCCTGCACAGAGAAGGGCTTGGATGGGAAAGATGACTTCAGAGACAGGAAGCAAAAGAAACACAACAAGCTCCCTTCCAGCCCCCAGGATCCTTATGCATTTCTATTAATTAAAATCCAAAGGTAATTTGTCAAGAGATTAACTTAGATGCTATAGCCAGCTCCCAGAGCAAGTAATTGCATTCTGTCCCCACTGTCACACTTCACTTCTCTGCTCTGATGGTTGCTGCCTCCCTTTCATTATCCAAGTCTAACACACTTGAACAAGTGTATTCTGGATGTCAGAATGCATTACAATGCTTCACCCAACACGTGAGAAATTAAGGCACAAGAAGAAAAAGTCATGTAAGAGCATATGCAGATCTCAGAGCCAGACCCAGAGCGCTCCCATATCCCCAAAGAAGCTGGGATTTGGGGTGAGAGGCCCTGAGCTGCATAGAACCTGCAGAACCAGCATGGGAAAGTGCTCCATCTCCTGCTCATCCTTCCTTGTGTTTCAGACCATTAACTCTTAGCCACAGCTGGTTGCATCCCTGCCCATTACACTCCTCCCCCAAAGGTTCAGTGTCCCACCACATCACCTGCCTCTCAACCAGCCCCAATCCCCCCAGCCCTGGATGCTGGGAATTGTGCTAATCACTACCAGAGGAACAGATTAAGGGACTGGTTTGCAGCCATCCGTCAACACCATTTACACGAGAATTGTCAGGCTGCAAATAGAAAGAGAGGTGATGTGAAACAATCCTGTCTGAAGGTTTTTAGCACTCTTTACAAATTGCTGTGGTGAATAACTTGTTGCCTGTATTTATCCCTTTTCAAATCGTCTCTTAGCTATAGTCATCCATCTTCATTCCTCCCTGCTTGCTCCAGACACTCTCTGCTGCTACCTCATTATTTTACATTTGTACACTGCCACTTGGCTGAGCCTTGCTCAGAGACACAGAGCAACCTCCAGAGGCCTGATTCTTCCCTGGGGCAGTGCCACCGGCTTCAGGGTGGATGCAGCACAGCCCTTCACACATCTCCTCTGTCAGTGTGCTTGCATGAGATGAAAGAGCAGCACTCGGGCACCTGGGTCCCAGCCAGGACTGCACTGCAAACAGCCTCAGAAAGCAAACCACCTGCTCTGTAAGAAGGTTTTCCTAGGTGCATGGTGGAGCTTCACTTAAACACATAGACAAACCCCAATGTTAGAGCCTGCCCAGCATGGGGCAGCAGCAGCAATGCCTTATGCTCAGAGCTCACCTCTCCCTCATTTCTCCAGCAGTTTAAGGCACGTCTTTGAGCATCCTTCTTGCAGACACAGTCCATTTTAGAAGGAAATTGCAAATTAGATGTCACCAACAAGCAGACATCATGCCAGACAGCACTTGGACAAGCTTCAGCACTCCTGTGCTCTGAAGGAAGCACTCTAGAGAAGTACCAGACATGCAGCTAGTCTAAGTCTACTCGTCTTCCAAGCACCTTACACCCACCTGTCCTGCTTGTGGTATAAACCAGCCTTTCCAAATTGAATGTACTCTTCTTCTCCATGCTTCAGATTCCCTCCTTCATCTCCCAGCCATAACTGAACGCCCTAAATTTATTCACTGGCCAACATCAAAACCACTGCTGGCTCTAATTTATGCTCTGTACCAACTTGTTTTATTGGCCCCTAAGTAGAGTTCAGGGGATAATGTTTGTATAAGAGATGCTACACAAAATAAGCTTGCATTGTGCTATAAATCATAGCCAAAGTACAACAAAGATGGGCACAAAATTACAGGCTGCAAGTAGGTGGTTTGAGAGCACTCACTTATGTGGGAGGGAAGAGTGATTCCCTTCATGACAACGATCACTGGGGAAAACTCTGTAGCTCGTATTATTCCAGTGGTCAGGCTACAGAGGGCTCCTCTCCTCAATCCATAACTCTAAAGGTCAGGCTTTGTTAAAAGAACATTGACAAGATCAAAGCCCTGAAGCCCTGGGGTCTCTGTATATCTGTCTCAGGAGCAGACCCTGCCATTTAAGAGAGAATAAAACAAATGCCTCGGTCAAGGACAGCCTGGAGCTCAATGGCAGGATTGGGACAGACCCAGGGATGCCAGAATTGCCATGATGCCACTCAAAGGAGAGAGGGGAAGAGTCTTCAGGAAAAGGAAGATCATAGCATGGTTTGGGTTGGAAGGGAGCCTCAAAGGCTGCCTGGTGCCTCCCTGCAGTGCACAGGGACACCCACAGCTCCAGCAGTGCTCACAGCCCCTCCAGCCTGACCTTGGCTGTCTGCAGGGACGGGGCACCACCGCCTCTCTGGGCAACCTGTGCCAGTGCCTCAGTGCCAAACCTTCTTCCTTACATCCACTCTAAGTCCTCCTGTTCTAATTGGAAGCCATTTCCCCTTGTCCTATCACACAGACCCCACTAAAGAGCCTGTCCCCTTCTTACAGCCCTTTTATATATTCTTACACATTAAGGGGTGTGTTCTGTATTACCCAGCAGAAAGCAGCATCCTGCCAAATACTGTGTGGAGTACAGTATTCCTCATCTCAGCCCTTTCTCTCTTTCATTTCCATCTCTTCCTTCTTGACTCCTCAGATGAAACAGCAAAGGGCTCAACACCTGAGCCCAATGCCTGAAGCCATCCCTGTACTTCTGGCCCCAGTTTATTCAGCACCAACACCAGCAACCCTCTAACAGACAGCCCTAAGAGCTCTCCTTCAATCCAGGCCCTGCCTTTTGCATTATGTAACATCTCTCCGCCTCAAATATTCCCCAAGCTGAGAAGCTGTTCGTATAATAGATGAATGCTCCGGCTGGACATTTTTATTTTTATTATGTTTAATTCACTTTATCCACTGCTAATTTCCCTTTCGCTGTGTGCCTGTCAGGAATCCATGTCTCAGCAGTTCAGTGAGCAGAACAGCCTGAGCATATATCAGCCTTCAGAAATAGCACCCCAGTGGCTCTGCTGGCTGGCAGAGCTGCTGAGCAGCACTGATCTGCCTCTAGAGGCACAGTGCTCTGGGTCAGACAGGGGCATGGGCTTCCAGCTGCACTCCTGTTTGCTCCCAGCGTACCCCTTGATTTCCTCACTATAACACAGGAGCTGCTCTGAGCACCTGATGGAGCTGTGGGTGTTCATTGCAATAGGACCAGATGGCCTCTAAGGGTCCCTTCCAACTCAAATCATTCCATGGTTCTACAAAAGACACCTCCAGCAAAGATCTGACAGCCCCATTTCTGCTAGGTGCTGGGTAAAGATCTGCTCGAGAGCCTCCCTGAGGGGATGGCAGTAGTGTCACAATGTGTGCAAGTCCACATTGACCCCATGACAGCTAAAATAGGTTATCACACAGAACTTGTAATGCATGCACAACAATTATGTTGATACGCATGCCAGAAGTGAAACATCTAAATATGTTCCTTTCACATCTACTGAAAATAAACCACTTTCTCGTGGAAATAATGCCTCCCCCCTCACCCTTCAGCCCCTGCATGCATAATCATTTTGTTTGGAGTTGTGTGAAATTTCTCTCTTTCTGCTGAAAACCATCAGTCCGATGTGGCGTGAGCTCATGAGTAGCTCCAGTCAACAAATTGTGTTTTCCAGCAGAGGAAAATATTCAGCCTCTCCCCCCAGTCCTTAAATCAGTTCTAATTAGAAGGGCAGAGAATCAAAGATGCCCTCAGAGACTGCAAGATGAGCTTTACTCCATATAGACAGACAGGCAGAAATAAAGCAGAAAGTCTTCCTGAATTGGGATCCCAAGGAGATGTCTGGGGTGGGTTGGGCCTCGTTACATCAAGGATGAGTTACTTACACCCCTGTCTGAGAATCACACAGTGTGCTTCTCCTTTCCACAACCTTGCCATCTCCTCCAGCAGCCTGATGGCATCATCTCCATCTCTTTTAAGCACCAAAACAGCCAAACCTGCCTATGGAAACTGCCCTGCACTTAACCAGGGGCAGCACAGAGAGCTGGATGACAGGGCAAAGCACTGCCATCAAAAACCTGCTGTTAAACCAACACCCACAGGTGTCACTGAGACCATTGTGCAATGGAAATGGAAACGCTTCAGTTTGGAGATCCTGGAAGAAAATTCAGAGCCTCTCCATCATATTTACTTCCACAGCTGGGACAAAATAAGCCCAGCAAAACAAAGAGCTTCTCTTGCTAGCAGACTAAGAACAAAATGTTTCCTAAAACCATTCGAGCTCCTGAGCTTTGTGAAAAGGTAGGAAAATTGCAGGTAGCATTTGCAGTACTTTTCAGATTACTCACCATTCAATGAGAGACCTAAAGAAAGGGTTGAATCAATAAGTAGGGAAAACATTTGACCAAGCTGAGAGTTTGTTTGATCTCATCTAGAAATCCTGCCCTGGGCCACCACTTGAATCAGATTTTTTTCCAGACTCTTCCTATTTTCCCATAATTACATTCCTTTTAATAAGCATACCCTTGATACAAAGCAAGGATGCCCCATCTCACTGCGATTGCTAAAAGGGAAACTCCAATTAGAGAAGAAAAAAACAACCACCAAGAGCATCAAAACAGGGAAGCGATTAAAACTCGCAATCATTAAATAAACCATCACTGCGTGCTGCTGATGGACTTGGGAAAGATAGAAATCAATTTCCAATTGATCCCACGAATTCACATCTGACATTAATAGTTCCACAGATCTGCATCAGACACTTGAAAGTCTACAAAGCCAATTACCTGAATGCATCCACAGCAACAAGAACAGCCACCAATACATCCAAACAGCAAACCATAGAAAGCCAAAGCATAACCCAGCAGGTGGAATCCTTCACCTCTGACATACAAAGCTCGGGGTTAAACAATATTTTCTCTCTTTAACCACAAATAAGCTTAGAGCACTGAGCCCTGCTTACCATCCTGCTACGCCTGGATTTATCAATTATTTACTGTTGTCATCCACATTGAAGTGCATGAGGCCAACATGGGAGTGCAGGATGTAACCAAAGCCAACAGCCATCACCAAACCACCTCCCTCCTCCTCCTCCCCCCTGTGAGCACAGAAGTACTCTCAGTTCTGCACTGGAAGGTAAAGATTTTCTGCCAGCAAATATAACTACTTTTGAAGATCTCACTAGAAAAGTCAATTATCTCAGGACAACCAGCAATCTTTTACTTGCAAGGGAATGAGTTATTGAATTGTACTTTGAGAACAGAAGAAATACTTCAGACTATATATATATAAAGGGAGGAAATAGAGCACACCTAGTGGCTGCACAGAGAGAAGTTGCTTCAATGATCTTCAGATTAAAACTGGCAATTAGTAAGCTGGTGTGCAAATTCACAACACAGCAATTACACCAACAGAAATGCAGGAAGCCTGAACAATAATACTTAAAAAAAAAAAAGCTAAGACAGCAAGTAAATAAGGCCTCAAGTTGCACCGAGGGTGGATCAGGTTGGATATTAGGATAATTTTCTCCTCCAAAAGAGTGGTGATGCATTGACACAGGCTGCCCAGTAGGGTCACCATCCCTGGAGGTGTACAAGGAACGTTTAGATGTACTAAGGGACATGGTTTAGTGGGGAAATAGTGATGTTGGGTGGATGGTTGGACTGGATGACCTTGGAGGTCTTTTCCAGTCTTATATACATGCTTTGCACATCTCATTTGTTCTCAGCATTGCTCTCAGTGTAATTATATGCACTGAGCAGAATGTAACAGCCCTTGGAAAAAGGTACTGTGCAAACCAGGAGTGCACTACCTGCCACTGAGAGGTTAATAGTGGAAGTTCTAAGGCAGAGTGGTAGACCAAGGTGTGTCAAATCAATGAGGATGCACTGCCCAGTATGCATGGTGGCAGTTCTAGTTTGTCCTTCACCATAAGTTGGTGTTTATATCAAGGTGCAGATCCTCTGGTCACTTCCCAAAGTTCTAAATCACGTGTTGGGTGTTGCCCTCCCCAGCACATTGCTGACACAGCAAAGTACTCTCCTGCAGCCAAATGGCAATAAGCAAACAGATGGGCAGAAGAGGAAGATTCTGCAGAACAGCAAATCAGTCCGGGGAAGGAGCAGTTTGGTGCTCACTGCAGAGTGTTTACTGTCTTTGTTTAATTGCTGGCCTTGGAAGTCAGAAAGGGAGAGGAAAGGAGGGAACAAGCAACATCTCCTGGCTGATGTGCTGAGTCCTACCAAATTCCCAGCATTAGGGGTTTACCACCATGCAATATGATGGGGCACAAGTGGCCAGGCCCAACATCACCTAAGCAAAGCCTCCCTATGCTGAAGACGTGGCCATTTAGCCACCTGCTCTAAGACTTGCACTGAGCTCAGGGGAAGAACGAAGAGGCACTGAAACATCACAGCGATGTCCTTCCCTTTGCAGCCATTACAACAGCAGAAAACATAACCTGAATAACTGGATCATTGCATCCTCAGAGAGCCTAACAGGCTCAGCTTAAGAATACTCCTTCCCTCTGGATAGTTCTTTTTTGGTGTTCTTTTGGTTTTTAAGAGCAGGAGAAAATTTGAAGGAGAGCAAGCTTTGATACTAAAATATTTTGATTTCCTCTTTATTTGCTCCTGAAGTGGAAGAGGATTTAGTTCAGCATTTCTTCACAAGGCCATGACCAAAGAGAAACAATTGGTATTATACGTTTCCATAGCCAGCATGCCAGAGAAGCTTCGCTGCTGACTCAGAAATGTTATCTGCAAACGTGCTAATAAAAGCAGAAGCATGCACACACAGAGGCACCTGAAAGCAGCAGAGCAAAGCAATTCTCTGGGAGTAGCAATACAAGTCAGAGTCAATCTCCTTTCACCTTACGCCTCATTAGAAGAGAGGTTCTTCTCTGCCTGAGCTGGGTTCTGATATTAGCTTTCAATTACCTAGTGTACATTTTAAACACTTCCCCAATTACCTCAGCCACCTCTCTCCCATTAAGGTCCCCCGATCGATAGATGGGCTCTATTCCATTCTCAAACTCCAGAGGAATACAAAAGCCAATCCATTCTGTCCATAATCCCAGGGAGGAAGCGCTCTTCCTTACCTTCTAACACCACATCCCTCCCTCCCCAAGCCCAGCTTCCCTTGCCTGCTGCATTTTACCTCGGCTCACTAATGATTACCTCCTCCAGCAATAAATAGAAAGACTCCAACTCGATGCCGCGCAGATATTTATTACCCACGGTGCCCTTTGATCCTGTTTAGTCTAATTGAGCCTGGCACGCAGCTCCAGGTTGCTAATGTATTTCCACCATAAACTACATTTGCAGACAGATGGAAGTTGCATGATTGCCTCCTTTCGCCGCTATTAGCGAAGCAGTCAGCTCCTTATTTTTACTTACAATTTAATTACAAGGCATATGGAAACATTGAGAGCATGGAAGCCAAGGTCCCTACATAGATATCCCTGCTTCTCTCACACCTTCAAGCCACCTCTCTCCTTTTAAAGGCTCAAGCAGCTCCTAAAGCAGAGCTTCTGTGCAGCAACCAGGAGCAGAGATGTCTCTGGGAGCTGTGCAAGATGCTCTGGGTTGTGTGGCTTCAACCCTGCCTGCATTCCCACTCCAGCAGGGCAAGGAGTAGAGGCTGCTGACAACAGCTGATCCCCATCCCAAGAAGATCACTTGCACTGCACTGCTTTGCTGAGACAAGCCCCAGCTGTCATTAAACTAGTTAGCTTGGGCAATGATCTCAGCATAGCTGGAGGTAGTTAGACCTCATCAGCTAATTGCCTGAGCATTTACTCAACAACAGCTCTCTGAAATGTCAGAGACCTAGTAAAAACCGAGATGCTTCAACTCCTGCCTGTTCTTAAATATCAAGATGCCATTAGCTGTGCACATCACCCTCCAGGAAGTAAATGGGAGGAATGATGGCAGTTCCCCAGCTCTTCGCATCCCTGTCTCTGCTCCCCTTACTGCAGATGCTGGTGGGGATGGGGCTGTCTGGGAGGCATATCCAGCCCTACAGTAGGCACAGGCTGGGAGGTGCAGGATGCCTTCTGGGCCTTGTGTTTCTCCATGTGTTCTTCATCCCAAAGCAGGATGCACGTTAACAACAGCCAAGATGCAAACAGCCTCTGGCTACTCCTTAGGTGCAGATCTGAACAGAGCAGCAAGCATGGACTGAGCTACAAAAGCTTAGAATTAGAAACCTAGAGCAATTTACCCCCAGAGGCAAATCCTTTCCTGGCAGTATCTTACAGGAAAGATCCAGAGAGGGACACAGCCCTCACCTGGAGGCTCATGGTTCTGCTCAGGCAACAATAGCCCTTAACAAAGGGAGCCCATTAAACCAAGCTGCTCCCACTGTCTCATTATCTGAAGTTTCCTTGTTTTATTTTACTGTTTTCAAATTGAATCAACAATAAAACAGCACCTGAGAATGGAAGCAAACCCAAGAGAATGGGAGGGGGCGGGGAAGGATGAAAATATGACATTCAATTCTTTCCCCCCCCCCTCCCAGCAGATGCCTGACAATTCTGTTACTGATTAAGTGACAGTCCTTTTCAGGAGGATAATTGAATCCCCGTCAATTAAGTAGCAAAATCAGATCAAACCTACAATGAGACTGCTGAAAAAATATAAAAGAGTAAGAGGAACAGACAGAGAAAGCAAACAAGTTGTACAGCAATGTCTAAAGCACTTCCAGGTCTGAGTTGTCCCACAGGAAGATGTGAACCTCCTGGAGAGCAGCAGCACTGCCATCAGTTTCCACCAGGTTGGAATTGGTTCTGTGGTCCATTGGACCTTCTGCACAGCCCAAAACATCCCCTGTACGTATCCAGATAGGAGGGATGCTTTCATCCCATTGCACACTCAGGGCATCAGCATGCTGCCACCCATAACCCCCCACCACTCCAAGGTGGAAAACTAGCAAGCTTGATGCTCCTTGCCCATATTACTGCTGAATACACGACTCCACACAACTTCAAAAGCAAAACCACCACGATCTTAGCCTAACAGACAGATTTCATATTCCTGTTCTAAACACCAGCCCCAGTGTGCTGGATTCTGGATAGCATCGAGTCATCACCAACACTTGCACGTGGTTTGCACTTCTGTCTCTTCTTTCCTTGTTTCCTCCTTCAGAGAACTCCATCTCTCTCCCCTCTCCTTGCCCTTTATCCTTTGATTTCCTTTCACCCCCAGTGTGACCCTACACTTTATTCCTTTCTAAATTTCCATTCCATTTCAATGAGTTCCATTTAAATTAAACTAAATTGCTTTATTGGTGCCACTGAAATACAAGGATTGCAGGAGACATTATACGCACGTACAAGCCACATTATGTAAAAAATACTTAAGAAAGGAATCCTCCAGTAAATGCAATCAATATTCCACATAAAGCATTACCAGGAATGGAAATAATAATATAAAAAAAGGAGCAAAGTTGAACTCTTGCTAAGTGCACCATGAGCCTGCTCAAAATTCAGAGCTGATAACATGGCTGCATGCAATCAGCAACATTCCAGCTCCATGCTGTGCTCATCCTCCTTCCAAGCATTGGTTCCAGCAGCAGCCCTTCCCAAACCCACACTCTCACTATTTTGGGGATTCTGGGCTGGGGGAAATGGATCTGTTTCCCCTCAGAGCCCATCTCATTGCACTGCTGCCAAAAAAGCTGTAGATCTCCATCTCTGCCACTGCTGAATCCCATTTCGGATGCAGCAGACAGGTGCTGAGGATGGGGGGAAAGTATTCATAAAATAATTTTAGACCCAAAGGGGGAATAAACCCACAGCCATTTTTGGAGCACAGACCTGTATCAGATCTGGCTCTAAACTCATGCTTTTGGCCTTGGAGCCCTCTCTATAAGCAATTATCAGCTGCCCATTCCAAGGAAGGCTCAGACCCAGCAGAGCACACAGATCCCTCGTTACACTCTGGAGCTGCACCAGTTCTGCCCCTCCTGAAGGAGTCCCCAATATTGCCCTCCTTAGACCCAGTAGAGCAACAGCCTTTCCACACAGCCAGATGGCAAACCTTCACCTGAGGCACTCAGAGCCCCTCAAAGGGAACAAGGCACTGCAGGAAACACGGGGCCATCCTCCAGGACCTGGTCCTGTGAGATCAAGCTGAGGCTTCAAAAGCTAAAAACATTTCAGGTCAGGCTGGTGGGCAGCTACCCTCAGAAGTTATGAGCAATGCAGAGGCCACGTGGGTTTAGCAATGGCCATGGGTGGGCTAGAAAGGGCTTCACATCTTCCCAGCCTACTTCTGCACTCCTACAGCACCAGAGGTCCCTTTTGGCTCTGCTTTCTACCAGCCCAGGGTCAGGTTGGTTTCTCAAAGCAGGACCAATGCCTTTGTTTTTCTCCCTTCCAACTGTATTGGTTACTGGCTCATTTTTCCAGCAGGTCCTGGATGCCCCAAGAATCCCAATACAGCCAAAATACTCTCACCTCTCTGAGAAGAAATTAAGTGTCCTTTGAGGAAGTAATCAGTCAAAACGTTTTCCACTTACTGCAGAGATGAAGAGGCCTCTGCTAACAGCCTGCTTCCCAGAAGACTGCAAAGAACAGAACACAGCAGTGCTGCCTCCCATCCTGAGCAGCTTCATAGTTCCTATGGGGCTGCCTGCAGGTTGCACTGCTTTTGAGTTGCCTTCACTTTCAGATCACAGCAAACACCAGCACTCAGTTATCCTTCCTCTCCTCCTATTCTGGTACCCTTTCCAAAATAGTTTCAGCAACAGGTGATCATGCAAGCAAGGAGATAGTGCTGGGAGGCTGCACTTTGCACCTCCCCTTGGAGCCATTCTCCCAGCACATTCCAGCTAAATACAACTGGATTTTGGGGTTGAGACTGCAGTAAGGGAGCAGATGAGCTCCTCCAGCTCTTGGCTGTGGGTTTGAGCCCTGTTTAGCTCCAGTTGCTCACACTGAACTCATCACCAGTGCTTGAGCAGTTCAGCTCTGGATGGTTAGACCAGACCTCAGTCTGAAACAGCAGGGATGTTTGAATTAAAGGACAAGCAGCTCTGCCTTACATGGAAAGTCTTCAGAGTGACCAGAAAAGACACAGTTTTACCTAGTCTGGTTGGAGGATGCTCATGAGAAAAACACAACTCCCCTATGGAGCCTGCTCCTCTGAGTGCAACAGGGCAGCACTAGGTAGACCATCTGTGTGACTGCCCACACACATTCAAACAAAACCCTAACAAACATCTTTCATTCATTTTCTTTGATTATCAGCTGAGCAATGTCACTCCTGCTTTTTTCCCAGCTGCTCACTAAAGTAGAGAAGCATTTCCATCTCTCCCTCCCCACTCAGCTTGCTGCATATATTCAAACAGGGGAAAAGGAAGCCACAGATAGGCAGCCTTTCACCCAGCAAACCAAGCAACCTGCTCTCAAAACCTGCTCAGCCTTTGCCCCTGAGCTGACTGCAATGCTGCTCCATCTGATGCAGCAGCTGAACAGGAATCCAGGGGAGGAACAGCACTGGTGTAGATGCAAAACAACAACAGTATTTGTCAGAACAAAGTTAGGACAACAAAACAACAGTGATAAATAGGAATAATTCTGATGTTGCTATCGAGCGTGTGTTCTACTACACACATGGCTCTACCTCTGCAAATCTATTTTGGGGGTTTCAAGGTAACCTTAGAGGCGGCTATCAGCAGAAAAGCTATAATTCTGGGAATCAAAGCTAACGAGAAGATTAGAAAATGTTGCTGGCAAACATTCTGTGCTCTAAGCTGGAAAACACAAGAGCAGAACAGAGTGGGAATCCCTTGGCACCTCTCTGCAGGCTGCTGGCCACAGGCTTGGTCTGCTTGGCAGCCCCACTAAGAGCAGGTGAGGAGGGCTGAGGTGGGACAGGACTCTTCCCCAGCAGTCTTCTTCTCTTCCCAACCATACCCTGAGCTTGTTTTCAGCCATGCTGCATTGTAAATTACCACTTGTCAAAGGCAACACGGCGCTTACGGATGCGCTGATTTCAGGAGAGCATTCTCTCCCTTAGGGAAATGAGAGCACCATGAACTATAATCACTTTTTCAGATATATAATGGAATAATCAATATTAATAGGGACAGTTATCTCCTTCTCCAACTTGTGTCCTTAACAGCAGATAAAACGCCTGTAAAATGGTTTCTTATTCAGCATATGCTGTTTGCTTACTTCCAAAACATGCCATTTCTCAGAGCTATCGTCGTGTGGGACTCATTACCCGTAAGGCTTTGGTCATTGACAAATCTGGAGGACCCTACACTGCCTCCAACAACCATTTGTAACGTAGCTTTTGTCTGCACTTTCCTATAGCTTTATTTTATTTTTTTTTTATTGTTATCCCCCTGGAAGCCTCCAAATAAAAATGGATTTCGTAGCATAATGCGAACAAAGCATGCCCTAGAAAGGCCTCAAATGAAATTATAGATGATGCTTTTAGTTTAAACAGCATCTTTATGGCTGCTCTTAACAGACTGACTTCTCAGAAGCTGGCTGGCTGCTACAGAGCACCGCTCTGAGAAGGAGAGAGGTCACAGACCTGCTGCCCGACACCAGCTGGAAGGCTCTGCAGCAATCCAGGCTAACCACCTCACCCCTTACACCTGGCCCTTGAGAACCTCCACTCACATCAGCCCATGTGCAGCACGAGGGCAGAGCCCACCCCATTCCCCACAGACTGACAAACCCACCAAATGCCCATCAGCACACAGCAGCCACGATGCCAACCTGATGGGGTACAATGGGAGAAGAGCAAATCACATCACACACAAAACAAAAAGCCAATTGCAACAGCACCAAAGAACAACGTATTGATCATTAGCTAGAATATACAGCCCTTGTGTTCTGATTTATACAGCCCCTGGGTTCCGATTAAGGGCTTGTAAAAGCAGAGGCTTGGCAATGTAAGTGCTGGATGGGTCACTGTACCCTGCACTAAGTCTATTCAGGCTGACATGTAAATTACAGCCCTGCTTGCACCTTGCTTTTCCTCAAATGGGCTTAAGAGCACCCAGCAGTTGTTCCGATGCCCATCGGACATGGCAGAAATTGTCAAGGAAGGGGTAATTGAAGTGGAGTATCTGCAAGGAGGAAAACAGGCAGGGGTGGGTGTGGTAACGAGGCAAGAAAAGCCATCCTTTAATTTGAGGAACCATGCTTTCCTTTTAACCAGATCAGCGAGAAGTGCTCAGTGCCTGCAGGGCTGAGATTTCAGAGAAGGCTGGAGCAACCCTGCTGTTTTATTACAGCTACCACGCAGCACTCAGAACCTTTTCCTGCCAACATTTGCAGACTGATATTGGGGAGAAAAAAAAAAAACAACAAACTAGTCCTGGAGGATGGTGAGACAGCAAATGTAGATAGATCTTTGCATTTACCATCCCTCCCCCTACTGCAGTCAGTAGCGATGGCCCAGGAACAACATCTCCAAGGAAAGGGACAGCATTCACACAGAGAAGTGAATCACAGACTGACTTGGGTAGGAAGGAACCTTCAGCATCATCGAGTTCCAACCCCTCTGCTAGGTGCTGATTGCAAACCAATGGATCAGGAAGGTCAGCCCATGGATGCTATCCTGAACCACGCTGGAGACAACAGAGCCAGAGTGCACATGAGCACCCAAATGTAACCCTGTGCTAATGATCCATTCCATGTATTTTGTGTATATCGCCTGATGAGTGCCACCTTCATGCTATTGCTATTAAAAGAATCCATGAACAGACTAACAATCCAAAGGCTGAACTCACAGTAATGCATCCCCAGAACAGGCAAACAGGAGCTGTTACTACACCATAGCAATGAAGCTTCAAGCTTTAATGGACAATTGCTGTTTTTTTCTGGGACGTTCACCTCTGGGTAGGATACAAATCAGATTCTGAAACAATCCCCCCACACCACAATGCAGAAATCTACCAGCATCGTTTTCAGATCCGTGGCTCCAGAAGAGCAGCATCTTTATTGCACACACAGAGCAGAGTGAGGTCTGTGCCTCCTCCCGGCAGCCCCCAGGACAGAGCACTGCAGCAGGAGGTTCCCACCATTTGTCAAGCACTGCCTGTCAAGAGCACTCAGATGAAAGGCCAAAGCAGCAAGTTTCCTTAGCTCTGCTGGAGAGACAGCTGCATATCACACCGTTAACGCCATGATCTGAGATTTGTTTACTGTCTGGGCCAGAGACGAGCAGAACAACTTGTAGCAATGAAAGCGCTTTGGTGCTCCAACACAGAGCTCTATAATTTACCAGCTCTGTTCAGCTCTTCCTCCAGCAGGGAAGCCAGAGACAAAGGTAATCGCTGCAGACAGCATGCTGTGAGCTAGTCTGAATTCTAGAGGAAACAGACGGAGCTAAAACACATTTCCCCCTTCCCCATCACCTACACTGTGAGCTCCCAGCACAGCCCTCCGCTTCCACGAGCAGGAGATGGAGGCAATAGGAGTCCCAGGAGAGTGGCAGGTGATAACAGAAGGACTTCTGCATCTCACGTATGGTTCATAACTTGCACAGATCCACCAAACTCCAGGAGGCAAAACCAGCAGAAAACAAATCTCAAAATCCAGTTTATAAACCCTTCTTGAAACCCATACAGAAACCCCTCCTTCAAAATGGACACACGTGCATCCACTGCTCACATCCCTCCACAAGATAAATGCAGCTAGAGGTAGCATTAACATGTAGCAACTAAAACACAGGCATCTTAATTATTAAACCTGTTAAATCCATAATAAAACCATAAAAAGCAGTACCTGCTGAGAACACTTCCATAAGGCCAGCACTGACTCCTCACTGGAGATACAATCTCCTGCTCCAAGGCCAACCTCCAACTCCAACAAACCAAATATATGCCCTCCACATTGCCTTTTATACGGCTCCTTTGGAACACCTGGTGCTCCACTGACTAATTGAGGATCACTTTGAATCCTCACTGTTATCAGCTGTGTGATGTTTATTTCTCCCTGGTCCTTGCGATCTCAGGGCTGTTTAATTAGCAAACCTTCAGGAAGAGCTTTTTAAAGGCCCTTCACGTACAATTCCTGTTGAAATGAGATAACCACTATATCTTCATAGATGTGGCCTTAAACCTTATTATTTCATAGACAAAGAGCAGCAAAGTTCTCTACCAAGGAAATTACTGTAAGACCAAAGAACCCCAAACAGAAGTACTGCCTACCCAAATGGATGACTAGGCAACAAAGAAAGGCAATTAATTAGAGATAACGAATCAGCATCTATCCTTTTCACTTTAGCTCATTGAAACCAGCGTCGTTTTGCTATAGGTACATTTAATGGTTTGGGATGTGCAGGCAGAATGGGGATTGAGTCATCTCCCAGTTCTCTTCTCTTTGAATTACTGAAAGAAGCTCAGCACGGATGTGAGGAACAGAGTGAGAAGATAGCAATGGAGAAGCAGCCAATGAGAGCATCATTTATCCATCCTCTCTGAATGTGGAAGAGATGCTCAGAAGTCCCACATCCAGTCCTCAGCCCCAAACCGAGCCAGGAACCAATGCAAAATAAAGATAGCAAAAGCGAGCTGGCAAGAATAGTGACAAATATTGAGCCTTTTAGCAAACCAAGTGAACCGAATGGTGCTACGTGGAGGCGTTCTTAGCACACGGATCCATACGGTTTTGCTTCTCTTCTGTTGCAAACGTATACGTACCGGCATAACTGGCAGCAATCTGGAGGGAATAAGACTTCTCGGGGATATTTTGCAACTTCCACTTAAGCTCAGTCTGTCTTTATATTCGCTGTCATCTAAACTGTGAATATATTATATTTTCTCCCCAACTTTCCAATTTTATCATCTCTCGTCAGTGCCATTTATGTGCAATACCGCCTCGACGCGAGCGGGGATCTTTATTTATTTATTTCCCACTCACTAACTTCACCTTAATGTGTTATAATACAAAACATAACAGCCCTTACCGGGTTGGATAGCAAAGTTAATATTTCATTTTCTGTGTTTTATGTCCTGATGGCTTCTTGCTAACATCAGAGGTAATTCTCACATACTTCACCAGGAAATGTAATGGGGTGGAAAGACATTCCCCAGCTCCGCAATCACTTTGCTAGCAAAGACAGATGGAATGGGGACTTGCAGAAACGCATTGGTGATGTCTATTCTGGACAGACTCGAAGCAATTTATATAAGCCACTAATACGTTTGTCAGGGAGACATCAGACATTTTCTTTTTCCTTTTGTTTGTTCGCAACATAAACGAGAGAAAAAAGAATGGATGCTTTTACCGAGATGCAATCTTTAAGTTAGTGGCGTGGAAAATTGCATTGATACTTCCTGAGCAAAATGATCAACTTTATTGAACAGCAGCAAAAGCTGAACGTTTGCATGAGGGTTTTAAAAAAGAAATCACCTCCTATGACAAGTGAAACAGGAAGTAGAGCTGTTTTATCTGGAGGTTCTCCAAGGCATAAGAACTTAATTAGAGACCAATTCTCTTAGGGGGAAGAGGAAAACCCATGGATCAAAGGCTACATTGAAATAAGAGATGGAAAATTGGAGAGGAATTGGGCTGAGCGTGCTTTGAAGAAGGTAATGTGATTGATTACATATGGCATGGCCCATTCAGCTCCAAGATGCCACATTAGTTGCCACAACGCTGAGTTGGGTAGGTGTGAGCAGTGCAGTGCCATTCGTTGGGTGCTGTCACTTTGTTGTGTGCCAGGCTATAGGTGGTGTCCATCCAGCCATCAGTGCGATTCATAGGCAATTTCAAATTCCTCAAGAAGAATAAATTTAAGTGGAAAAGGATCAAAAAGCATCACCCCACCAAGGCAGAGCAGGGAGATTGTCTGGGAGGAACCTCACCCGCACCACAGTCTTCCCTTTCTGGATGAAGTCTAAACAGAGTCCTTCTAGATGGCAGCAATAGAAACTCACCACTTGTTCTTCTGTACATGCAGTGCAGCTCTGCATTTATTTTATGTTACCTAGGAGGGTTTGTAGAGAGATTCTGCCCCACTCAGTCTCCATTCAAGCAGCATATCAAAGTTAAAAAAGTTATTTATTTACAAAGAACCCCACCTTCCCCACCTATATGCTTTCAACCCTGTGGTCTGGATGGATTGGATCTTATCTATGTTGATTGTCCTCCTTTGCACTTAATTTTGCCCAAGGAGGCTGTGGATGCCCCATCCCTGGAGGCATTCAAGGCCAGGCTGGATGTGGCTCTGGGCAGCCTGGTCTGCTGGTTGGCAACCCTGCACACAGCAGGGGGTTGGAACTGGATGAGCATTGTGGTCCTTTGCAACCCAAGCCATCCTATGATTCTATTTTCTGTCTATAAGAACATTCCCTTCTCACTCCAAAAGAACACTCCCTCCTCGGATGCAGGTAGAGCATCCCTCCTGAGTCCCAGACATTTATCCTCACAGTCCTGAAATCACACAGCCCTGCTCATCCCCAAACATTTCCTTTCCTTCCTCAAGCAGCAGCCCCAAGGAGATCTTTCATGAGTGTGCACATCTCAGTTTGCCCACCCTTGAAGCAGTTTTGCTGTTGGGGCACCTGAAGGTTGTCCGACTGATTTCCTGGAGCCCTGGGACAGCGTGAACCTCCCATTCCTTGTTAGATCTCATGTCTGGAACATCACGGACAGAGATAAGCTCTCTTTGTATAAGGAAAAAAAAAAAAAAAGTACAGAAAACCACAGCGCTCCCAGGACTTTCATTACAATTCAAAGGAAGCTGTCCTGCAACTGCTGCGAGCAGCGTGGCCGGCATTCTGAGCAAGCCTCTAACACCAGTTAAAAGGCAGCTCTGCCAGAAGGTGGGGGGCGGGGGGGGGAGAGGGAACATAAATAATCCAGTGGTCACCACTTGCACTGATGGGCTGAGCTTTGTGCTTCCCAGCTGCCCGCCTCGGATCAGAAGCAGCAGCATCACACGCTACAACATGAAAGCTGCTGCTGGGGTCTGTCTGAGCTTGAAAGTGGCGGTCATGCATCTCCCACTCCTTCTCCCGTACATTCCAAGCTCCTCCTTTGCTCGTTGATTTAATTATTCATAAAGTGAGGCTCTAAGTACTCCAGTTAATCTCTCGCACTCTTTGCTTTCCCATTAAGGTGAGCAACAAAGCCACCGTGATGCACGCGATGTCGATTTGGGTATTGATCAGCCTACAGCATCCACCAACTCCAGCTGCAGCACTGGGTGCCAGCTGGTCCCCACTGCATCCCCAGGATGCTCTGCATGCAGAGATGCAGTCACACGTGGAAAAAGTCCCTGAAAGGATCAGGCCCTGGAGCTGCCAAGGGCTGGGGGAAGGACATTAGGGACAGCAGTAATTTAGCCTAAAGCAGAGGGATGAACAGTTTCTCAGGAGGCTATTTTTGACACTGAGGATGCTATCATCCCTTGCCCTTCCGTGCTGCCTTTGTGCCTGTTCTGTTCTCTAAGGAAATTTTAAAGGTGAGCTACAAAACAGGGAGAAAAGAAAAAAAAAAAGAAGAGATGTGTTCAGATCCCAAGCTAGCATCCAGAGGTGCGTGTTGGCCTAAAAACTCCCATAAGCATCAGCAATGAGCACATGCTGTTCCCTGGGTGGAAAGCGGGCTCACAACGTGTGTTTTAGCTTGCTGAGGCACCAGTGGATAATTCAGATCACATCTCAGGAGGCATTGGTTGAACACCTCCAGTTTGCACGCAGACCAAGGCACTGAGGCTGCAGCATCCCCTTCTGCAAGGACAAAACTGCCACTGAGAGCAGGAAAACCCTCCAGCCCAGGGGCACAGCACATTCGTGGCATCAGTGACTTTTTATTTATTCAGTCTCTCTGATCAGACTGTTGCCTACAGGGTTGAGACCAGGCCTTGGTGCATGTATATGTATTTTCACATCGGTGAGGAAAAGCAGCAAGGCTTCTCAGACGCTGTAATGAAAATCCATTGTGTTGGCCAGCTGCACTCCCTCATCTCTCCTCGCTCGTGAGGTCAGGAGAACCCATTGCCAACAGCTACAACAGAATTCTGTTGCATCTTTCAGCCAGCCACTCATCTGAGGGAAACAACTGATGGCAACTTCATTGCAGGGCAGGGAGTCTCCAACTCAAGGGCATCCCAAACCTTTATCATCACCAAGCCTCAGAGAGAGCTTGCTGTTGAACAGGAAAGGTGCCCGTGCTCCAAGGACCTAGATGGGAAGGGAAGCATCACTCCCATGGTGCTTGCATGCACTCCCAGCAGCGTGTCCCTCTGCTGTACCTGCAATGTTGGCTCTGCCAGCTGTCATCACAAAGCGAGAGCTCATTTAGACACTTTCCTGGTGTATCTGTGCTCCCCCTCTCAGGACGGGCCCATCTCTGCACTCGCCAGGCTGTCTCAGTTGCTTTCTGCAGCCTGATGTCTGATGAATTTTGCATTGGAGTGGGAAGACGGGAGGCATGAGCTGAATATGATACGAAGTCAGAACCGATTCCCATTTCAATTCTCCATGAACATACAGGTGAATGTTTCATTTAATCATCCCATATCCTCCAGGGACTCTGCCTCTCACCACTGCCTGTGCAGGCAAGCACACCTGAGACTGGAAAACCACCTTCAGCAAGCACACAGGTAAAGAGACGTGTGGTTGTCATTGTGGATGGAGACACTCAGGCTTACGTGCAGGGCTCAGAGCTCCACTCCCACCACAAACAGCCAGGTTCAAAGCAGCCCAAGCACAAGGGATAACCCCTAGGGTCTGGTATCACATCTGCATGGGCAGAATCCCACGCCAAACACTGAGGCTCCCACCCCAGGAGACAGCTGCAATAGGAAAGGCAGGAGATTTCACATCGAATGCAGATAGAGCTCAGCCATTCCTCTCTGGGATGCAGGGAGAAACACTTAGATAACCAGACAACTCCATCTCACTGCATTAGGTAATTCTTCAAGGGTACAGTGAAGTTCCCTCAAGCAGGCAGGCTCCAAGCCACTGTTCAAAACCAATTCTTTCAGCTTCAGCTATCTGAAAACAAGCACGAAAGAAGAGAGCTATGCAGCAGGAACATAAGTATTCACATCACTTCCCCGTGGGCACTGCAGAGGAGTGTTTCTGGCCTCCCTCAATGGTCAGGGAAGAAAACTCTCTCTGAGGGTGATTTACAAAAGCTGTCAGGATGGCCAAAGATGGACCAGAAATAAGAGCTATAAAGGAAATAGGGGAGATTGGGAGCTGAAATTGGAGAGCTTGAAGAAGGAAGTGAAGGGCATTAAGCCTGACAAGGACGAGGCCAAAACCCGTAAATCCAGGCTCCCACCAAGGGGTTTGTTGAGCATGCTGGGCACAGAGGGGCCCCCTGACCAAGAGCCCAATGCTCTGTGTCCATCTGCCCTAGGACAAGCAGCAAAGCTTTCCCTGCATGGCACCAGGAACTGGAATCACCTTATATATGGCACAGCCAGGAAAAGTAACCTCAGCTCTTTCACACTTAAATTTGTGTCTGTCTCCAGGAGAGAACAGGCTGTGAAGCAAAGAAGGCTTTTTTTTTTTTTTAATTTTTTTTTTTTTTTTTCCTCCCTCCACTTTCATCCATTTCACATGTCAAACAAATTGAGGCCAGCTCTGAAGGGCTGAAAAAACAGAGCCCCTTGCAGCTCCGGAGCGCTGACTCGCACCACTTCGGGGATCGCAGCACCTTGTTTTGTAAATAAGTCTAGGGCAGCTGGAATAATATACCTGTCAAACAGCAGCGAGCTCCAATTTCCCTTGACAGCACCAGCTCACATGTGCTGCCTTGCTTCTTACAAGAGCCTGCCAGGAGGGATCAATCCTTTCGACATATGTTGATGCAAACAGCCACGCTGTTTTGGTAGGTTCTGGCCATTGACCACAGAGCTGAGTGAGGCTCCACCTCCCCCTGCGCTCCTCGTGTTGGTTTTGGGGCAGATGTGGATGCTCTGCTGCGAGATTTACTGCAGGCAGTGATGAGGAGAGCACTTTGCTTTATGCTTCACCTTCAGCTCAGGATTTGGTCGCATGCTCATCAGCATCAGGGCTGTCTGCTAGACACCTTCTGGGGAAGTGTCTTTTGAGCTGAGTTTTCTTCTTTGAAGGAAAGCAGAGAAGACACTGAACCCATAGAAATTACAGAATCATTAAGGTTGGAAAAGGCCTCTACGATCTTCTAGTCCAACCATCAGCCCATCACCACCATGTCCACTAAGCCATGTCCCTAAGTGCTATATCTCCATATTTAACGCCTCCATGAATGGTGACTCCACCACCTCCCTGTGCAGCCTGTGCCAACGCATCACCGCTCTATAGTAAGAAATAAGCAATATTTTGGCTGAATTACCACCATCGTTTCTCTGCTGATAGAAAGACACATTAGAAAATTGGAATTCACTGAAGGAAAATAATTAAAGAATAAATATAGCGTCTCTGCAAATAGGAATTCATTAAAGTTTGCAAAGCACTCTGATATTTTGACAACTGCGCCATGGCGAAGCTCTGGTGGAAATTCAGCACGGTGCAGTCGGAGCAGGGATTAGAGGCTGCATCATAAATAATGCATACAGACAGACAGCTGGTGATGGGAGCAAAGAAGTGCTTGAGAGTAGCCCTGCAGTTACCATCGTCTGTTTTCGTGCACGGGAAGAGCCACGGGTCTTGAAGAGCAAATTGTAGGTGCTTGAAGATGCGGGGATAAGAAGGAAGAACTCAAGTTACAGCAATCTCTATTCCAACATTCTCATCCTTTTCTCACAGATAAGTTTTTGAGTGGGTTTTAGATACAGCTTGTGTTTACTTAGTGCATACAACCCGTGTTAACCAATCAGGCTGAAACCTGTCAGAAGGATCCAGGTGTCCCATCCAAGAATGGAGAGAAACAAGCTGAGGGAAACCAATGTGTTCTCAAGGTCAAAAGATGCCTGTGAGCAAAGCAGACATAGCAGAGCCAGCATGACTCACAGCATCCAGGACAAACCTTTGGTACCTTAAACTGGAACAAGTCTCTGTGTGTCTGTGAAGCAAAAAGCAGCAGGCTCTTGATCTCACCCCCAGAGTCAGCTCTTCCTCTCCACAAAGCGCTCTGTTTCTCTTATTACAGACATCCCACAAAGATGTCCCCCCAAAATGACATAACGGCAGAAGAACATTTGACAATAAATGAAATAAAGCTAGCAGAGCACCTGGGCATCAGGATCAAACACCAGCTGTGCTCCTGCATGCTGAGAGGCACTGCTTATTGCACCAAAGAGGCAACTCCAATCTCTTACACAGCAGAGAGAAAAACAGCTGAAATGAGTGTAGCAGCAATGGTACAAGACGCAGAAAGCCAGGCTTGAGTACTCCATAACAAGACAAAACAAGGCATTTCAGATTGTCAGTGCAATAAGTGATAACAAGGGTGAAGACAATGGCTTCATTGCAGGCTCAACGTGCTGTGCTGGGTTGGGCCCATGCACCCCACAGCAGTCAGAAAGAGAGGGGAAAAAGAACAGGGGAAACATACCCAAATGTTCCCTTATCACTGCTCTGAGCACTGATTTATCAGACCATAACCCTAAGGGTAATTGCATTAAAATTATTAAGACTCACAGTAAGATTTGGACCATTGAGCATAAGC
The DNA here is from genome assembly GCF_987193195.1 of Phasianus colchicus. NCBI lineage: Eukaryota > Metazoa > Chordata > Aves > Galliformes > Phasianidae > Phasianus > Phasianus colchicus. The sequence goes on along the minus strand of NC_143458.1, from coordinate 3,180,583 downwards.
TTAGGCAAATTATTTCTACTTCTCTACAGGCCAGTGCACTATCATCTCATTTCCCAAGTGGAAGGATCCCAAGTTCTGCAGCTCTTGGCAGAGAGCTTTGATGGCATTTCCCAACCAAGGGGCTGCATCTCCAAAAGCCACATCCTTGCAAGAACACTGCAATCTGAGTTGACAGTCATTACCCAGAGCATGGACCAACATTTTTCACCTTGTGTCCAGAAACAAACGTGAGTGTTGGCAAATAAAAAATAGCTGGGCTGGGTAAGAGGTTCTTCAGTACTTCCCCGTGCTGTGCCTGGCTTTTGCTTTCTAACACTGATACATGCAAAAGCTTCCTGCTGTGCCCAGACCTGGGAACGCATCCCTGATCCCACACAAGGTGCCAGCCCTCCCAGCAGGCACTGTTCTGTCACTGCTGCAGAAAGAGGGATCTCTTTATCTGAAAGCAGACACTGACCAGGACAAGGTCTGCATTTGAGCAAGTCACCCAGACTCCTCCAACAGTTATCCAAGAGAAGACATGGCATGGCTAGGGAGCAATGCATCCCATCCAGCCCCTAAGTAGGACAACCTGCCTGATCCACTTCTCTTCATTGACCAACGTGGTGTAGCCATAGGTACTACCTTCCTCAATGCAGCACTGCAAGCAAGACTAATCCCAACCAAAAGATCTGTTTCTGGCAATGGGATCCTGCAAACAAGGACTTCTCCTCTCCTTTCCTTCCACGTTACAGCTGCGCAGAGCCAAGGGAGGTGGATTTAGATGGCACTGCCTACCAAGACCTTCTAATGAGATTGCTTTTGGCTGCAATCACAGCAAAATAATTGCAGAACTGCTACACCACCCTGAGATGCCATCTGACTCTGTTTAGGGATGTCTGCTGCCAAGTTCCCAAGCTGCAGCTATCCCAGGAAGCAATCTTCAGTGGGAGGACAGTGAGGAAAACGTTCTTGTTTTCAGCAGTGAGCAAACCTGGGAAAGCAGGTAAAGACAGAAATAGGCAACTCTTCTGCCTCCCCAGGGCTGCATTTTGGTATTAGAGAACATCTCATGAAGATAGGGAAGAGCTGAAGATGGAACCACTCAACACTTCCAGAGGCAAAGAAAAGCGACGCCAAGAATAAGTCTTTGTGAACACGTGGAGATGGAGCTGTGGGACGGGCACTGGGAAGGTGTCAGCCTCCAGCAGACACCCAGCTTTCCTTTGGGTGGGGAAAGGCGTTCAGCACTTGGGCACATGGATGCCATGATGTCTTCTCAGGAGTGTGGATGCCATTAAAGCTAGCTGAGTCCCCAACTCCTAGCAATACTGCTCTTCAAACCTCTGTCCTCTGCTAAATGTGGCTGAGATGGGCTAATGGTGTAGAAATTAAGCTGCATGTATGCAGCCATGGATTATATAAGCTTCATTTCTTTAAGAAACTAAGCTAAAAAAGATGCAGTGAGAAGCTGTATCATCTTCCACACATTCTAAGGTTGAAAAACCCTGTGTGATAAGCATCACCAAAACCTGCTCTGATCGTCCCTCCTTGCATCTCGCTCAGGTTTGGCAGCAGAACACGCACTGCCCTTCCCAACAGTTCTGCACATCTACATGAGGAAGCTGTCTGAGCAGTGACTGATGGAGAAACCACTTCACCACACCTCCCAGAGGACGTTATGACAGCAGGTTTTTATTCCGGAATAAAAAACACTCCAAAGTAATTAGCATCCTTCCAAAGTGAAGTAATTATGCTACAGCAAAGTCACTTATGTACCAGAAGAGTGTCCATGCAAGCAGCTATTCTGGACGGCTTCCGGCTGAACAGCTTATTCTGCAATAGCAATTCCTGTCAGCTCCCCAACGTAGGCAAGCCCAGCGAGTGACAATGATCTCTCACTTTCCCTCCTACAGGGAGAATGCCAGATTAGGAAACCTGGTGCTCTTCAAGGGGATGCTTCAACCCATTTGACAGATCTACCAGTTTAAGGGAAACTATACATACATACATATACATATATATTTTTTTTTTTGCACAAGTTTTATAACTGGCATATCATTAGAGAAAGAGCAAACTCTCCCCTTGCCCCTCAGGAGAAGGCAAAACCCAGAGCTCAGCTGTGCTGTCAGCTGTCAGAGCATCCGCAGGGCAGAGTGCCTTGATGGACTCTCCAGCCACACGCAAAGCTTTGTAACACACATTATGACCCACCAGAGACTCCAACACCAATCACGAGCCTGAAGGAAAGCTGGCTGGGTTACACAGCTCCTGAGCTGCTCGTTTGACAACAAAAAGGACATGAAAGGCAGATAATATTTGGGTAGACGAACACCAAAAATGCTGTGCTCTGCTGCCAGCTCAGGGTGCAGAGCAGCTCCAGCACTGCTCAGAGGTGGGCACGCATCCCCCTGCACTGCCTGCTGGCCAGACTCCAAGCTGTGATGAAGGCAGAAGGGTTAAGTGAGACCACAATGGCCTGGGATGATTTTCCTGTGGGCTGGCATGTGCTTTAAGTGCACAGATCTATCTTTGGCACTCCTTAGCATATTTGCTCAGCTTATTTGCATACACAAATATAAACCGCTCTCCAAAAATTGCTCAAGCAGAGTCTGGAGCAAATTAAACACTCAAGCTGAGGAGAGAGGGAGGGAGACAGAGAGAGCAAACTAGCTGCTCCACGCTCTGGGCCTGGAGCTGACATTGCTTAGAGCAGAGAGACTCGCAAACACTGAGGATGAGGAGAAAACATGGAAAACATGACAGCACAGTCATGCTGTTGTAAGAGAATGGAGTGCACGAGGGGTTTTATGATAGAATGGCCTGGGTTGAAAAGATCCACAATGCTCATCCAGTTCCAACCCCCTGCTATGTGCAGGTCGCCAACCAGCAGACCAGGCTGCCCAGAGCCACATCCAGCCTGGCCTTGAATGCCTGCAGGGATGGGGCATCCACAGCCTCCTTGGGCAACCTGTTCCAGTGCCTCACCACCCTCTGAGTGAAAAACTTCCTCCTAATGTCCACCCTAAACCTCCCTTGTCTCGGTTTAAAACCATTCCCCCTTGTCCTATCACTACCCACCTTCATAAACAGCCATTTCCCCTCCTGTTTATATGCTCCCTTCAAGTACTGGAAGGCCTGAATGAGGTCTCCCCACGAGTCTTTTTTCAGCTAGTATGGAAAGCTGCATCTGCAGCGATAGGGATCGTAATTAACTGAGAAAGACTTGGAGAAAGATGAAGACAGAGTACCTGAGCCAGAGCTCCGGGGGATGGAGGAGATGCCGGATGTCCACAGCCTTCCATCAAGTGACCACAGGACCCAACGTGCAAGCACCTGAGTTGGAACCCACCACCCAGCTCTGTCACAATGGGAAAGCACTGTGTGCCAAACAAACACCGGATGGGGGCCGTTTGGATCACCCCAGCCAGAGTGAGCTGTTCTGCTGCACAGCAGCTGGGTTGTGGCTCAGCAGCACAGCAGTGTGCTCCTGTGGCTTCTAGCAAAGGGCTGTAAATGCACGTGATTTCCACCCATCTGCCTGGGGAGCTGCAGGGAAGCAATTTGCTGCGTCAGATTCTGGTGGGCAAAAGCTCCCATCATGCTCAATATCAACCACTTGCACATTGAGCTCACCCAGGAGACGGGATGGGAGGTTTAAACAACACAGCCCTCAAAGAAAGGGCAAAGGAAATAGGTTTGCTCGGCCCAGATAAGGGTTTTCTGAACTGGGGATATAATAACAGGTTTCTGATATGTAAAAGGTTGTTGTGAAAAGAGAGGTGAGCAATTATCCTTCGGGCCACTAGAGGCACAACAGGGAAAAATGAGGTGAATTTGCAAGGGAGGAAAAAAACCAAAACGTAAATTTGGGTTTGTTGTTAGGATAAACTTCCTAGTGCTGAGGATAAATTAACACTGTTAGACAGCACATGGCAGGGGATCGAGGGACCTGCAGAGGGGGATTTGAGGACATCTGCTAAGTTGGTGTGATCCAAGAAGGTCGGGGATGGACTCAGTGACCTCCCCAGTCCCACCGACCCCTGGGCACATGAGCAAGAGCCACCAGATTGCAGAGTCCCACTCCATGCCACCTTGTGGCCACCAAGAGCCCAACCTCTGATACCCCAAAGCATCAGCGCAAATATTACAGACAGGAGAAACAGCAGGGGGGGACAGATGGTGCAGCATTTTCCTTCCCCTGCAGACAAGCCCTCAAGGGATTTGTTTCATACAGTGCACAACGCAGCCTAATTCGTTCACTTTTGGTCTTCCTTGACCCACCTAGAAGATGCAAAGCCCCCTCCCCATCACTCAGCACTGTGCAGCACCTCCCCATTCTCCCTGCCCTTCCAAAGCAGTGAGAACACCCCAGCTGGTCACTGCCTTCAAACCTGCTCAGCCTAGAAACTCCACTTTGAATTTTGATTGAGCTCAGAAAGATTTTCTCTGAATGAGCTTTAATTCTCAGGGCAGAAATGAGGAGTGATCAGCTCTCACGGGCTCTGTTTCTCCCTCCAGCCCACAGCAAGCCTCCACTGGGGGCTGGAACTCATTCCCTTTACCCTCTGCCCACAGGATTCAACTTATAAGGACAGGAAGAGATATTGTCACACTGAGACAGGAAGAAGAAGGCTTAGCTTGCTTTCGAGCACAGAGTCAGTTCCAGTCTGTGCTGGGAATGACAGATCTCTCCCAGATGCTGGAGTGTATCCAGGTTAGCAGTGTGTGCTCTGTCTCAAGGGGAAGAGGTAGAAAGGGCTGTGGAGGCTCTTTGCCCCTCATTCCCTCACTGCTTGAACTCCCAGGTGGAAAGTAAGGGGAGGAGAGGCAGCAAGAAGTACAAAGGGACTTACAGTGCCGGAACCAAACAGTGACAAATCGGCCCCAATTGGAACAGCTTCATTACAGCTTTTTCCTGTGGCCTTTGCAGATAAATTAGGTCTGGCTCAAAACAAGATCCATCAGAAAGATAGTGTGCAAAAATGTCTGCCTGCCCTTTGCAAAGGTTGAAGCTCTTCTAACCAAGCCCTCCCAGACACTTGCTCAGATCAAGCAGATCCATCTCTGGAACAGATGCAGAGTCAACCTCTATCTCTGATCAATGAGCTTTTCATCCCAGCCTCCATCTCTGTAATCAGTGGGAGCACTGTCAATGAAAGCAGAGCTGGCACTGCAGCAGGAAGATGGTCCAGCATTTCCATGGCTCTCCTGTTATCTTTCAACCTCATTTTGCAGCTCCCTTTAACTGCCCCAGGGTGGGCTGACATTCCCATCAGCCTCTGACGCTCCCATCACCAACAAATCCATCTGCCCAAGTGCAAACCATAAACCAAAGATCTCGTTCCTGGATGTACAGTTACAAACTGTACCCATCCGAGGGGAGATGGCTGTGACCTCCAAATCCACTCCATCTGAACTGGAGGCACTGGGGGGTTGGATTAAAACTTGGTCACCGCAGTCATGCTCTCAGCCCACTGAAATCAGCAGTGATTTCAGCAGAAGGATCTCCCACCAGTGGGGATTTTTCACTGAAATTCTGTATCTTTACCATTCCCAAAGTCGCCTTTCTTCTCTCTACACAACAAGGAAAGTAACTGAGGCAGGAGAGCATTGATTAGCCTGGGGGAACTTGGGCATATTTTGGTGACAAAAAACGGGAAGGGATCCAACGATTGGGTCTTGCTTCCCTTTGATCTGAAAAATAATCCTTGCGAGGCCAAGGAGCATCATGGGCACATTGCTACAGAAACAACGGGGAAGCCTGGAGCTGCAGTTCCCACTGAATAGCAGAGTTATGCACAAAGGATTCTCAAACATTTGCAGAAGAGCAGAGTGAGGAATCCTCTTTGTTCTGGGCATGTAACATTAGAGAACCTGTCAGCTCTCATTTCACTTGATGACTTGGGTAAATCTGTCTTTGTCTTTTTCTGCTTCTCTTTCTTTTATTGTTTTTCCAAGAAACAGTTGACATGAAAAATGAGAAACAAGAATTGCATTGTCAGTTAGAAACGCGTACATGTAATGAATTGTAAACTGGTTGACCCTTCCTGGGCACTGATCCTGATTTTAACTAGGAGGGGAAGGAAGCACTCATCTACAGGAGCTGATAAATGAAAAGAAAAAGAAGTAATCAACCAAATACAAATTGGACATGGGATTTTCTTATTCTAAGCTTACAATTCTCACAGAGCTGGCTGGAGCCCTATAACAAGGGTGAGCTGAAAAATGGTTCCCCCAAAGTACCACTTTCTGTGAGAGCCAGAAACTTGCTGGTTTGCATTTACAGGTTATAATAGATGCAAATGTAAATGATTGAGGCCATAGACCAACCCTCTGCTCACAGCATTCTGCTGTCTGGGATTCTATCTACCATCAAAACCTTAAAGATGCTCATGAAATATTTTCACTGTCTGAAAAAGCAGTTTTATGAAAAAGCATATTTCCTGAAAGAAGAAAAAAAAAAAAAAAAAGAAAAAAATTTGCATTTTTCAAACAGCTGCAATAAATCCTTATCTCCCAGGGATGCTGAGGGAGAGGTGCTAAGCTTTAAACAGTTTTAGAAGCAGATCTTCTGCTGACATAAATCAGCCTTGTTCCAGCGCAGCAATACGCTCAGAGCTGAGCTGTGCATGATGCAGAGCAGTGCTGCTCCCCACCTGCACCAGGTGAGCGTGTGTGTCCCCTCCAAACAGAAGCAATGTCACCCATTGCTCGTGACACATCGCCAACTCTGCAAAACAAACAATTTCTAATCACCCCAGCAGAGCGCCTGGCTAGACCCACGGCGCATTCATCAGCATCACAGCTATTATCGTGCATTGCAAATGGCTGGGAACAGGTAACAAAGCGCTCCCGTAACTTCCCCTGTCATATGATGTATGTTGTTTGCATTGCAGCGAGCAGCACCGCGATGATTGACTGCACGCAGCGACACAGACTAAAGGACAGGTGCTTAAAGAAAAGACTTTCAAATGAGAGCACAGCCACCGAGTGAATTCCCAGCGCACACATAAATTCAAGCCAGATTCCCCCCACCCCATTCACGCCAGCAAAAACAAAAAAATATATATATTCATTTTAAAACTTCTTTAGCGAAGATTGGAAACAATGAACCTTCAATCTTGGCTACCAGCAGCAGTGGAAAGAGTAGGTAACTTGGGAAAGTATGCTGCATGGAAATGAGCCCCAGCCTGCTGCTTTTAATCACTGCTGCCTGCATTAAGTCCGTGTGCTGCAGCTTCTCCCTCTTTGCACAAACCTTCCACCCATCCCTCTTCAATCAACATCAGCCGGGATGTTTGGAGCTACCAGACACCACGGCTTGGCTCTGCAGCAAGCAGGCAAGCACTCAGCCTAACACAGGTACCGGGAAATGCAAGGGGCTGATGGCCAACTCACATCTGGCTGCCAAATCCTGGGATCCCTGTCCTAATCCTTACAGAAAGGGTCGGCACAAGGTGTCGAGCAATGATGATGTTGCAGTATTTAATAAAGCCACCCTGATTTCTCAGAGATAGGGTTTCACAGGGGAGCGGGATGCTGCCTGAGTTGCTGCATCTCTGCCACGCTCAGAGGCGATGGGAGCCGAGGGAGCACGGAGTGCTAATGGACATCTCTGGTACGAGCACACTGAGAGGCCAGGAGGTGCAAAAGGACAGGACACAGAGGTGTGGGAAAAGCATTAGGAAAGCTGCAGGGTCAAATGGTCTCAGCACATATTAAAGCTCTCCTTATGTGTTTCACACTCCCATAAAACCATTTGCTCGCTGCCCACCCCACGTCCCCATATCAGCACGAAGCCCTGAGCCACGTGCGGATGCCCAGCCCTGTGTCTGGCTACCAGCACGGAACCAACAGATGGGCATCTGCCTGCATTGGTAGCTGTTCCCCTCCGTGCTATTTCCAGCAAGGTAAGACCTCCTGAGGCACAACCTCAGTAAACTTCCACTCGTCTGCTGCCACACATTGAGGACAAAAGCCCAGGGAGGGGTGACAGCAGAGCTTTCTGCAGCTTTTTGTCCTTTCCCCCTAAATACATTGAGGAAAAAAAAAAAGCACCTCAAGAAATAACCACGGAGAGAAAAGTGCTGTGTCGACATTTCTGGGGCAGATCAGGAGGCAGAGATGGAAACAAATTTCTGCGCAGCTGCTGTCTCATTGACAGATATCATTGCTCTTTAAAACACACTTATCTCCCTGACAGATCTGCTGCACTTTTCCATGGCCTGCCTGAGCACTGCAGGCTGGAGGAAGGCAGACAAGACAGAAAATCAGAAGCAACACAAAGTTATCTTGCCTCATCCACGCAGCTGTGCGATGGCAGAAGACGGAGCTGAGCAGCTGTGAAAGCAGCTCTGCACCTACAGCCCCAAAAGAGCTGCAAACTGGAGCCCCAAGTGGGATGTCAGACGCAAAGCAGCAATGCAAAAACTCAGATGATGGCTGTGCTGCTCAATAAATGCTCCTCCTGCAATACAACCACAAGGGATGGCCCTGTCCGTCAGGTCTCCCTGCAGTTTGCCAGAGCATGGGACATTAAAGAATCAGAGAATGGTCTGAGTTGAAAAGGACCACAATGATTATCTAGTTTCTATGTGCAGGGTCACCAACCACCTGACCAGGCTGCCCAGAGCCACATCCAGCCTGGCCTTGAATGCCTCCAGGGATGGAGCATCCACAACCTCCTTGGGCAACCTGTTCCAGTGCATCACTACCCTCAAAGAACATAAGCAAAAGCTCATCTCTGGAACTATGACCCCACAGGTTCCCCTGTGCAAATTCTGTTTAATAATGTGTTCAGGTTTTGTCCATCTCATGATTGAGTTTTGGACGAGAAGGAAAGAAGAGCCATGAGGTCTAAATAATATTCAGAGTGATTGGGATAGCAGGAGGAAATGCTTTACACTGATCTCATGAAAAAGAAAAAAAAAAAAAAACATAAATGCCTGAACAATAAAGTGAATTTATTAAATTAGTCCAAAAAACTTTATTTTAAAATCAATCCCTATTGAACCTCCATAACAAAGGAATCATGAACTCCTTCCAACGCAATGAACTTGAGTTGACCTCGTCCTGAAAGATGCGAAGCCGCCAGTCAACATGGGCAGCCTCCAACCTGCTTAATTCATGCCCTGCTCAATTCATAAAGCCATAGCTGCGTTATTTAGAACACAATCTCTCCAATCGAGAAATAAAGTGGCCTCTGAGCAATCAGATTCAGCAACCACTAAACCAGTCCATTCCCCATTCTAAGTACATCAGCGGTTTCGAGCGCGGTGACTGTTTTATCTGAAAAGCAGTAAATAGCATAAATCTAATGCTCACTAAAATACTCTCAGAGAAAGGATGCTGTGCTATCAATCTGTAGAGTCTACCAACCGGCACCTACAAACTCTCCCCAGCCTTATTATCTGTTAATGTTTGGATTCAGCGGATCTACACGCGATCCAAACTAAAATCAAAGCCCACTCCAAGGCATCGTGTCTGACGTAGGTAACAAAATGGGACAGCCTCAGCCTGGGGGAGCACTTCTCTGCTCACATAGCCGGAATAAATGACACTGCTGGATTAGGAATGCAAACATCAATAAGCATCTCTACAAAAGGCATTATCCTTCCTTATACTCAAGGAACTGTTTACTAAGCAAACTGGCTACTTTGAAAGTCCACAGCCTGGCTGTAGAGCATCCCAGGGCTATGGCAGTGCCGTGTCGATGCCAATTACAGGCAGAGGGATGGAGGTTTGCCCTGTCAGCACACGTGGAGGTGTGCAATGAGTCTCCCTAACTGTCTGGAGTGCAGGTGAGACCGCTCAGGGCACAATAAGGCCAAACCCTGCTCAGAATCACTACAGCTCCTTGAAAACATGCTGTTGCAAGGGAAAATCTAAAGGAAAAAAAAAATTGGCATTGCTCTTCCCCTTGTCCTATGGCTTCCCAGAGTGAGTGCAGGTACTCCAGGCTCTTTGGCTTGGCTCAAGAGCAGGCCATCAGAAGGGTTGCAAAAGGGAACAGCACATCTGGAGTGGGTGCTGTGTGCACATGGACCCACAGCTCTAGAACAAAATAAAATAGAACTCAGGTGAGACCAGAGAGAAAAGGCATCTCCACCCACCTACCGATAGGCTCATGTCTCTCTCTCCATACAAAAACCAGCACACTCCAGGTGCTGCCCCTGCCCCCAGCTCTGACCTTCCTACAGCCTCTTTGGGTCCTATGGAGCCACCCTCACACACAGAGATGCACAGCAGTGTGTCTGTGCCCAAGCTGAGGGCTTTGCAGTGGTGTGGTTTTTTTGTTTTTTTTTTCCTGGAAACAACAAATCCATCCACGTGGTCAGAACAATTGCTTGGGGCACGATAAACCTCTTTTTCTTCCCAGATCTGTCAGACTTGGCCAGAAGTTCCTAAGATTGGCAGCGAGAGCAATGAAATTCAATGAAATATCTTAAAATTAAATGCTCTTCTCCCCTGCCTTCCACCCAGCTTTGTTTCCTTCTGTAACCAGATCTCGGCCAACCCCTCCTTTGAGGATGTGGCCAGATGGATAACAGCCGGACATCCCCAGGGCCAGGCTGATGAAGAACTAATTGGAAATACCCATCTATTTTGCCATGTCTCCAATACTAGAACACAACCAGCACGCTTGGGCAGGCAGATTTTCTGCAACTGGTGGGAATTTCCTTCCACTGAGACATCACTCTCGTTATGAATCAGGGGAACAGGGCCAATGGGACCAGAAGTTATTATGGGAGCAAAGCAGACATGCAGACAGCTAGCAGGTTGCCTACACCTTGCTTCCATGGGGACTCAGGCTTAACGTTTAGCAAGCAACCAGCAGTGCTGTGTTTTCCCTCCAAGCCTCATCTTTATTTTTAGAGATACAATCAGGAGAACATTTTGTCTCCCAACTGGATCAGAATATCTAGAAACATCCAGAGGCAGCTCTGCTCCTCTTCTCTTTTTGCTATGGAGCAAAAGCAGGGAGGGAGCGGTGCTGTTATCAGGAACTGGTGCATTCCTGGGAGTGCCTGGAAGAATGGAGAAGCACAAGGCAGAAGAAAGGCTTCATTTAGAAATGCATTTCATTTACATTTTTATAACAAAGCTTCAAAGTTCTGATTGATCATAAGGGCTTCACTTAGTACAAAGAGCAGGATGATTAAAGCTCACATACGCAATGATTGTGAGCCAGAAGTGAAGTCATTCTCCTTTACTGATGGAGGTATGTTTATCCTGCAAGGGTTTACACCTTCTCCCGGAGCAAGAAGAAAGCTTCCTGGCAGCTTGTATTTATATTGAAACCACATGTGTGCAGGCAGGGTCTCCAAGAGTAAGGAGAGAAGCAGCAGCCTTGTTCCTAACTGTGTGTTTCAGAAACCACCCCACAAGCACAGACACAGATGAACCTGGGAAGACAGAGTTCCCATGAACAGATGAATGCTGCACCATGCAAGGATACAAAGGCCAAAAGATGGAAAGCCAAAGGGCGGAGGGGCAATGGGTGCGAGTGACCAACCCCAACACTGACCAACCCCAACGCACCGCCAGAGCCATCAGACATCAATATTCACTGCACTCAACGTGGAGCAACATGCACACATCGTTTGAGGTGCTCACCACCCAAATGCATGGGTTCACAGACCGAGCATCAGATACACAAAATCAGTTGCTTGTAAAACTGGCCTCTCCAGCAGCAAGAGACAGCAGTACCCATTGTCACCATCCCATAACCCTTATGGTGAATGTGTGTCCAAAGTCAGATAACAGCTCAGAAGGAAGGTGTTTTAGAGAACAGCTTTAGGAATGATCCCAATGGTGCAGCTGAGGGATGAAGATCAAGTTAAGCTAGGATCAGACAGCTATGAAACTGCATCAGAAGCATTCAAGTAATAACACTTCTGCACTGCAGCATCATCTGGAGGTTCTGGCAAAGAGGTCCAGGTTCTGTCAGGATGTTTTTCTATTTATTAAGATAGGGCTCAATATCCCCACACCAGACAGGTCTGCACTGCTCTTCATGCTGCCCACACCACTGCAGAGTGGTACTCAATGCCACAGTGCCACCCATGCAGATTCTATTTGTGGACACTCACACATATACCAGTAGAAATTTGGACCCATTGAAGCAAATTCAAGCCTGACAATACTGCACTTTGCTTTCCCTGGTCACTTTGGCAGATCCTCTCAAAACAGCTTAGGTCCTTCACAGACATGCAGAACACTGCTTTAAACCAGCAGACTGAAAAGAACCAATCACATTTTCTATATGCATTATGTATGTGCATTGTGTACATGAGAAAGAAGGTGCTGTTGTTCCTCTTAAAAAACCCTTGCTTGCTCCCAAAGCCTCTCCCTTACACAACAACCAAAGAACCATTGGAGACCTGAATGATTCAGAAATTGCCCAGATTTTGTATCTTTGCAATTCCTGAACATCAGTCTCATCTTGATTTAGAGCGCATCACATCTCAAATTATATACATTTCTCTCTGATTGGGAATACGTTTGTGGTGGGAGAAGCTGTGTGTATTCTATTCATGGTGCCGTGACTAGGTTTAAGATTGGCCAGACACAGTGATATATGCCTGCTTTGTTCTCCTCATAGCATTTTTCCGGCTCTTTACTGGGAGTTTTACAGCTTTTTTGTGCAATATGCATTCGGCAGCCTGCACGTTGTTGGTTTTTTTTTTTTTTTTTTTTTTTTAAATAATAAATACAGTGTTTACAAGAATAAAACCTCAATCCCAGCTAGCAACATGTACCCGCATATAGATGTCAGTGCCAGAGGCTCTGATCTCGTGCCATTGGTACATACCAGGAGTGAAGCCACAGCTGCACAGCATCCTCAGCTGGTCCAGCAGCTGCTCCTGGCTTGGAGGAACTTGGAAGCCCCATCCCCATCCCAGCTCCCCCCATCCCTGCATGCACCATTCTTTGCCCAGGGGCACAGGACAAGGATGGGAGCAGGGCTCCAATCCCAGCCCTTATGCACACACTTGAACCAGAGCTGCCTGTGGATGCTTTTGCTGCAGTGCCTCCTTAATAGATGTATTTGGAATAGCAAAGACAAATATAGGATGCTGTAGAAAGTGACACCAGAGAGCTACACTACAGAGAGGCCGTAGCCAGCAATCAGAACTAATGGATCACTGTTTAATAATAATGCCTGCACTTGAATAGGTTTGAAGCTTCAAACAGCTCTGCAAATGGCAGCTAATTAATCCAGGCAGAATCCCAGGCAGGTGTTGCTGGATTCCTCCCTCTTCACGCCTTGTGCTGATGTGAACCCCACAATGCTCAAAATGAGAGGTGCAGGCCTTTGGGAACACCATAGGAGCTAACGATCCATCATCCCCCAGTGCTCCTAAGGGCTGCTGCTGTCATTACCTGGACCAACACACACCATTTCCAGCTCCATGCAGGAAATACCAGAGCTAAGCTCTCCTGCATCATCACCATGCATCTCCCACACCCCTCCTGGTACAACTGCCTTTCCCATTTCCCATGCAGGCTGGGAGCATTAGGATGCCATAGGGTGACAGCACAGCGTGCAGAGCTCCAGGCACGTGGGCATCCTTCTACCAGCAGCTCAGCAAAGGGGGAGGGAAGGGAACAACATCATTTCTTTTTCTTTGTCACCCTCACACTGAGATCGCAGCACTGAACGGGATCAATGAGAATGTGCTGCTGCACTTCCTTAATGCTTTCTTACAGGCACCAGGGTCCTGCTAAACAGCATAATAAAATATCAATAAATGAGCTGTTTGCTGTACGGGTTCCTTCTGCAGCTCAATGCATTTCAGTTTGGGCAGAGAGGAGAGTGCTGGCAGCAGGAAGGAGCACAGTGCCAGGGGGACACTGACACCCACAAAATTTTCCCACCTTCAGCTTCACACAAACAACTAAATCCAAAATTGCTCATGGAAAAAATGGGAAAAGAAAGAAAGCAGATTCTCCTTGCTTGATAATGATTCCAGGGGAAAAAAAAAAGTAAGAAAGCAATTGTTTTTCTTGCAGATTTTAAAGCAAGGCTTTGGGGAACTGCTGCTGTGAAGGGGCATTTTTCTGGCAAGGTAGCTAATGTGAGCACGGAAGTGATGGAAAAAAATATATATAAAATAAAAGGTTGTCTTGACCTGAATGGTTGTGGTAAAGCACAGGAAAAAAAAAAAAAAAAAAAGAAAGAAAAACCCAAAAAAGCTGTGACCTTCCCCAGTGCTGGAAAGCCTCTCTCCCTGCCTGCTCTCCCAACCCGCTCCGGTTTTGATCTCATCTTTCCTGCAGTATCTCAGCACAGCTCCTCTGCTGAGCAGCAGCAGCAGCGAGGTGAAGCAGCACAGCAGATCTCCTCAGTTATTAATGGGCAGCAGCCTGCCCAGCCCCTGCCTCACACACAGGGCTCCATCAATGCACACCCAGAGATCTCTGCAGAGCCAGGGCTGTCCTGCAGCCTCCCCCTGGGGCTTTGGCACAGCACCTGATAAAGATGTCCACAGCATGTCTGACACGCAGCCATCGTGCTGTTTACAAGAGGTCTGTCACTGACAAGTGCCTTCTGCACAGAAGCCGTTTCGTCCCCAGGCAGAGAGCAGAGGACATCCCAAATTAGCTCCTGAGGATGGAGGTATTCCAACAGAGCCAGGCACAAGCTAAGCTGCACTGCAGGCTGCGTGGAGCCGTGCCCTGATAGGAGTTTATCTCGCTCTCATTTCTCATTCCTTTCTTCCTTTGCTTTACTGACCTTGCATTTTATCCAGAAGTCCAGCTGGAAAGAGGGCAAAGTTATGGAAGGGAGGGACAGGAGACAGAGAAGCTGAGGAATGCCTACTTGGGAAGGCACTGGAAACCACCCAAAAGCAGGAACACATCACAGAGCAGCCCTATGGGAGAAGACATCCCATCTGCTGGGCTCCCCGTAGCCCTTCTTGCCCTTCTGTGGGGGGATCAGAGCGGAGTGCTGAGGAGTTCATTTCATTGCCATTTCAATCTCCCATAAATTCAATTTCTCGGTGCCACACCTGTGACATCAGCAAATCACTGCCATAAAGAAGAAACAGTGGCAGCATGCAAAGGGAATGTGAACATAGCTGGGAAGCTGAGGCCATTACTCAGCTCTGGGTGCTGCAGGGCAGGGGGTGCTGTGCCAGCCCCATCCCTCCCCCCCACAGTGATGCAGCATCCTATGCATCACCATCATCCTGCAGACGGGCTGGGAAATGTCCTCTTGGAGGCTGATTCAGCTCTATGGACATTTGGGATCAGTGGAGGATACCTCCAGCAGGCTTTTAACAGCCTGGCTTCATCAGCTCTGCTTTTCCCTGTAAAAGCTGACATTCCTCTTGTTTTCTTGACCTGGAGGAACAGCATTTTTTGCATGTTTGACACCTACTTCCCTAGCAGCACTGCTATGCAGGTGATCACTTATAAGGATGCTCCTCCAGCCCATTTGGGGCTGTCCTCCTCTTTGCTGCCTTGCCTCCCCCCACATCATCACAGCCTGGCTGTCACACAGTGAAGCTAACATGGGGTGACATCTGGCTCCCAGCACGCCACGCACCAGGGATGAGACCAGCTGAGGCTGCTCCCTGTGTCCTGCCCTGTTCAGCACCAGCCAGTCACTTCTGCCTTCAAAGAGCTCTGTCAGGGTGATGGAAGGGTTTGCCAATGCATCTACAGGCAGCCTGGCACAGACACTGTATTCTCCTTTCTCCCTGAAGAGGAACAACTCACTCAGCAGCAGCAGGCTGGGTCTGAATAGGATCCCACCAAGCCAGGATTGGGGGAGATTCAGGGCTACCAGAAGCTAAAAGTCTTCTCCATACTAGAGACTGGCTGCACAGCCCTTGCTTGTGCACAGCAAAAAAAAAAAAAAAAACCAACAACAAACCCCTACAGCAATCAAGGCTGCCCACAAGGAAGCTGGCTGAAAGCTGCTGCCCTCGTGCAACAAACCTTCATCCCAACCCTGCAGGATGCTCTGCCCCCACCTCCAACCTGCAAGAGGCACAGAGGCAGGGCCACTTCAATTTGCAGCCATCCCAGTGCTGATAAAACACCCCTCACCACAACAACAAAGAGAAGCTCCCCAAACAAACCTACCCAACCTCCCCCCACCTCCAAACCACGCTTCACTCAGACCGATTGCTCAGGAAAGTTCCTAATGACATCCCATGGATTCTTTGGAGGCGACCCACCCCCGAGCACGATGTGATGGCTCAGCGAGCGGATGGCCTCGTTTGTACTGATTTATGTTACAGAGCCAGATCCAGCCTCATCAGCCCAGCTTGACCTAGTTTCTCTCTTGCATGGGTCAATAACAACACAGCAAACGGAGCTAATCAGACACTGAGGCTGCACAGTTAATCTGGGCTGTTCCAAACTTGCAGGAACAATGCAAACTCTGCTGTCACAGAGAAAGAAGGAATAAATCTCTCCCTAAAAAGTCAACTGGGATTGCACAAAGAACACGCCACAGACAATGCCTGAGATGAGCTGTTCTCTTCTGCTGGGTGTTTTTTTTTTTTTTTTCTCGCTTCCTTTTTGGTCCGTCTGCATCTGGTGGATGCTGCACAGCTCTCCTTCCCCTTGAAGCAGAGAGGACTGGTCCTTCCTCTCCATTGGGGTTATAAACAATCTCCAAAAGGGCACGAAGTCAGACAAAAAAAAAAAAAAAAAAAGAAGAAGACAAGAAAATGTGCACAGCTGGCTTTAGAGCATCCACATAAATCCTGGGTAAATGCCAGGCTGCCTCCGTCATCGGCTGCACAGGACAAGGACTACAGAGCATGCAGAATGGCTGCACGCGGGGTGTGCTTACCCCACACACTCACAGCAAGCATTTTGTTCTCGTGCAAGCACTGGCTCACACGTGACACGTTAGAGATCTGCAGACAAACACGTCTGCAGAGCGGGGTGCAGGGAGACATGATGCCTTGCAGCCACACACATGCCATCTCGCCTCAGCCCATCACACCACGTGGATGTGACGTCTGCATCCAGGCACTGGCACAAGGATTGCCAGGGCAGGATGCTTACATGATTCACCCACACACGGAGGTGGGGACATGGTTATTTTCTGTATGCGTGTGGCCATTACTTCCCTTTGCCATCGCAGTGCAAGCACAGCACAGAGAGGTGCTCCTGGTGCAAATGCACATCCCCTGTAGTCACACTCAGGCATCAGGCACAGTGCTGGCCAGTGCCACAGCACAGCTGCATGAAAGAAAATCACAGGTGGGTGTGATACAGTCCACAGGAATGCCTATAGAGCAATACAGACACACGTACACCCTTATCCCACTGCCTGCAGCCTGCTTAATGGTTCTCTTAGCAACCTGAATGCTTCCAGGGGCTCCAGCAGCCCTCTGCTTCCCAAAAGCAGCCGAGAGCTGCCAGCAGCACTAAGGACATCTCTTGAAAGTGCTCCATGCCCTGCTGGGGTGTGTGCCAGGATATCCCATAACCCCTGCACACCAAAAGCAGTGCGTGGGAGCTCAGCACTGCCCCAGTTTGGGCTGAGGTCAGGAGGCTCAGTGTCCCTAAGAACACAGATTTGCTCCTTTCCATGATGAATGAGGGCAACAATGCTGTGCAAAGGGACCATACGCCCCATGACCTGGGAAGAAAAGTAGAGCAAAGCATACCTGCATGCTGCTCTCAGCACAGGGCCAAGCTCTGCCATGGGGATGGGGCTCACCTGCCTACAGCAGTGCACCACAGACCTTTTCCAGCAAGAGGGGGGAGCAGCAGGCTGTAGCAGCCTGTCCATGTGCTGGCTGCTCTCAGGAGATGCTCTTGTGTCAGCAGAGAGGGAGGAATGGCAGCTGACAAAAGTTAGAGGCAGGCAATCAGCCCCAGGAGGGCTCTGATTGCTGTGTTCCGTGCATCTGTGTTTTACAGCACCATTGCCCAGGTAGGAGGAAGGGGCAGGAGCTGTGTGCACACGAGCGTGCCTGTGCGTGCAGAGGGACTCATGCTGCTCTCATCACAACCTGTGACAGTGTTTCTGCATTAAGATGCAAGCTTCCTCCTGCTGCACTGGGAAACTACACCTCCAAGACTTGGCCCTTGCATTGCACTTCCTAATTCTTGGCTGGCTAATTGCAGTAACGCAGGTAAGCTGGGTGCTTTTAGAGCCTCACTTATCAGGGAGGGAGCCGTGCAACCCTAAATGCCCGCAGTGTCAATTTTAGAGAATGCCAAAGCTATTCCAAAGACTGCAATGCTTCACATTGGCTTGGGAGGGAAGGTCTCTCAGCAGGGTTGAGCTCCTGAGCCAGCTCCCTTGCACTGATGCGAAAACGAGTGGGATATGTGCATCCACGAAGCCACCCCACACCGCAGCTCTGTCCCCGCATCTCTGGTGCCGGAGCATCAGCGTAATGCGATGTGACACCCTCCTCCACACTCTGTTATAAATATCACGTGTCACTGTAACCGGCTCTGACACCCCCTGGGGGTGTTTCCTCATGCTCCCAGCCCAGATGCGGGCACGTGCGCCGTCCCTGATGGTGTGGGGCTGCCCATCTCCCATCACCTTCCCACCAACAGCAGCAGGATGGGGTTGTGCAGGGTGAGCCGTCTGCAGCCCTGCCTTCGTGTCTGGCTCTCCAAGAAAGCACTTTGCTAGACTGCAGAGCTCTCTCCTTTCTTCTCCCATAAGCAGAAAGCTGCTCTGTGGTTTGTTACTCCAGTCACCATTCCTGACACTGGTAGATCCTGATTTCCCCTTTATTTCCGTCGAAGGACTGTAAGATGGATATTACCTCTGCATGCCATAAGCTCTTCTCTGGTTTCTTTGTAGATGAGCTTTGAGAAGTTCCCCTTGGGACACAGTTTGTAGGTACAATCATAGAATCACCTAAGCTAGAAAAGACCACTAAGCTCCCCTAGCCCAGCCCATCCCCACCATGTCCACTGGCCATTTTCCTCAGTGCCACATCTCCACATTTCCTGCACACCTCCAGCAATGGTGACCCCACCACCTCCTGGGCACTCAGTTCCAGTGCCCAGTGACTCTTTGGGAGAAGAAATTTTTCCAAATATCCAACCTGAACCTCTCCTGGTACAATTTCAGGCCATTATCTCTGGTCCTAAAGGTAGGTGCCTCCATTAGGATTGTATAGAAAGGCCTTCATCTGTACCCTACTATGGGAACACAGACAACAGAGATGCTATTCCATCCAAGCCAAGGGCAAACCCACAGCAGGACTGCTCACCCCAAGTCAGTCCTATGAGCTCAAACCCTTTGAAAGGCTGAGGATGCCCTGCCAAGTCTGTGCAGTGCTCCTGCCATCCTGCTCCCCAATGGAAGTGCCCTGTCCTATGCTCACCAGCTCTGAGCTGAGCTGCAGACACGCTGCAGTGCATCACTTCCACCTCTTGGCTCTGCACTTCCCATCTTCCACTGGACCTGGGGGAGCTGCTCTGGTCCTGCTGGGAGCCTCCAGCTCCATTGGAGCACTGAATCTGCCTTCATGCCATCAGCACTGCTCCACAAGATAAATCACACTGACAGGAACCCTCCACGGCTCCTTTGCCATTTATCACCAACTCAACCCCTGCTGCTCTGAGGTCTGTAGATGCCCAAAGGCGTGACAGGCTCAGGAGGGTGACAGCCTTCCTGGGGACCAGGTGACAGCCACCTTTACCCCAACATGGCTCCCCATTGAATCACTCTTCTTGCAAATATGTTAACGGGTTTGATGCCCAGGTATACCCTGCACTTGGAGATGTCCCTTTGGCCACATGGCCCAATTCCAGGCCAAGGAAACTGTGTTGGTAGTGAGGCAGAAAAGCCAATTTCTTTCACTGAGGTTTGACAGCTGATGGCCCCATGGCAAAAGAGTTAAGAAATAATGAAGAAGGAAAGAGATGCCAGGAGGAACCTGGCTCTAAGATGTGGGGCTGTGATGGGCACAAAACACTTGGGGAGGCTCTGAGCTGCTCCCTGGTTGATGTGCCAAGGAGCTGCCGATTGCCTTCCAAAGCTCCCCTTCTCGCTCGCTCCCTTTGTAATGGGTGACTGTTTCTAATTATCTGTGGATGTTAAATGTTCCCTAATTCAATCAGAACAACTTGTTCACAGATGGCAAAGCCTTCATCTGCTCGGCTTTCAAACCGCATCTCCGACTCAAGAGCCATTGATCCCCTCCATCCCAGAGCAGTCGGCTTCAGATATGCTGGAGGGTGAGGAGAGGGCTGGGAGGTGTGGGGGCAACCTGGGGCTTCCTATTCCCCCAGCAGCCCACGGGCATCCTCCCCTAACCCCAGGGCTCTGCATTGCTTATGGCATTGCCCACTGGTGCACGACTCCCTGCGTAGTGAGCTTTGCACAATCACAGCTCCATCTCCTCCAACAACTCGCTAAGGAGAAGCCGAGTCATTAACGTGCACACTGCACTCACTGGAGCAGTCCTTGGGCAGAAGCTTCGTGCAGAGCTCCACTGGGCAAAGTGCTCTGCAGTGATTAGGGAGAGCTTGTTAATGAGGCAGATTTTTAGTGACTAAAGGCAAGCGGAGAGAGGAGAGAGAGAGCTCTTCATCAAGTGGCATAATGTGGGCTTGGTGCAGCTGATCTTTGGCAGGCATAAATCAGTTTAGTTCTCTCAGCTTTTATCAGCAGAGGATCTGACCCATGGGATGGACGAATGGTTGGAGGGCACAGCACCAATCACGTCGCAATAAAACTGCCCAGCTCTGACCTGCTGCACATCTCTGAGCATTTCATAGAGCCGTGGAGGTTCTGCTCACATTTTCAGACTTGCCTTTTTCACACGGTCCCCGGTGGCTCAGCTGCTTCAAATCAAGGCGATCCCTTCAGAGCAGAGGAGGGGGTGCAAAGGGTCCCTGAGCAAAAGCAGCCAACCCTGCTGCTCTGATCTCGCTGGGCCATCCGCCTCCGTAATGAGAATCAGCATCACCCTGTGGATACTGGCAGAATGGGACCAATTTACACAGTCTGAGTCTCTGTGGTGCATGTTTTGCCCTGCGTGAGAGATGAGAGGGCAGAGATGTGCTCTTAAAAGACCCAAAACGGCTTTACTGATGGTGTGTATCAGAGGATTGCACAGAAACATCCCCATGTGCAGAAAAATGAGCTTCCTGCTCTTCTCCGCCCTCTTCCAGTTCATTATTCTCCCCCATATGTTTCTCCCCCAAGCAGGAGGACTGGACTTTCCAAAGCACGCAGGCAGCTGCTGTTTGGCTTTCCTCTGGCTTTCTGCAGGGGCCAACCTCCATTCTCCACTACTATCCTCAGTGTGATCACTTCTAGCTCCAGCCTCCTTCCCCATGCTGAATTTTTGACATGTGTAAGGATGGATGGTTTTGGAGAGATGTCTCCTTCCCAAAGGGACACTGCAAAGGAAGGAAAAGAAAACAGCCTCTTGGTGTAAGGTGCTGCATGAGGCAAGAAGTAGAGAGATTGCAACCAGATCTTGCATTGTCTTCCACGTGGAAGAACAGAGTCATAAAGGTTGGAAAAGACCACTAAGATCCCCAAGTCCAACCCCAGTCCATCCCCACCATGTCCCCAATGCCACATCTCCATGTTCCTTGAATGCCTCCAGGGATGGTGACCCCACCACTTCCATAGGCACCACAGGTATCTCCTTTTGGCAAGCCCTTCCAAATTGCTGCAGTTAGCAGTGAAAACAAGGCATTTTCCCAGACATCATCTGGTTCTTAATCAGTGCTTTGCACCTCCTGCCCAACCACCCATCCCTGCCCATCCTGAGGACAGAGCCCACTCAGCCAAGCCCCTTCCCATACAGCCCTTCATCACCAGGGATTGATTTCCCACATGGACTGAAGAGGCCCCAGCCATTAGTGAGTTCATTTTCCATCACTTAGATGTAGATGGATTCCTTCAGGAGCCTCAGGGTCACCAAAGTTTCATTAACAGATGCTGTAAAAGTATTTAAATGCATTAAAAAATTACTTGACAAATGGAGTGAGCCCATAGTTCTACTCCTCTCAGATTATCTTGAAAGATAGAAGAAACCTTCGCAGCCCACAGAAGGGCAGAGAGCCCTTAGCAGCTCATCTCTGCTATCACCCATCTCAACACCTCAGCTCTGAAGAGGCTCAACTTCCCATAATACTCCAGAAAGAGACCATCTATGTCTTCCCTTTTCAAAGTTGACCACTTTCCAGCCACTGATTGCTTCTGGCCTGCAAACATTGCCCTTGTCTGGTGGTAAACTGAGGCATGAGATGGCAAAGGCTCAGCCCTTGGCCTCTACTGAAGTGCTTGCATACACCCAGCACAGCAGATATCATAGGCAGGTGCTGGTAGCTTTGCTGCAAAGTGAATTCTCATCCCAATAGCCCATATCAGGGCATGAAATTATATGCGAGCCCTATCTGGCCTTGAGCAGCACACAGAAGATTACACAGGAAAATATGTGTCAGAAATAGAGGCTGAACTCGAGAGTCTATTTCTGCAGCTGACAGATTTCTGCCTCGTTCCCACAGATCTGGAGGAGATGCGCTGCATTTCACTGCCATGAACTCCCCCCTCACCCCCCCCCACCCTCCTTGAGAGGGGGTTTGGGAGCCAGAAACATCTCCAGATCTCCCCCAGAAAAACACAGCCACGCCAACCCAGCCCTGCAGACGGTTTCCACCGTGAGCTCATTTATGTTGAGAACTCGAGCCACACAGTTTGAAAATTTGCAAACAAAAAATGTAATGTGACATTTTCCCTCCCTGCTTGGAAAGAGATGACTCATTAAGTCAGGCTTGCAGCTCTCGCTGGGTGCCCAGGATGGAAGGGTCCTGCAGCATTTCCAAGTACATTTGCTCGTTAACCCCGAGCACTGAGACGAAGGGGTCTGTGGCACAGCAAGAAAACTCCCAAGGGCTCAGCACAGGGAAGGTGACCTCCTCCCTCCAGCATCTGCAGGGGGAAGCAGCTCAAGGAGGAGGAGAAGGATTGCTCCCTCCTGAGATGGGAGCTGGCCCACAAGGAGAGGTTTGTCCTCTGTGGGAGGAGAGGAATGTCACCGTGCTGCCCCACTGCAGCTGCTCCAGGCTGACGGAAACGTTTCCCTTGGAGTCCCTCCAAATTCACACCGCTGACTCCTCGGATTGCAGCAAAATTGGTCTGAATAGATACCAGTCAGGCCCAGCTTGGCAACTGCAAACCTGCCTGCAACCTGTCCACGTTCTGGAAAGCCCTGCTTGCCTATCCTGCAATGGTGGCAGAGCATTCATAGGGGACATTCACAGTGTGCACAGCCTGGCAGCCCCCCCCCCACTCACCAATGGGAGATTCATTAATGCCGACAAGGTAAACTCAGGCTGTATTATTCATCTCTCTATTTATCAAGTATTTATGCTGACAACCTAGAGGGCGATAAATCAGCAGCACCGGGATGTGTTGATTCCTGCAGCCGATGGTGATGCTGACAAGGCTGATGCTGGGGTGGAGGGGGGCAGAGGGCCCTGCTCACGGAGCAACAGCTCAGCTGTGACAGCTGGAAGCACACAGCCTGCTTGGAAAGGGGGGGAGAGGATAGTTTTTGAAGGATGTGCCTCAGGTGCAAATGGGGAAGCAGCTCGGGCAGCAGCAATGTTTCCCATTCTGTAATAAAGCAGGCACCTGCTTGGTGCACCATCTCATGTCCTGTGCCATAGCAGCATGCTGGCCCCACACATGGGCTGCTGTGTTCTCACTGCAGCCATTGTGCTCAGCTCACTCTGCAGATCCCCACGCCTGAACTCGATTCACCCTGAATTTGCTGCAGGTGATGCACTGGAGCAGCTCCAGAGATACACATGGACAGGGGGAGACGCTGCTGTCTGACCCCAGCAATTCCTGTAGGGGACAGGGGGGTCACCCTGCTGATGGCAATGTGCCCCTTCACACTGCCTGCAGGGGCACTGCTTCACGTTCCAGCAGCAGCTGTGCTGCTGCAGCATCACATTTACACTCTCATGCTATTGACTCGAGGGCCTCCAAATGAGACAGCCCCACATGCCTCTTGACTTCTCACCCTGTGATCCATAGAGCAGCTCCCGGCAGAGCTTATGCACGAAGAGAAGCCCATTTGTCCGACTACAGAATGCAAAAGGCTTATTTCCACTTGGAAATTACAGCAAGATCCAATCCTGATTCAAATCCAAAGCAAAGCGTGTCGGTGAATTTCCAGTTCAGAAGAAATCCTCTCTGTGGCTTTTCCCTCATGGCTGACTGCACAGCACCTCCTGCACTGCTCTGGCACATGGCTATTCTGGGCACTGGTCTGGGACTCGGTGTCCTGCCTTCCCTGCCATGCAGACACACAGCCAGGGCTCTAAGGAAGGCAGAGCTGTGGTGCTGTTCAATAAAGCATGCTGTATTCTGATGCAGGTACTGCCGGGGCTGTGCACTGTGTGTGAGGCTGCAGCATGCATTGGTTTGCATGAACGTGGAAGATGCATCAGCACAGGAGAGAAAATGAGAAAAGAGGCCATTTCCCTCGCAGGACAATGCTGGGAACACGTGCCCTTGGAACTGTTTATGTTGATTCCATGTTGTACTTCCCTTCTGTTTCCTTTCCCTGTGCCACTACATCACAGCACTTCACCTCGATGCACGGATATACACCCGTGCAATCCCAAATCCAAACCCTCACGCTTGCATGCGAGAAAAGCAGACCCATCCCTTCCTTCCCGGATGCCGAATAAAGACAACAGCTCGTTCCAGTAAGTCTCTCCCCACAGCGAAACGATGCTCCGGGCAGAGACGCACCCCGCGGATCCACCGTGCAGCGGAGCGGGGCTGCGAGTCTCCGCGGCCCCGGGGGGCAGCTGGGCGGAGCGGCCCGGCCGACACTAGATGGTGCTCGGCGGCAGCGCTTGGAGCAGCCCGGGGTCGATTCCCGGGGCTGTTTGTGTTGTTTCGTATCCCTTCGACTTGTCGACCCGCCCCCGTCCCGATGCTGCGCCGATCCGCCGTGCTGTGAGCGAGGTGGGGTTGGGGCTGAAAGGCGAGAAGGAAAGAGCAGAAAAGCTGCAGCTTGCAGTGATTGGGGATAAGGGTGTGCAGCAAGTGTATTCCTACCCGAATTCAGCCCAATTTGTGGCTGGTTGGATTTTGAAGTGGGGGTTCTCCCAACTCCCCCCCCCCCGCCCAGCTTGCATTGAAATCCCATAGCAGAACTCACCCTGCATTCTGCAGGGCTGGGATTCCTAATCTCCGCGGGCTTCTTCATGTATAATGAGGATTATGGTTTAATTCCTGCCTCGCAAGGGGGTGCTGTGGGGATTAAGAGGGTGAGGGCACTCACATAGCATTGCAGCAAGGCCCTCATAAACCCTTCCACAGAGGGAGACAGAAGAAAAGAGCCACGAACCCACCACTCTTTGCAGACTGCTTACAACTTGCATCAGCTTCCCTTAGCTGGGAGGCAATTTCCTCGCCTGTTCAGCTTGAATTTCATCTCTCTGTGCACAGAGCAGCAGGACAGGAGCACAGAACTGCCTTACAAATGGATGGTGCTTGCAGATTTGCATCAGTGTCCGCTCTCCGCATGTTTGCATGTTGGTGTAGCCATGCAGGAGGCTGTGAGAGAGGCTAGAAGTGAAGCCGAGCAGAGAATCAGCTCTGGAAGCCCTTTTGCACTTCTGATCCCTCATTGCTGACTGCGCTGCAGACGCATTATGTGCATTCACAGATGAAAAAGCAGAAATAAAACTGATGCTGGCTTTAAAATTCCGTTCAGCGCCGCTTTCTGCACCAATTCCAAATGTTTATAAACACACAAGTTAATGTAATCAGCACTGCAGCAAATACACACCGGGTGCAGGGAGTGTCACACACACTCCTGGCTCAGGGTGACAGCCCTCTGCTGTGGGCTCCTCAACAAACAAAAGCAGCTGAAAGAAAAAAACCCCACACAGAGGAATGTTTTAAAGAGCAATTTCTCCCTCCCCTTTTTCCCTCCTTCCAATCCCCTTTGGTAATCATGGGTGTAAAAAATAATATATGGTGGCTGTTCCTGCTGAGCCTTTCAGGGCACGGTGCGTGGGCATGCATGGAAAGCAGCACCAGCTCAAGGTGCAGCCCCACATTGCCCCACACTGGGGGGATCAGGCTCACGGTGTGGAGAAATTCCTGCCCTGCACAGCAGAGCTGAGGTCTGCTGGGGGCCATCCATCAGCCCAGAGCCATTGTGTCCCAACCCCGGAGCAGGTAGAAGCTGTGTCTGCTAAGATGTGGCCAAGCTGTCATGCCCTGATTCCAACCCAGCAATCTGCTCAGCCCTGGGAGTGATGTGTGTGCCATGTGGGGAGTGACGTGCATCATCCTGCAAAAGAAGACCCTTCCCAAAGGAGCTGTGTCATGCAAAACCCACCCTAAACCCACCCTGCAAGCTGTGCTCGACCGTGTCATCCAATGGGACGGGGCTGGGGAGGTGCACATGGAATGTCCTCTTGCAGCAGGTTGCTGTAGAGACGTTACCTCACACGTCAGCATCAGCAGAAAACTTGTGCTGGCGGAACAGCCGAAATGCTGGGTGAACAAAACAGAGCTGCATTACAAGCCAGCTTTTTTTTTTTTTTTCTTTTTTTTTTTTTAGCCAAATGTTGTTTCATGCTTTAATTGCAATTTTCAAGAAGTATATGAGCATGGCAACTTATAGAAGGGCCGGCCAAGTTAATACACAGTTTCTAGTATCTGTGCCTAAAACAGATTTCACAGGGGTGTAGGAAGGGCTGGTACAGCTTTTGGGTCCCTGCTCGGATGGCTGGCTGCCATCTGCAAGGAGACTCCCTGCGTGTCAGGAAGGGGTAAATATCACAGCTCTGCACTGTATTAGGAATGGGAAGGACAGGCAACCTTTGCAACCCCTGTAACTTCAGCATGCAGGACACCTCCTGCTCCCATTCTTTGACTGGGATGAACTTCAGAATCCTTCTGCCAGCAGAGTTAGAAGCAAGGAATGAGCTAACCCAGCTGATCCAGCCCAGCAGAAGGCAGCCCCCTCAGCTCCCAGAGGCTGTGAGCATGGAGACCTCCCCAAATCAAAAAACCGAGCATGATGCAATTAAATATGTTACACATTACGATCTTCCTCCCTTAGAAATAACAGAAACTGCCAAAGCGAAGCATTCTGCTCCTGCCTTTCCTGCTCATGCAGAAGTCCCTTTGGGCTTCACGGAAATTTTGGACTCACAAAAAGCTGCAGAACAGGGGCCCCATGGCACCGTGTAATAAATCTTAGAAGTTAACAGCCAGAACTGTGCCAAATGTGATGGGTTTTGCTTTGTGTAGGATCATGAAAATAATGCATTCTGGCTCGGTAAGTTGGGCCTGGTGCACCAAGGCCAACGCTCTGCTCCTGCTGCTAATGGATTCCTGTTTTTGTCTCAAGTGTTGCAGACCTGTGATGTGGGAGGCCAAGGCCCAAGGCTGTATGAAATCTCCCCCTGTTCTTGAAGGGAAATGCTAATTGTACCCTAAATCTAGCAGGGAAGAGCCGCCTTGCTTGCATTGGCTTTGCAGCAAAGCACGGCCTGAGCTCTGAGCAGAGGCACCTTGCAGCTGTGTGCTGCAAGGGAGAGCATCACACTGGGAGAAGTGTAAGCTGGAACGCTGTGCAGTGAGGGAGTCTTGAAGGGACCTGATTGCCACGCAAGGAGACCTGCCCAGGGAAGGCATTTCTGATCAGAGGTATCTCTTTAAATGGAGCCTGGAAAAGAAATAATGAGATTTTATGGATTAAAGGTGAAACTAGCCAGATAAACACTGCAAGGGCTGCAAAACCAACCGCTGAAACAACAGCTGCAAGGATGCCCAGGGCTCTCTGTGCCTTGCTTGTCCACGAGGACAACAGCTGTGCACTCCAGGCTGCAGCTCTGTGTTGGAGGCAGTGGTCCTGGGGCAGCTCAGCACCTCTGCTCTGTGAGCACAGCACCCAGAGGCCTCCTGCTGGCCTCCAAGCCAGCGAATCTATTAATCGAACCTCATTACTACGTAATAACTTCTGTTATTTTAGAACAAACCTTGTATCTGGCTAATCCGCTTTGTTACAGAGCTGCCCATCCTTGCCTTGAACAGGAATTAACTTCTAAGGGAATTAAAAGGAGGAGGCGACTGCTAAAGGGGTCCTTAGAGGTATCTGTCTATAGCTGCTGGCTGCCCCCCTCCCTCCCTTCCCCACCATGTGTGGTATCCTTCCCCACTGCTTCTGTCCTTTTCTGCTTGCCAGGCATTGATTTGTTCCCGTGTTGTTCTAATGGAGCTTGAAATCAACATGACTTTGTTGCTGGTTGTTGTCATTGTTGTTCACATCTTTGTTTGGGGTTCGGCATCCTCGTTGAGGCCGGGGCAGCGCAGGAGCTGCCATTTGCAGCCTAAATACCTCCTTAGCAAAAGATCCACAAAAGCAGCATCTGTGTCCAGAAAATAAGGGCTGACACAATGCGCAGCAAAGCAGTGCCTCCCTCCTCCCGTGCGGCTGCTGCTGAATCCCCTCGTTTATCGACGTGTCCAGAACAAGCTCCTTCTTTCATCAGACCCCATGAAAACGCTATGTATTACTTCGGATCCTCACGTGAAGGAAATATATCAATGAGTGCACGCTGAGATCCCACGCGATCGATGTGGAAGGTGTAAGAATGGCTAAATAGGTGGCTTTCAGCTGCCACTGAAATTCATACAGCCTCAACTCCTGGGTGCTCGAAGACCTCGGGGCGAAAGGATCCCCTTCCCCAGGGCTTCGCAGAACAAAAGGCAGCAGCCGGAGGGAGGGAAGGCGAAGCGAGGCGGGGGAGATGCTGGCTGCCCTGCTGACAGCATCAGGCTCCAGCGGACGGACCCGGCGGGGCTCCGGCACTCCGCACAGAGCAGGCAAAGAGTTAACTCGGCGCCCTGCCTCCTCCGAGCACTGACATCACGGGGAGGGGGAGAACGCTGCCGCCCGCCGCCGCCGCCGCCCCGCCCGGGAGGAGTGCGTGCGTGTGTGCGATCGGGCGGCGGTGCCCTGCAACCCGGGCAGCCCCCCCCCGCCCCCCGCCCGGCCATGGAGCTCCGCGATCGGCCCTTTTCCTTTTCCTCCGCCGCCTGAACTCCGCCGCCGCTCTACCGGAGCTCCGCGCCCCGGGAAGCGGAGGGCGGGCGGCGGGCGGGGGCTGCCGAGCCCCGCCGCTGGAATCACGGCACCACCGCGCTGCGCTCGGCGGCAGCAGCAGCAGCAGCAACCCGAGGAGAGCTCTCTTTATTTGTTTTGCCCCCTCCCCACCCCCCGCACTTTTTTTTTTTTTGTAATTTTTTTTTTTTTTTTTTCTTCCCTTTCCCTCCTTCTCCCTACCGGAGGAAGGCACCGCGCTGCCCAGCCGCCCAAAGGGGCCCCGTCGAGCCCCGGGGACCCCGCGGATGTGCGAAGCTCTCCTCCGGCCGCCCATCCTCCTGCCTCTGGGCGCACCGCCTCTTTATCCTCCTGCGCCTTTATTTTTATTTTTTAAGCAGACCTGAGCGGCATCACCAGGGGCGGGGAGGGTGGGGGGCTCAGCTACGCTGCCAGACCGTCCCTCGCCCATTTCTTCGAAGGAACTCTCATGGCTTCACAGCTGCAGACAAGTTGCCGTGCATCTTGGTGGACTATCGGAGTTTGCATCCTGGCGGCCGCGCTCTTTCCAGGTGAGCCTCTGCCGGCCGGCCCTCCCTTCCCCTCCCTCCCCGCACCACGCCGGGATTGCGGGGCTCGGGGCGACCCTCGGGCGGGGGGGGGGGGTTCGGGATGCGGGAAGCGCAGGGAAGCACGGGGTCGGCTTTTTGGGGGTGCGCCTCTGGAGCAGGTGTGGAAGCATCTGCCTGAGGGTGGAAGAGAGCCGGGGCCGGTTTTAGCCCGGAGAGGAAACAACACGATCGTTTGTTTTGAAAACAGCTGCAGGCAGTGGGCTCCGGAGTGCTGGGAGCTGAGGCGGTTTGTTTGCTCTTTGGATCAGTCTAGCGAGGCACAGCAGGCAGCCTTCCCGGGAAGGGACCCGGTGCTGGGGAGCGAGCACAGATGTTTCGGAAAGAGAGAAGGAGGTTTCAGCTGTCCCTGAAGAAATCCCCCCCCCCCTTCCGTATTCAACATACACACACTTCCCACGGGCTCTTTGCAGGGGGGGTTGGACTGCTGCCGCGTTTCAAACCTTCCTTTCGTTGCTTTTGTACTTGGCGTGCCTGATTCTGCTTCCTCGGAATGGAGCAGATGGGCAAAGATGCGGATCTGCAGTTCCCCGGCTCGTTGGAGCCCTCCCGGCTGAGTGTCCCCATCGGGGCTCGGCGTTGCCCCAGGCTCTGGCACAGCTGTTGGCAGCGGACGGGTGACCCACTTCATGAAGTGCCCTGGGGGGATATATGGGGAGGGGATGGAAGGAGAAAGGGGGGGCTCGTCTTTTCCTCCGGCGCCGAAGGGGTTAACGCCATCCGGGAAGGCTGTCCGAGGCGTTCATACGGAAGGGTGACCAGCGATTTGGATTTAGCAGCGCTGGTGAATGAGCTAGGAAAAGAAAACGAAAGCCTTGCTTGCCTTTTCGGGTCAGGGCTGGAGGTGACCGGGTTAGGAGCGATGGCTGCGGCCACATGTGCCACCCCTGGGCAGCGGTAAGGGACAGTGAGTGCCTGCGTGAGGCACGCTTTGCAGCCGGACAGCAGGACATGCATGAGGATAGGGTGGAACTGGAGTCCGTTCCTCCGCAATTCGGGCTGGGGCAGCTCGCTGGATGTGCAGCTGGAATGGCTGCGCTGCGAGCTGTGGGTCGCAAGGGCTGAGATAAGAGGGCTGACCGGGAGCAAACGCCGTGGTCCGGGGTCTTTTGGTGCTAGCAAAGCCGGAGATTGTATCGCCCAGCACGTGGGAAATGGGCAGTGCACGGGGGCTGCACTGAGCAACTGAAGCGGGGGGAAAACAGAGCTGAGATGTGGGCAGGAGGTGGCTGGTCAAGAAAGCAGGAAGAGTTCGTGAGAGGGGTAAGGTTAACAGCGAAGGGAATCCAGGTCTGGGTATGATTCTGTATTCCCAGGACAAAGGGATCGGCTGAGCATTGCAAAAAGAGGCTGTGCAAGGGGCAGCCTGGGGCTCCCTGTGCTCCCAGGCACAGCTCTGCTCCTGGCAAGGAGGCTTCCAGCTTCCCATGCAGCTCTCCTCATGGGCAGGAAGCTCCCTGTAGCCCTCTGTGAGGCTCCGGGGGTGCAGCACTGCTGCTCTGGGTAACCCAGAAGGGTTTCATCCTCCTCCAGTCCCTTTTGAGAATACACAGGCAGTGATTGAGGGGCATTTCACCTTGCTCTGTCCCAGGAGACTCCTTTTCCCCACCAATTCTATTTTTGGCTATTCTGGAGGCTGTGCTGCCAGCAGTCAGTCTCCTCTCCTACTGCTCTGCAGTAGCCTCATAGTTTGTCTTGCAGTGTCCCACTGGGATAAGGCAGCAGTGCATCCAGCAGCACCTTGCCGTGCAAAGGGGACAAGCAACACTGTAGGATCATCCTTCCTGACCCCACCAATGATCACTGAGTGCCCCACAGTTCCTGCGTGGGTGAGGCTTTTGGCTGAAAGGTGGATGCAGCACCTCTGCAGGAATGGCTGCTGCTCTGTTACGGATTTATTCATTCATCCTTTTCATTCATTCGTGGGTTTATTCGTGCCGTGGGTGCACCCAGAGCTGCACAGAGCACCATGGGCTGACACGGGTGTGGGTGCTGTGCTGAGGCAGCTCGTTCCTTGGTGGGCAGTGCTCAAAGAAGCTGAGGGTATCTATAACAGAAGCTGAAAGTATACATATATATATGTAACACACCATGCGTGTGCTTTGTATGCAGACGTTTGCTTGAAGAGGGAGGGGGGAACTTAGGATTCTCTATTATAAGTGAATTAGAAGCTGTGGATTTTTTATTTTATTTTATTTTTTTTTTGGAAAATGCTGTTTGGTTTATAGCAGCTGATGGGAGGAAGGCAGGAGGCAATGCCTGCTTCTCTGAAAACCCTTAGTGGCCCATCTAATCAGTGCCATTTCATTCTGTTCCCATCCACGTACACTGCCTCCACCTTCTGACAATGTTAGCTTTCCTTCTGATAAGGAAATAAAAGTTCCCTGCTGTAAAACCCATAACGAGGCCCTTACAGTGTCTTTAACACGATCGACTCAATCATCTGGAACGGATTGAGCGCAGGGTTCCATGCAAACCTGCTGCCAACTGATGGCTCTGAGCTGTGAACATGAATGGGGGCTGCTGGCAAGCCAGAAACTCCTCTCCCCAACTGCTTCCCTTTGCACAGGGACAAATTCCTGTCTGCTGTCCCCAGGCCACCTCTTGGGCCTCTCAACTTTCGTTGCAAAGCGCTTTGAGATCCTCAGCAGGGAGAGGTGCTCCCAGCTGTGATGTGAGGTTTTTCCATCGTTGTGCTTGAAAGCAGTGTTGGCTGAGCGGCGCTGACCCGCGGGCGCTGGGTCAGGCAGGGCTGCAGCTGCAGGGAGGGCTGCTTTGTGGGGAGCATCACTGCGTGCCACTGCAAGATCTGGTTCAGCTTGTGCTTTGCAAAGCTGCTTTCACATCCCAGAGCAGCTTCCAGAAGGGAAAAAGTTGCCAAAGTTCTGCTCTGTCTTTGAGTTGTTGGTTGGTAGTTTTTCTTTGCCCTGCCTGAAGCTCAGAACCAGCGACGTCAGGCTATTTCAAGAAGCAAAAAGTGTCCTTTGCTGCTGTTTTCTCATTAAACCTCGCTCGCTGCTGCAGAACCGACCTGTCGGGTTCTAACCTGGCCTGAAGTGTGAGCTCGTGGCTGTGTCAGCATGGGCGAGGTGACAGGAGCTCAGAGCTGATGCTCCCTGCAGAGCTCCCAGCCCAGAGCACACAGCCCCGTTTGCAGAGGGACATGGAAAAGCATTGGCAACGAGCTGGGGGCTGATTAGCCTCCAATGGTGGCAGAGCCCAAGGCATCTCTGGACTGAAGCTGAGTTTGCAGGGAGGCTCTTGCAGGATCCTTTGGGCACTGTGCACAGCTGGGCTGAATCACAAAGGGAACCAGAAGAGCCGGTTGATGTGAGCTGCTTCCCCCTGTGCCCTCTGCTTGTGCTGCTAAGGCTGAGGACAGCCCGTTCCCACCAGCAGCACTGCAGTGGATATGGGGACAGCATCAGGGAAAAAGGCCTTTGGGGAAGAGCAGAAGCTGTGAGCACTGCAGAAATGAGCTGCTGAGTCCTCGCATGGGTGGCCACAGTCCTCGTGAGCGCTGAGCAAAGGTTTGAGTCTTGCAACACCGTTGCTTAAGGTTGTGGTGGTTCTTGCTCAGGCTTTTTCCCAGGCTAGCGAGCATGGTGCAGAAATCAGTGAGAGAGGGACAGAGGTACTCCAATCTGAGCACCCCCCAGAGATGTTGCGTTCTCAAATCCATCAGATGAAATCAGGGCAGCTGCGACGCGGGGTGAGTTGGTGCTGCTGGAGCTGGGACACAGTTTGCACTTGAGACACCTCCAGTATTAATTACCAGAACTCAGCCATCCCAGCACAGAGAATTCAGGCTCCCAAGCCCAGGTGAATGATATTTAACTAAAGCACAAACCCTCTCCCCATCCCTCCCTTTGTTTGGCTGCTGTTGCAGCGCAGATATCCTCTTGGCCTTTCTGTTTTCTCTGC
This sequence comes from Phasianus colchicus, assembly GCF_987193195.1. Classification (NCBI taxonomy): domain Eukaryota; kingdom Metazoa; phylum Chordata; class Aves; order Galliformes; family Phasianidae; genus Phasianus; species Phasianus colchicus. The sequence continues at coordinate 3,146,991 of NC_143458.1, read as the reverse complement.
TTCTCTCAGGGAAGGTTCAGCCCAGGTGAGGAATGTGCTGCACACAGACATACCCTCACAGCCTGCTTTGCTCAGGGCTCCATAGCAGGACAGAAACTCCTGCCCAAACTGCTCAAATGCAGAAGTGCTGCCTGTGGGAGGAGAGTTCTGACCCCTGTGCTCTCCACCGTGCCGGGTTAAAGTCTGCATTCCCACCTTTGATGCTGTTGTGCTCTTACAAAAGCAATGTGAGTTTCAGGTGCAAAGGCCAGCACTGCCAGCACCGAGTTGTGTTCTGTGTCCTGTGCTGCCATCCCTGTTTGTCACAGCCTCCACGAGCACTTGCATTGTCCTCATGCTGTCCATTTGCTGTTTCTCCCCATCCCTGGGGCTGATGCAGCACTTGCACAGCCCAGCACCATAAAGGCTGCGGCAGCTCTTTGCTCTGCAGCAATCCCAAGGCAGCAGCTCCTGCATCCCCTGCTGTGCGTGCATCCATCCCAGGCTGTTCCTGCAGATGAGACACATGGCCAACATCTCCAGCCCCTTTGGCTTCTCCATGGCATGCTGAGGATGGCTGGGAGGAAAGGACCAACCATCTCATCGCCATCCTCCTGTTCTGGAAAGGAAAGTGCTTCAGTGGGACTTACCTCCCAGAAAGACACCGTGTGCAGCAGCGAGGGTTCCCATTTACCTTTCTGACTGCAGAAGACAGCAAAGTGACTCCGTCTGCTCCTAGCCATGCAGGAACATTACAGGACCTACAAATCACATCCCTGCCTCGAAGCAGCGGCAGGTACCAGATGGGCCACCTGGCTGTGAGACAGAAGGTGCTCCCAAGCCTGGTTAGTCACGGCTCTGCCTCCATCTCCCTTCTCAGCATTCTCTCTACCTGGGAAAACTCCATTATCAGACAGATCCCGAGTGTGTTTTTCCTTTCCCATGGAAGATCCATTCCTCCCCCCATGCTGCAGTGAGGCATCCGGAGGCAGGGCCAGGCGTGACAGCAGGGCCATGCAGCTCGCAGCTGGTGGCTGGCGGCCAGGGGATGCTCTGGGGACAGGCAAGCACAGCTCGGGGCACAAAGACGCATCTGTGTGAGGCTGGCACCCAACACCCCGTGGCCACCTGAGAGCAAAACCAGCCTTGTTCCTGGGCCTGGCAGCGGAGGGGATGTGGCCACAGCATGTAGAAACTGAGCCAGGTGCCCCTCTGCACCTCTGTGCTGGGTGAGAAGGGTTTGCTGATCCCAAGGGACACATCCTCAGCAGAGAGCACCTGTGCTGAGGGCCTTCTTGCCCTGGAGGAAGTGTTAAGGACGAGTAATCAAAGCTAGTTTAGGGGCTGTATAAATGCACAGAGGAAAAAGATCTCTGCTGCTCCAAGGAGGTCGGAGCACACAGGATGCCCTCGCGTTGCCGCTTGCCTGTCACCCTACCCAGTTAGCCAAGGCGGGTGTCATTTGAGAAGCAGTGTTGTTTTAAGGACTGGAACAGAAGGCAGCAGCCAGAGCTTGGCGTTGTGCAGCGGGAACAGCAGCAGGAGCTGCTCATTGCTGGGGCTGCTCGTGTTCTTCCCTTTATCAGCAGCACCGAGCTGCAGAGCGGGGCATCTTCAGCAAGCAGGGCAGAGCTGAGACTGTGCCCATGTATGGTCATTAGGGATCAGGGATGTGTCATGCAGCAGCATCCCTGCCATCTTATAATTCATATCAGCTGCTTGTTTCCATGGGACCCCGGACCCCTCTTGGCTGTGCAGGCTGGGTGCTGGCAGGCTGAGCACTGCACCCCATCCTTTGCCTTCATCCCTCTCTCCTCAACCCCGGGTCCTTCTGGGATTTGGCCTACAAGAGAAGGATGGTGGTAGGAATGAATTCTCCAGGGCTGATATTTCCAGTTATCACATTATAGAAAGAATATTCTTTCTCTCTTCGCATGGCAGGAACAGACTTTCAAAAACGTATCCTGGTTTTTAAATACTCTTTTCGCCTGTGGTGTAAATACTAAAAATGTGTTTTTTTTCTCTCTCCCCTTTCTGCCGGAGTTTAAAAATATCGCTAGCCTGGGGAGGTGCATCTTTCAGTGAGATTTACAACGGCTGCACTCAAGTGATGTGGAAAATGAGCCTCCCTCTGCCCCATCCTTCCTGGCACCTTCCAAGAATTTATTTCCTTTATTTGCCTGAGCCTAAGAATACTTAGAGGCTGCATCTCCGCCCAAGCACTCTAATTATTTAAGTTTTGTTTATGGCCAGCCTCTGGAGAGGCAAGTAGGTTCAATCCCTGCCTCGTCGGGTAGTTCAGCCCTGTGTTAGTGCTGTTTGATAATGATCAACAAATCACGGATCCATCACCGCTGTGTATCAGCCTGGATCTGTGAATTGGCCGAGCCTACGGGGCAGGCTGGGCTGTGCACAGAGGCAGGGAGCAGCAGCAAGGTGTGGGATGGGGCTGTAGGATGGGGATTTCTGCCCTTGGGACACAGCAGGACAGGAGGAGGACCTGTGTATAGCAGAGCATCTTGGGAACGCCAGCCTAGGAGACGAGCTGGAGCAGCAGGTTTGCCTCAAAATCCGTGCAATGGGATGGCACTGGGATGTGCTGCAAGCCTGCAGTGTGGAGCGAGTTTGTCAGGACTCAGCTTCTGTTCCAAGTGATGTAACCCAGCTGGGAACAAGGGCTGCATGGCAAGGGTGAGAATGGAGAGGGGGAAGGAAGGAGGAAGGAGCTCCCCTCTTGCACTTCAAGGCAGCTCCTCAAGGTCAGCTCCAGGCACGCTCTGTGCAGATGCTGTCTGTGCAGATGCTGTCTCAGCTGTACCCTCTTTGAGGCTTTGGGGGTGGACTCCGATTCGCAGCTTGGCTACTATTGATCTGAGGCCTTTCACTGGTTCTATATTGGCTTCTGAAACACAAGGCTAAAAGCATCCTTTTTAGCTCTCTGTCTGTTTTGTGCTCTCGGTGTCCCGGTGCCTGCAGAACACCTTGCACACAGGGAAGCAGGAGGATGTGCAGCCACAATGCTGACTTCCACTGGCGTGAATCAGCTTTTACTTCAAGGGAAAGCTTGGCCTGGAGGTGATGGCAAAGACAAGCTGTGCTCTGAAGGGCTGGCAGCACTTCTTGGCTTTGCCACACGCTCCCTGGAATACCCTTGGCCAGCTCCCTTCACCTCCACGTGCCTTTCCTCTCTGCTCTGCTCACATTGCCATACATCTGCAGGCACCTTGCACAACCAGTCCGGCGTGCGCTGCTTTGCACAAGCGCAAGGCAAGATGACCCTCTCCTTTATTTTGTATTCCTTTTTCCAAGCAGCCAAAATCAGGCAGCTCTTTGCCCAGGGACTGTAGAAAATCGCTCCTCACATATAGCTGCACAACTGTTGTGCACAGATTGATGCACGACTGCTCTGCCTCTGCAAACACCAGGCCCAGTTTCTTACCTTGCTGAGCGCACGGTGCGTGGGTTGGAGTTGTGGCAGTAGGTGGACGTGGTCTGTTGGCTTCCCTGCCTGATTTCTGCTCGTTTGGTGTTTCGGGTCACTTCTGGTTTGCACTCATGATCTGGCGAGAGGGGGTAAAGGCAGGTGAAAGGTGTTTGCTGGGAATCCATGCTGCAAGAGGCAGGAAGGATGGCTGCACGCCAGCAAATGCTTGGGTATGTGCAATCAGCACCGTGCGTGTGCTGTGCATTTCCTAGGTGGCTGTGTGCAAGTTTCCCAGCACCGGATCACTAGAATCCTTGTGCTATAAAATCCACAGCACTGATCTGTCTGCTGGGCAGTGGTGATTTTAGCCCCGTGCAAGGATCTCTATGGTATTTCAAGGTTAGGGGTGCAAGCTCAAGTGTGAAAGCAAGGGAGCAGCTCTTCTGCAGCCCACCCTGCTCTGGCACAGTGCTGGGTGTGTTATTAGCCAGCCAGGATGGAGAGAGGGATGGTGGGTGTAAAGTTCAATAATTGTTAATTATTACCCACAGTTCCCACAAGACTTTCTGGCTAAAAATAAAAACCCACACAAAACAATGTACTTCTCTTTTTGCAAAGGTGTTTTGTGGGACATTTGTCACTGTCCTGGCTACGCTGAGTCCCTATCTCGCTGCATCCGTTCTGCCTCCAATGGGATTAATAAAGAGCTGCTGGAGAGCATCTTATCTCGAGCTGAATAATGTTTGTAATACAGGGAGGGGAGGCAGCTTTGATCCGGGAAAAAAAAAAAAGAGAAAAAAAAGAGAAGGGCCATTTTGGCGGGGGGGTGCGGGCGGGCAGGGCTGTGCGTGGGAAGCTGGCACAGCAGAGCTGCACCCAACCTGTTCTGCAGAGCTGTGGGTTAGGGCTTGCCGGGCTGGGGAAGAAAGGGCTGGAGCAGCTCCAGGGCTGCTGGGGGCTGTGTGCTTCCCTCTGACAGGGGATTCTGGCTGTGGGAGGCTGTCCTTGGGAGGTGGAGGAGCCCAAAGAGTTGGGCTTGGGAGCTGCTGTCCGCCCCTCAGCTGGGGAAAGCATCACCTGGCATCAGCATCACCTGGCTCAGCTCTGAGCATCACCGAGCCACGGCCTCCCAAGGGGTCTGAACCCAAAATGAGCAGAAAACAAAAAAATACAATGATTTGGGATGCTGAGGGCATCCAGCAAACCGAGCTGCAGATCCACCCCCTGCTCCCCCGCTCCCAGCCACAGCCGCATCCCGGCTGGCAGCAGCGGTTCCCGCAGGGCAGGGCCACACCTGGGAGGCAGGAGGGGCCCAGCTCTTCTCACGGGTGTGGGCTGGGAGCCGGTTGGGCCGGGCTGGGCCCCCCCCTGAGGCCAGGATCTCTGTCAGCGTGAGCCAAGGCCACAGGAATGGGGAGCAGGGGGAGCGGGCTCAGCTCTGAGCATCCCCCAAGCAAAGGATGGATCCTGTATCCCATCTCAGGTGGGGACCTATGGGATGGTCCGGGGTGTTTTTCAGCTCCAAAGCTCCACTGGACAATTAATCCATGGGGAGATTAGTGCTGGGTTTGGTCTTTACCACCCAGCCTGCTCAGGATGAATCCATCTGGGGGATGCTGTGCAACACCCCGAAACATGGGGTGAGGTTTGGTGATGCTCCCGTGGGTTTGTGAGCACCTGAAGCCGGAGGAATCCAAGTTGTGAACAATGGGTCTCAGTGGGTGCCACCCCATTGGGAGGGCACCACATCTGTGCCCCCCACCATGCAGGGCCACTCTGGGGTGACACCGTGCAGACGCCTCGCCGTGGCCAAAGGATGACATCCCTGTCCCCTGGGTGCTCATTCCTCATGCCGTGCTGCTCCCCCTCCATGGGGCTTCGGCCACCCAGCACCATCTGTTCATTTTCGGCCCGTTGCCATGGCGACGGGGTGGCTTGAGACGGGGTTTCATGAGCTGCAGCTGGGGGAACGCTGGGAAAGAAAGCACACAAGCAGAGAGAAGCCTTCCTTTTCCTGGGCGGAAATGAAAGGGAGAGGGATGGGAATGGCCACGTAACATTCCAGCCCCCCACCGCACCCATCACAGACACGTGTGTCCTTGTTGTCCCCTTTTGGCTGCGTCCACATCCCACTGCTTCCCTGCATTCTGCCCATTGGGCTCCTGGTGCAATCTCAGAGGTCACTGAAGCTGAAGCAGGGGACATGGGGTGGATTCCGACGTGTTGGTGCTCACACTCAGCCAGGACAGTGGGAGCGAGATTTGGAGTTTGCTGCAGTTGGGCCCCTCCTCTCCCCATGCAAAACTTGTGGTTGCATGGGAACATTTTGCAGGTGGGCAAGTGCAGGCTGGCATGGGCTGGGATGGGCTCCCCACAGCCAGGGAGGCTCAGCTTGGCCCCTGCTTTGCTTCTGCACCAGCAGCGGGTTGGGCTGTGAGGAGGGTCAGTGCCCAGGGTACACTGCTCCTGGCCTGCCTTGCTAAGGATAAAGAGCCCAGAGAAAGGGGCTGGCTGCTGTGTGTGTGTGGATGTGTGTCTGTGTATAATCCAGGTGGAAACGGCTTTTAAAAAGCAAACAGAAGAGGAAGCAACAAATCACTATCCGCTTGTAGACAGGAAGATCTGGGCTAACGTGTGACAGACGAAAATGCAGTCTGACAGATTGACAGACATGTTTTTGTGCTACTTTAGCATCCTTATAGAAACAGAAGATAATTCAGGTTGCACAGGAGCTCATTAGGTCACCTACCTCGCCAGTGAAGCGGATGGGCACGCTCATCTTCCAAACCCAGCATTGGTGCATAGGAGCAGCAAGCAGGAGCTGCAAGCGTGAGCTTGGGGCACTCAGTGCATGCAGGCTGTAATTGGGTTCTCTGGCTTTTGCTGGACGTGTTGCACCCAGGGCATGAGGAGGTGTTTGAGGCCAGAGACAGCCTTGGTGCGAGTGGTGGGAAGCAGAAAATCAGCCTTGCAGTCCTGGTGAGCACAGAGCTGGCTTCAAATCACTTTTTCCCTCCTCTCACAGCTGAATGTCACCTCCTCCTCTGTGACACGCGATTTACCAGCGCTCATCCCAATTTCTATTTGCAGAGCCAGTGCCCTTTTCCCGCTGGCTCTGCCCTCCATGTGGTAGGGAATCAACACATTCTGGGCTTGAAGCTTCTCCCAGATTTATGAGCTTGCTCTTCACCTTGAGAGTAAGGCTGCCTTGCCCCGAGACAGCTCTGAAACCCAAAACACCAATTGCTGACTCAAGCAAACACCATCGATCCTCCAGCAAGTCAAAGTTCCTCCTTTTCTCTTTTTTTTAGGACATGAGTTGTTGAGGTTCTGTTGTTGGCCTTTCTGTGTTTCCCTTTTCCTATGCAGACAAGAGGCCCAAAATATTCCGAGCAAGATCAATGTGACTTTAAAAGAACCCTTCGATAGCACTTCTGAGGGACATTACTTCCTTGCCAGAGACCAACAAAAAAAACCACCAAAAAAAAAACCCTCTCAGTTTCCTCTCCCCTTGAAAAGCAACGCTCTTTAATTGGCTTTTAATCTGAGGAAGACGAGAGCTGTTTGCATTGAATTGGTAATAGGGGATAATATCTTACCCTGAGTGATGGGTTATTTGATCTCGGTGCATCAGAAACCTGAGTGTATGGTTGTGAAATGGGGGGAGGGACGGGGCTGGCTGGGGGCCCAACCAGGAGCACAGCTGCTTTCTTATTCCCAATCATAATTAGAAATAAGATGGGGAACAATCACCGTTTGTCCTGTTGCTCCAGGGCATCGAATGACACCGGGAAGCCTGGGGGAAAGCCTTCAAAGTTGGCATGGAGCACAAGAGGGGTTGTACCATTACCTAGCTGTTAATGGGACAAAGAGCAGCACTGCAGCCTGGCTGGGTCACTGCAGATGGACAGGGTTTGCAAGGAATGGGCTGTCTTGGCCTGTGGCATTGGTTTGGCTTTGGTTCCTATTGATGCCCCGTGCTTCTGTCCCCGCTGCCACCACCCAGGGCTGAGCGAGGGCATCCACATGGATTTCTGCATCCCTAAAAATCACTGCCAAGCCACTGCTGGTCCCACACTGGGCTTTGTGAGAAGGGGACGAAAGGAAAAGAAATCAGACAGCCACCAAAGTGATGCAGTGAGATCCAAAGAGGCAACCACTGACGTCAGCAGCCTATGGATGGGGCTGTCTGCAGCTCAGCCATGTGCTCCTGGAGAGAGCTGCACCCACCGAGTGCTGAGCCCAATGAAACGTGTGCTGAAATGCCTCCTGGCTTCACGCTGACTCAGGCACACATGGGAAACTTGCTGGTGTGGACACCACCACCCATCGCTGGCTATGTTTGTTTGGAGCAGTAAATAGCTTTGCATGTTGCTTGTGGTCTGAATGAAGCAGTTAATATTTAATCAGAGGCCTTCGGTTGGTTGGCAAAGTGTAAAAATCCACTTCTGTTGTTTTTAGGGCCCAACAAACTCAGGGCCAGTTTTTAATTAATCAGTTATTTTAAGATTGCAGCACGCTGCTTAGTGACAGGCTTTCTAAACACCTCTCTGCCCAGCAAACCACCTTAAAAACACCGAAGCATCTGAAGTGACTGGCACCCAGCGGGAGAAATAGCATTTCTACAAGAGGTGCTATCCGCATTCACTCCTCCTTCTCAGGGTTTTATTGCAGGTCTGCTCACACGGTTGGGTTCTGCACCCAGGAGGGATGTCCCACCTGCAGCAGGGTCTGGTTTTGCTAGCAGGTCCTCCCTCTGGATCTGTTGGTATCAGGCATCCAGGCCCTTTGCTGCCCTTAGTGCAGAAAGCTTGCTGCAATCTCCCCGTGGAGAAAAGCTGAGCTTTAATTCCCCCATCAGCAACTCCACCTGCAGAAATGTTTGCAGCAGGCACCTACGGTTGGGTTTCATGGCTGGACCATCTAGATGGCTGCTTTGCTTTTCTCCACAAAAAGAGAGAGCACCTTCTGTGCTCACAGCCCTCAGCACCACATCAGCAGAGCTCACTCCCAGCCCTTCGCCCCTCTGCATTGCGCAGCCAAGGTTTCTCCCATGCGCAACGTTTCCATGTTGACTTCAGGAATTTGGCAATCCGTGGGGATCTCCAGTTTATTTTGCAACACGAGGCCTTTGGATCGTTATCCCTTGAGAACAAGCAGCGGGATGGCCAAAGCTTTACCAGCTGGTGTTTTTGGTGTGTAGGAGGGCACGGCTTGTTTGCAAAGAGGGACCAAGCAGCAGCACGTCAGCTCTGTTTCCTGCTGATCAGAACATCACGCCTGCTAAAAAGCAGTGACTGGATGAGGTCAGGGAGTCCAGCGGTCAACCTCCAGGGGCCAACGCCTTGTCAGGTCTTGTTGCTGAAGGAGCAGGGCTCTGCATGCTGAGCTGATGTTGGATGGCTGTGCAAAGGTGAGGAGTTTGCTTCTGCCCCACTGATGTAGCGCTGGTGCCAGGGAGCTGCGTGGGGAATGGCTGGCAGGATGGGGAGCAGGGCAGTGTGCAGGTGGTGGTTGGAGGCATCCCTTGGCCCATATTGTCTCCACGACCTCTGATATAGGGCATAAAAAAATGCAGCAATCCATCTGAAACCAAGAGAAGACCAACACTTTTGGCAGCAAGTTGGTGTTTTGTCCCCTTAACAGGACAAGGCACGGGAATTCTGCACAGTTTGGGGCAGGTTTTACAATCTTTCCTAGAAATATTTCCATTGCTGCGATCCTGAGTCCCAGTTTCTACAGAGGTACCAAAGGAGAAGCAGATGAGGTCCTTTCCATGCCCTGAAGGGCACATGGGACGGATTTCTTCCATCCTGCACCTTGCAGTTCCACATGGGATGCTCGGTGCAGGACGCAGCACGTGGGGATGCAGGAGGGGTTTAACCCTGTGCCGAGCATCCTTTGTTCGGGTCGGGCCGTTGAGCGATGGGAGCAGAGCAGTCAGGAGTAAACAGCACAAAACTGCACACGTCCGCGCTTTACGATGCTGATTTTCAGTTCCAGCAGCTGTTTCCATTTGGAACGCGCAGTGCTCCAGCTCGGTGGAAGTCAATTAAAAATAAAACCGAGGGAGCAGGACCGGTGTAGGAGCCCAGCGACGCTCCGTCGGCCATAAAAGTTGCGTCCTTTCAAGCCCGGATTTTCACTTCCATTTGCCACAGGCGGTGGGATCTGATCGGAGCGCTCATTAGCATAGAAATGCTGTTGGTTGCTCCGCATTCCTGGTCCCGGCGCTTTGTTCCTGCTCACGGCGTGAGCCGCGATCAAACCTCCTCCCCTGCACCGCCTCATCCCCTGCATGGCTGTGGGGTGCGGGGGGAGGGGGAGAGGATGGGGAGGAGAAGGGGGATGGGGATGGAAAGGGGGATGGGGATGGAGATGATGAGAACGGAGATGGGGGGGTGAGAGGGCTGGGATGGGGGGATGATGAGGATGGGGGTAAGGATGGGGATCGGAGGGGGATGGGGTGGGAGTGAGAGGGGGGCTGGGGATGATGAAGATGATGATGAGGATGACGGTAGGGATGGGGATGTGGAGGGGGATGGGGATGAAGATGATGAGAGTGGGGGCAGGGGTGGGGATGAGAAGGGGGCTGGGAGCTGGGATGGGAGGCAGGGATGATGATGAGGAGGATGGGGGCAGGGATGGGGATCAGAGGGGGATGGGGTGGGGATGAGAAGAGGGATGGGATGGGGGGTGGGGATGATGAAGATGATGATGCGGAGGGGGGCGAGAGGGGGATGGGGATGATGAAGATGGTGAGGATAGGGGTGAGGATGAAGATTGTGAGAATAGGGGTAAGGGTGGGGATGCAGAGGGGGATGGGGTGATGAAGATAAGGTTGAGGATGTAGAAGGGCATGATTAAGATGATAAGGGTGGGGGTAGGGATGGGGATGGGAGGGGGTGAGAATGGGGCTGGGGGCTGGGATGAGGGGTGGGGATGATGAAGATGATGAGGATGGGGGTGGGGGGGATGCGGAGGGGGATGGGGTGATGAAGATAAGCTTGAGGACATAGAAGGGGATGGAGGTTGGGATGGGGATGATGAAGATGGTGAGGGTGGGGGTAGGAGCGGGGATGAAGATGATGAAGGTGAGGACGGAAATTGAGATGAAGGTGATGAGGGTGGGGGTAGGGATGAGGGTGGGGCTGCGGGGACTGCTGTGACACCGCTGACCCAGCCGGGTGGGGGAGGTTTGGTCCTGGTGCCCCTGCGGATTAGCCAACAGACATCTGCAGGGAGAGGGGAAGGGGGCAGGGAAGAGCTGCTGCTGTCTTTTGTTGTTGCCTTCCTGCGGTATGTGGCCGGAATATAGGTCGCTTATTGCACAATGGATCGTGGCCATCTTTAGGGGATTTGCCTCTGTTTTGCCGAAGCAACGAAGGAGGAAAACTTTGGTTTAGAGCTGCATCGGGTGGACGTGGTGGTCCACTGGTGCACGTTTGGTTATCGATGGGACTTCTGCAATCAAACTGCTCTTCTTCCTGCGAGAAACCTCACATCTTTCTGCCTCTATTTTTTGCCAGCAAGACCCTGCTAGCTGAGTGGGTGGGGAAATGCAAGGTCACACAGGGGATGCTGGATGTGCTACGAGCAGACCTGATGGAGCACAGTAGGATCTTCAGGTTCCTCCCCTTCTTGCTGTGCCTAAATGCATGCTCCTCTGCAGTCCTGGCTGGATGGGAAGCAGCTCAGGTCCTCACAGCATCAGAATGGGGAGAGCAGATTCCTCCCCTGCAACAAATACAGCTGGGTCAGCACTGCTCCTCTCACCTCCCTGCAGCCACATCCACGGGTTGGTGTCATTTTCTGGAGATGCTCAGGAGTTTTATGGGGTGCAAGATGGGCTTCCAGCTGCTGCTACCCTCACATTCTTTCAAACCCACTTCTGGTAACGTGTGATTTAACAAGAGGATGGACAGAGTCCCACAGTCCCCTGGGATGCCAGAATGTGCTGATGAATCCCTTGGCTTCAGCCCCTGGCATTATCAATGAGAAAGCCATTTATCCTTCGTGCACAGCACCGTCAGAACTCTTTGTTCATTTCCTTCATCACCTTGAGTGCATCGAGGCCTGGGACTCTATTTAAAAATCTATTTGAGCAGTGGTTCAAAGGTTTCACAGCATCTCAGTGAGGTTTTGTAGGCTGTGCCCATTAACTTCCCTGCAGCCCTCAACATCTTTTGCTCTGTTACTACTTGATAGAAAACCAAAACGAAGGCAGCGGATTGAGATCAGTTTTCAAACAAGCTCTGTGTGCACTGCAAGGGTCCTTGGGGCTGATCCTTCCTCAGCAGGCAGCAGCAAACAAAGGCATTGGGGCTCTTTGATGAGGAAGGGCTCTCGTGATGCTTTTAGACGCCGGACATCTTCACATCAGTGTTGATGCTGTGCAGATGTTTTACTGCAGGGTCAGAAGGAAAGAGGAGGGAGAAAGCACTTCTACTACACTGAGCAGCTGCACAGAGAGCCCTGAGCTGTGCTTGGTGCAACACAGCCCCACTGACTGCATACTCCAGGCCTTGGCTCCCAGAACCAGCATGGGTTTACTGCTTGGTGCAAAGCTGTGCTGCAACACAGGTGGAAGTCAGCAAGCAGATGAGTTTTGTTTGCATCAGGTTCTCCTGGCCCTGCTGTTGTTGATGTTAGCCAGCACCTCTCATTGCAGATATCTGGTTGCAGATGGCAGAGGACAGTTTTATTTTAAATGTGATAGACTGGGTGCAGCAGGTGCTGCTGACCACATCACCCAACATAGCATCCTGCTTCCCAGCAGGGCTCTGGAAGAGCATTTTGATTCATTCGAAGCAGCCAGTGCATTCTGAGCCCCACTTCTGCAGGTAGTGGCATTGAACCCAGGTTGGGAAGCACAAGAGCAAGGCAGGACATGAGGACCTGCTGCTGTTTGTGGGGTTAGGGTGCCGTGCTCCAGCACGAGGCAGCTGTCACACAGCCAAGCTCACATGATGGAGCCCCAGCACTGCTCCACGGCTCCAGGAAGGTTTCTCATTTCTGGGCTGGGCTTCTCTTTTGGCTGCTTTGTTTACAGGGGAATAAGTGACACAATCTTCTGCCTTGGGAGGGAGGAAAGGGCTGATCCACATCTTCACTGCTGCAATCAGCATGGCCAATTCCCAGGACTGGGAGCAGCATGGTGGGGTAACAGACCCCGCTCTGCCTTCAGGGAGGGCAGGTTCTGGGGGAGCATCACTGAGCACACTATAAACCCCATCACATCCCAGTTTTTCAGCCCTCTCCTTCCTCCCTTTCTCTCAGTGCTTCCTGGAGCCCATTGCTATGAGCAGGCACACACCAGTTGCAACTTCCTCCCTTCCTGTTCTCTGTGCAGCATGCTGACTTGCTTGGTATCCCTTATTCCTTTTGGCACTCCTTTGTCTGCAGCTCCCTGCTCTGCCTCTCCCTGTATTTCACACCTCGTGTCCTTATTTGCTTAGTTTTGGTAGCCCAGCGCTATGGGATGAGGAGCGAGCGTGGGAGAAAAAAGCCCATGTATGAAATACTCTGAGTGGGGAAAATTGCCACGTTTGCTAATGCTGCAAAGGAGGCAGCCTTTTCTCAAGCCCTGGGGTGGATATGTAGGCAATAAAGAAGGAAAAAACCACTAGAAGCGAAAGCCGCCAAGCTGACAGCCCCAGCAAGCTGAAACCTGCCTTGCAAGGAGGTTTATTCCGGAGCAGGAAGGGGCAGGTTCCCAGCCCAACCAGCTCAACATAGGCCCTTTCTCATGGTATGGGAGCCCCAGGTTTCCAAGGAGAGCCATATCTGGAAAGGAGTTCAGTCCCCAAACGTGCACCATCACTTCGGGCTGCTCCACTGAGAGCTCCTGCTCTGCCCACTTGGCAGTGCATTGCCCAGCTCACCAGTGCCTCTGCAACTCACAGAGCTCACCTGGCTCCCAGCTGGAGCTGCAGCATGGCTGATCTGCAGTGACAGCATAAGAGCATGTTCCTTCCAGCACTTTGCCAGGGCTCCTTGTGCTCTGCTGCAGAAAACCCACTAGAAGAGGAAGCAGAGAGGAAGCCTTGTTAATGAGCCCTGCTGCATTTTTCCCCTGTGCAGCCCTGTGCATCACCCCACCAGGCTTTGCTTCTTGGTTCCTGCACCAAAGTCACCGTGCTTCACCCTCACTAGGGCTGCAGGAGGGAAAAGCAATGGTTCCTCTACACTAAACCACCTCTTGAGCTTAGGGGGCTGGGAGCCAGCCAGCACAGCCCTGTGCCTATAGTGTGCATGGCCCAGTAGGTCCCATGCCATAAGGACTCACCCCATGGCCCTGCTTGCTTCCCTGCTGCCATTTGACTGAAGCTGCATTTCTGGGGCGAGTCAGAGCAGGCAGCTGGTGCTGGTCAGACCGGCTCTGGGCACGCTGGGAGAGATGAAGATGTTGGCTGTGGCTGGGACTGGAGACGTGCTGCAGCTTGCTGCTGCTCCCTCACTGGGCTTTGAGCTTGGGAGATGTCTTCCTGCAGTGAAACGGTGCCAGAGGGAAGCAGAGATGGAAAAAGGGGAATGGCAGAAACAGGTGGTTCTGGCTTACGGGAATGAACCTGCTGCAGCATGAGTGCAGGGCTGGAGGTGTGGGGTGACCAACCACCCCCAGCAATGGCAGAGCTGGGCATTTCGTGGTAGCCATTAAGAAGGGCAGAGGAAGAGGAGGACGTGGGGCTCCTTGCACCTATGGCTGAGGGTTCTCTCCATCCCATCAATCACAACATTCATATAAGGTGATGAGAAAGAATAGGATTGTTTCCCTTTCTCCACTCCCCTCTCCTCCATCCAGCTGCTTCTCCATCTTCAAGCCCTTTTCCCAACCCTTTCCCTTCCCATGCCTCTCCTCTCATCCCTTTGTCTTTCCCTGTTCCTCCCCCCCACTTCCTACATGTCTGCAGGATGCCTTTGCCCAGACACAACAGAAGCTGAAGGGCAAGACTGGAACTCCTCTAGATGCAATCTCCATTTTGCTCAAGGATCATTAATTACCTTGATGATTAAATACAATTAAAGATCCGTAAGACCTTTCTGATATCAGAGCCATTAGCAAGGGCAGCTTTTAGGAACCTTCACCGGCAGTAAAACAAAAGGAGGAGACAGACCAGTAAATCAGGGAATCCCAATTAAAATCCGTGCTTAGCTCATTAACCTAATTATGCATTGTGTCATGCTTGCCTGAGCTCCGCTGGGGAAGCGGTGGGGGCAGCTGCCCATGTGTTAGCCCAGCTTGTGCTGGATTGGAGAAATAACATGGCATTTAAGGGGGGGGGATTTGTAGCTGTGCAAGCCAGAAATATTTGTACTGAGCCCTGAAATGCAGTGGTGCAGCATGCACTTCCCCTAACGTCCTTGCCACAGCACTGGGACCAAAGGACACCAGATGGCACCAGGACATCCCCCTCACTTGGCTATGGGGGATCCAACGGCTGCAGCCACATGCATCTGCCCTGGGGTCTGATGTGAGCTCCCATCTGGAGCAGGAGGGGCAGGAGTGGAGCCCAGAGACCGTGTCCACCCCCAGAGCAAGGGAAGGGAGCAGAAACCTGCAGAATCCAGGTGACTCACAGACCTGCACCTTTTCCACACCAAAGTCTGAGGGTTGGATCCCGCAGCGCACAGCTGCATCCAGCGTGCCCAGCAGCCTACGTGTCAGTGCTCCAAGGGCCAGGAGGAGGAAGCAGGTCCCAGCATGTTCTGCCCAGAACCAGCCCAAGCTGTTCCAGCAAGTCAGAGCTCGATGGGCTCGGGGTGCGGCTGCTTGCATGGAGGAGAATGAGAGCATGGTGCAGCCCCTGGATCCTGTGGGAGAGAGTGGGGAAAGAGGCACAGAGCCCAGGGCAGCACGGGGACAGATGGAGCCTAGGGATGTGAGCAACCTGCTGGGGGTACAGTAGGACCTGGGTTGTAAGAGGCCAAGCATTGTGCTGAACTCTTAAGCACAGCACGTGGCCCAGCAGTGCCCCTTTTGGGGATGGCACAAACCATGGGGTCTTGGAAACCTAGGACTTGGAGGAGGTGCAGTGCTAAGGATGGAAAAGCAACAGCTTCAGCTCCTGCTCAAGTCGCAGGTCTTGCTTAGGGTGCTGCAATTGCACTGCTTTGTGGGCACAGGCATTGCCCCAACCCAACCCCATTGCCATAAAGCTGTGGTCAGCCCTCACAGAAGAATTTAATCTAGCCCAAGATCAGCAGGCAGCCTCCTGCAGACATCCCAGCCCCGCTTGCTTTACACATTGACCATTCTTCAGCTGGTGCTCCGCTGCCAGGTAATTAAAATGGCTTCGCCCTGCAGCCCAACAGCTGCCTGCAGATAGCTTGCCTTCCTGCCCAAGGGACCCTTACCTCATCGTCTGGTCCGGAGCACTCGTTAGCTGCAAGGCAAGTCTGAAGGATGCAGGGATTTCATGGAACAGAGCAAAGGCAGAATCTCAAATCTGCCTGCTTTTTTTCTTTTGTTTCCTAGAATGAGGACAATGGAAGGAAAAGGAATATAAGATAAGAGGGGAAACAAAAAAAAAATGGCAACGCAGATCCTAGCTATAAGGATGTGGAAGAGCAGAGCATTTGCGATGGGAGAGATTGGAGTATTTCTCAGTTACACCGAGTGCATTGGGAGTATTCCCAGAGCAAACAGTGCAATTAGTTTGGATTTACACTGTGCCAATGAGATGTCAGCCCCCCAGGCCCCATGCAGGCTGGTCCATGAGCTGTTCCTTCCCTATGGGATGGAGGAAGGGCCACACTCACTGCACTGTAAACTCCCTCTCAGGCTCCTATTGCTGCCCCAGTCCTTCCCTTGGCACTGGGAGCAGCCGCAGGGATGGGATCAGGCTGGCCTTTCAGGTTGCCTTCAGCCCTGCAAAGCAGCAGCTATTCTCCAGTTCAGGGGTGTCATTTCCTTCTGATGAGCTCTTTCCTGAGGAAGGTGTCACACCCCTAAATGAAGCCCTTTCCTTTCCCTTTGGGGCACAGCATTCCCATCCTCCTGAGTTGTTTCCATCACCTGTGGGCTGGATACTCACCATGCTGTTGATCTGCTGGGGGTTCAGCCCCAAGGATCTGTTCCTCCTGTCATGCACTGAAAGAGCAAAGCCCCAAGGCTGCTGCCCCACCAGAACCAGGAAAACACTCCGTTCTGAGGCTTAAGGAAAGGTTATTTCTGTGGGATACCCAGGCAGGGCACAAGGCTGAAGCACTGTTCCCCTTGTTTGGATCAGCCAGTCTGCTGAGCACGAGTCCTCCAGTGAAATGGCCACTTCTCAGTATCCAGCCTTACTTCTAATTAGCAAGTCGATCTATTTCTGCCCAACGCCATGCTGTGCCAGGAGGACACGTCCTGTGCTGCTCTCTGCATCCCCATGCCCACTACTGGGATCTCTCTTCCAAACTTTGCCTCCTTTTCCATTTAGCACAGACAGGAATCTGCTGCCAGACACAGCCCATGGGGCTCCCACCCTTATCTGAAGGGTGACCCTCTGAACTCTCTGACACACACTAATAGGAGTTAATGACACTTATCTGGAGACTTATCTTTCTCTCCCTGCCTGCCCCACTGAAATATTCCTGTATCTCACAGCCAGAACCATTCGTGGCATCCAGATGACATGAGCACTCCTTCCCTGATGGGAGAAACACAGTTCAGACAAACTAAGCAGCCCTTTCCCTGAATTCTTTTTTTTTTTTTTTTTCCTTTTTTAAAGATTTCATTTGCATTCATTCAATACTCATCTGGTTATTTCTGGAAGCCTCTCCACTACTATTCTGGTCACTTTACACGGAACTGAGGATGGGACTTTTTGTCCTCTCTCTCTGTGCACTATTTATATCCTTCCATCTGTCTCCTTAGGTACTCAAGCATCCAGCTGTGTTATATCTATCACCTTGGCAATAGCAACAAGTGAGGATGTTTCTTCACAGCTGTTAGCTCCCACAGCTCTAGAGCAGGGGTGGCAAACAAGGGACACCCCAACTGCTGTGCAGTTTTCAGCCCTGCTGCTATACCAGCAGGTTGCGAAGCACCAAGGGCAGCCCCTGCCAGGCTCACCCCATCCCTTTGCAGAGCTGTTCTCATTTCCCATAGATTCATTCTGCACTGCTTCTCCTTCCCTTACCTCTCATTTACATGGTGGTCATGCAGTGGTCCACAGCCATTGAGGGACCTGTGTTGGTATGTCCATTGCCACATCCCACTTTCAAGTCATGGAATCATACCTTAGAATGGTCTGGGGTGGAAAGGACCACAATGATCATCCAGTTTTAACCCCCCTGCTATGTGCAGGGTCACCAACCAGCAGCCCAGGCTGCCCAGAGCCACATCCAGCCTGGCCTTGAATGCCTGCAGGGATGGGGCATCCACAACCTCCTTGGGCAACTTGTGCAGGTTCTACTTCTTCCTCTGTTTTGGCTGCACAGCTTGGGTCACCTGGATGCCACAAAGCGTTCCTGGCAGTAAAGTACCTAGAATGTTTATCTACCCAAACAGTTTTCCGCAGGAACCGTGCCCATATTGTCGTGTCTGCTAAAAAATCTTCTAGTCTGCTTTGTGTTATTGCTCTTCCCCCCACTCCATCTGAAAAGAACATGCGTTCTCTTGAACAGCCTGAAGGGTAACTGTTAGCAAGTGGGAAGGCACAAACAGCAGACGGAGGAGGAGGTGGGCATGGTGGGCAGGTGGAGGGTGGGAGCAGATCCGTCTGTCAGCTCCAAGAAGAGGATGGGGAGCACAGAGATGCACAGCACAGCCCCAAATAGCTCCCGACCAAGGGATGGAGAGGGATGGGATGCTGACAGCAGGCCCAGGTGGGGAGATGCACCAGCAAGAAGGAGCAGCTTGCTCTTTAGGCTCAAGAGCTCTTGGAGAGGTTGGCCATGGAGATGACTGGGTGTTTCTGCTTGGAAACAAACTGACATTGAGAGAATTTACACAGAAACAAGATTTCAAGAGACAGCATTGGCCTGGCTTTATCCAAAGAGTCCCATTGCCTTACAGCCAAAGCATTTGGATTTGGTTGCAGCTCTGCTCAGGGTTGTGCTGAACTCCCTTTGGAAGAAGTGAGAATACAGAGGAAGTCGTTCTAAAATAAATCTGTGACTTCAAATGTAAATAATAAAAAGAGAACTTGATTTAAAGCGGGCAGAATGAACACCACAAAATAAAAAAAAGAAACATTCTGTTCCAAGGTTAGCACAAACCATTTCAACCTTATCTGCGGGCCTTTCTATTTTGTAAATTGAGTTTTGTCAAAATCAGCACGTTCCAGTGGATAGTTTTGGCTTGGACCAAATGGCACTTTCAGTCACAACAACATGCTGCGTTGGGAAATTTTCCACTAGGTTTGGTTCCCCCTCCCATCATAGTTTTCATTTTTGTGGCAACTTTGTCAGCCCCCCGTTTCAGCTTGGACCTGATGTCCCAGGGGAGCAGCCAACCCCAGGAGCAGCCCAAGATGAATTGATGGGGTTCTCTAAGCGAGGGTGGAAATTTGGAGCCTGCTGCTCCCATCTGAGCACAGCTCGTTGTGTGCAGGAAGGAAGCAGGGAGCCCAGCATTGATGCAGTTATAAAAGCAGTCAACGTAGTAGCTATGAAAGTCAATGAAATGTGCCAATTAGGGCCAACTGAGCTATTTAACCCTCTATCTCTGGGCATGGTTTCTCCACTCTGAGGCTGGAAATGGGATGTTGACTCTTGGCTTGCCCCATCTTGTTGCCTGTTAATGGATCTTTATAGGGAAGCGATTGGTTTTTGGTTCTGACTTGTCCGTATCATAAACCTAGATATTGGGAACAGTGGGATTTAGAGGCAGCACGTGACTGAAGCATGCCATCAAGATTCAAGCCTTGTAGCTGCCCACAGCTCCTGTCACAGTTGCTGATATCCCTTAAAGCCTTCCTGCTCTAACACCCCCAGCCTGGGGAAGAAAATAGTGATACTGAACCTCCTCTGTTTGCATGCTGAGCCCCCAGCCCAGCCTGCACAGCAGCACCCCAGCTTGCTGACACATCCATGGGGCTGTGGGTGATGCTGAGATGCCTGGAGGATGCACATGCAGGGACAACTTTGTGCCTTAAGGATCCCCCATTAGTCACTCAGAGCTCTTCAACCCACCTTCTCAAGGGCATTCAGCATCAAATTCCCCTGGATGCTCCATCCCAGCCCAGGTCCACCCTGGGGCTACCTGCAAGCACAAAGCCACCTTGTCTATGGAAGGGACAATAAAGCATGAGAAAGTCCCTAGTTTTTCTTCCCAGAAGTTTTCTGGCCTCTCCCATTGCACTACAATCACTGAGTACATGAAATTCAGAAGTCAGAGTCTCCAGTTCCCCTGCTTGCCCCAGAATAGACAAGCTTTGTCCTGGAGAGATGGGATCAAATGGAGATGTGATGCACCCCCAGTGGTGTAAGACCCTTTGTAAGATCCTCTTTTGGCCCAAGTCCCCTTGAACTGCTGCTTCTCCTCCCCTGAGCATGGATATAACTGTGTTGGTCTCCTTTTACCCCCACCAGCAAACAAGCTGCTGCCCCACACCTCCCAGAGAAACAAGGAGTTTGACCCCCCCCCATGGGGGGCCTGACCCTCACTCCTGCAGATGCTGTGATTGAGGTCAGCATAGGCTGCCCTATGGGTGGTCCTGTCACTTGTTTGCAGCCCTGCAGCTCACATCTCCCCCCAGCCACTGCTGGCTTTGAGCCCAAGGGTCCCCATCCTCAAGCCATGTTTTGGTAACTTCAGCCTAGCTGCTAACATGGATCACACTTAGCTTCTCTTCCAGGCTCTGTCAATAGGTTTGCTTCTTCATCACCCCATGCCTCAGTTTCCCCAGCCATAAAGATAAGAGCGACCTTTTCTATTCAGGGCTGCGAGGCATCACCACAATGCCTGCATGCTGCTTCCTTAGGTGAGAATCATCACCCCAATATGCAGAGCCCCACATCTAACCCAAGCCATGCCGGTGAGATTGCCTAGGTGGCCTTGGGCACATTTCTTTGTCATTCAGCACCTCTGATTTCCCCATCCCTGAAAGCAGAGGTAATAATACTTACCTGCCTCTGGGATGTGCGAGGATTAATTAGTTACCTTCTGAAAAGCCCTTTGAAGACTCAGCGCTTTCCATAAACACGCAGACCAACTCCTGCAGGCGGGTGCAGGACTGAGGCAGGGTGCCCATGTGCTGCAGAGATCACCAAGCTGGAAGAGGAGAGGAATATGTAAAGTGAATTACCTGCACAGAGCCTCGATAAGAAAGCTGAGCAGCAGGCTGAAAGTCAGGCTGAGGCACCGTGTGTTGTAGATGTTGTTCTTTCCAGACTTGGGATTTCTGAGTCTTTGCCATTCTCATGGAGAAAAACCTCTAAAGGAAGAGGAAACCCATTATGAGAGAGCACAGGCAGCACAAAGGGTGCCCACCCCTGGTGTTTGGTGGGTGCCATGCCACGTTGGTGGCCAGGATTACTCCTGGTTGCCAGCTCTGATGGGGTAGGAGCCATCAGTATTTCTGTTTTCCTTCTGGTCACAAAACAATGTTAATTGTTTCTATCTTTGGACAAATTATAGCAGCACAGAGGATGGCATTCCCACTTGAAATAGTAGAAAACTTTTCTCTAAACTTAAGGAGCTCGTGAAACTGCCAGCAATGCATGACAGACCCCAAGGACAAGACAAGAAGAAAGCAAAGACCGCAGCCAGAAAGCTGTGACTGGTTAGCAAGTCTTTAAACTACAGGAAAATGAGAATCTTCATCTCCACAAAAATCCCAGGCTCGGTCACCACCGATGTGGTTTGGCATGAGACTGTCACCAGATCTCGGGCATTAGAGCAAAGAGTTTGCTTCTATTGGTAATTCCCTGGGAGCCCAATGATAGAAAGGCCTTGAATTGAGTCAGGACAGAGGGAATGAGGGCGGTGAGGCCGGCAGGGGCAGCAGCTCCTCATCACACCTGAGTCAGCAGAGTTTCGGCTTTGTCGCGTTCCCATCGGGATGAAGGTTGAGTCACTGCAGCCGAGCCCTCAGAGCTCCTGTTTCCTATTCCTGCTCTGTGCTGGCAGCCTGGGGAGGGAAGGATTGGATGTGTTCTTCCTGTGCCATCGAGTTTTATTTTTGTTTTTACTGGATCTCTTCAGACTCGAGTTCCTTCGTTTCGGAAGTGAGGCTCGTTATGGGTTGCTATCTTGATCCCCTCTTCACAGCTCTTCATTAAGTCTCTCCTCAGCACCTGGGGAGCTCTAGTAGGGAGAATATTTAGCCCTGCAATAGGGCTTTTTGAGCAACATCCAAAGTGATGCAGAAATCCAAGGGAGAGTCAAAGCAGAGAAAGTATTCACACGCACAGGGCATGGTGAGGATGGGTCGATGGTTGGACTAGATGACCTTGGTGGTCCAACCTTAATGAACAGCAAAAGGTCTCAGGACATTCCCAGCTGAATTGCCTTCCCCTTACTCTGTGCCTCTTTCCCACATTTCATTTTCCTGTACTGCTCTTTCCTGCCCTCCCTTCCCCACCCAATTAACACTGGCTATGAATCCAGCCCCATCTCAAGCCATCAAACATGCCTTTGTACTTTCCCTCTTGCTTATAGGGAGATAGTACACAGGAGGACTTCTGTTTTTGCTTTTTTCCCCCCCCTACTCATGAGCAAAGAGATGACTGTGTGACACAGGGCTTTGAGGTATTGCTGTTTGGCCACCTACCTGCTTTTCCTAGTGCAGAACTGAGGTCCTAGGTGCATCCAAGATGAACTGGTGGCTAGGAAATGCACAGGCACTGGGTTGTGATGGTGTTGGGGAAATATAAGGGTGGAAAAAACGGGTAGGGCTGAAACCCAGAGAAGACAAATTGAGGAAATAAGCCCTGCAGAGCAGCTTGAGGGGCTCCTTGGTGATGGAGACCAGCTGGCATGCAGGAAGGAAACATGACCTGCTGTGATAAGTCACATAAAGCCACAAGGGAAAGGAGATGGGAGTCCTGAAGCCACGCACTGGAAGCGCACACGGTGGGAAAAGGGCTGAGAAAAGAGCTGGAGCAAGGTCCAGCCCAAAAGCCTGGAGGAACAAGGTGCACAGCGAGCAGCCAAGTGCTGGGGCACAGCAGGCAGAGGCAGCCTGGTGCTCAGGTGTGGGAACCAGCAGCCTCACCAGGGATTAGCTGACGTGCCAGCGGGGCGGGATGCTGGGAGCAGACTGCTCCACCATGACTGAGAGCCTTTGTGCTTTGTTGCTGAGCACGGGATTTCGTGGCTTTATTGCAGGAAGGCCTTTCCCAGTGCTGTGTCAGCACTCGCAGCCGGAGCCCTGCTCTGCCAGCCTCCCTGCTCCTGCCACAGGGCATGTTCCCCTCCCCTTGACTTGAGGGTGAAGCAAAGCAGCTGTGCTAAAGTCAGGAGAGGAGCAGCAATGAGAGAATGCCAGGAGCAAAGCGGCATGGCTGTTCTCTTCCCACTCTTCAGGTTCACAGCCCTTCTAGAGAGCTGGAACTGGGCTGTTTGCAAGGTGGAAGCACAGACAGCAAGAGCTAGTAGTCTGGTGTTCAGCTCTGCTGTTTGATCTGTGGCTGCTCTCACCCTGTCATCTGCTTTTCTTTCATCTGTCTCTATGAAGAGCACCTAGGACAATCATGGCTTTGGTCTCAGTGAGGGCCTTTGTGATGGCTCAATGAGCAGACTTCCCAAACCTTCACAGAACGAGGGCAACATCCATGGAGCAGACCCTCTGGGAAGGATCTTTCATTCAAGTGAACCCCGAGGCTGCTTTGCATTCTATTTCTCCCAAGAGGAAATGCTGCACGGGCAGGAGAAGGCAACCCTTCTTTATCCCAAAGCACCTCCCCATCCTGTCCCAGCAGACAGCCAAAGGGCTGGCTAGAAAGCTCACTCAGTACTATCCATTGACTGGTCCTCAGATAGGAATATTCCCACTGCTACAATGCTGGATAAGCACCAGTGACCTAGAGTACAAAGCCCTACATTTCCTATTTACAAACCAACACTTTTTTCTGGGGGGGGGGAAGGGAGCAGAGGTTTGGATGAGAGCCAGCTGGGCCATTGTAGGGCTGCTACCTCCTGTCAGAGCTCATCAAGCTCTTGGCTGGGGGGAAGGGATGCTTGGGCTTGCAGTTCTTGCAACACAGTGCCACCTCCAACCTTCAACTTCCACATGCAGCATCGCCACCTGGAGCTGCCCTCTTATCTGCAGCCCCATCCCCTGTGTTCTGGGAAGGCAGCCCTCCCCTCCTATTCCCTTTGAGAGTCACTGGGGGCTAAGGTGAATCAGCGCATGACAAAGACTTCCAGTAAAAGTAGAAGTGTGCTGCTGCAGGAAGCAGAGGCCATGAGTCAAAGGCAGCACTCCTTCCCAGTGGGCTGCAGGCACTGACTAAGCAGGGTGAGGCAAGCACTGCTCTGAGTGCCTGGCAAAGCCATACCAACTCCCTCCTTGGTAAGAAGCAGGGTATTAACCTCAACACCTCAGCCAAGCACCACTTCAAACCTTTGCATCCTGCCACCTGAAATTCCCCTCCCAGGATTTGGGATCCTCTTTCCCATGTCTCACCCTGCTTAACACACCTGTGGTGCTCCCTTGGGCTGCTGGAGGCTGATTGCATTCTGCCCTGGGAAGGCTTCATTTCAAACCTTGTTCTCCATGTAAAAATAGGAAGGGGTTGAAATAGGAATTCAGAAATACCAGGAGGAGAAAAAAAAGGAAAAAAAAAAAAATACAACCACAAAGCTCACCTATTGCTAAAAAGCTCTGTCCCATTTCTCTTTCCACAAAGAGTTCTTGGTATCTTCTTCAAGTGCCTTTACCTAAAAGCATGCAAACCCAGGGCCAGGACAGTGCTTCTTTTAAAGATCACAGTGCAAGGAACCAGCTAAGAATGAGATGCTTGGTGCAAGGTCTTTTATAGGTGGGAGCATGATGCATTGCTTTGCCCTTTAATGAGGTCCAGCTGCTGTGACCTCCACATCTCCTTCAGTTCTAAGTGATGTGAAGTCTATTAGGACTCGTTCCTCTGACATTTGCTTCAGCTGTGAGATTGCCCCAGCAAAGGGCGGCTCAGCACAGTGCTGCCAAGGGCTGTTTCAGTGCCCTTGGGGTGAGATGAGTATCAGGGAACGGGAGAGAGAAATCGGTGAGACACTTTGCAGAGGCAAGGTTGTGCAAAGCAGAGCGGAGTTCACATGGTGCTTAACAAAGAGGCATTGATCAGAAGCTCATTGTGACAGAGCACAGTGCTTGGAGATCATTTCCAGAGCTTTCTATATGGGGAAGGGCAAGAACCAGATCCCACACTTGTAAGATCTGCTGCCTTTGATGGGTTGATGGTCAGAGTAGATCTTAGTGGTCTTTCCCAAGCTTAATGATTCTAAGACTTTAGGCACTGAAGCGTTCTGCAAAGCCTGGAGGGGCAGCAGGCTATTTGCACATCACACCCAGGTGCCCAGCCACATATAAGGCACCCTGAGCTCTGCACGGGGCCTCCAAGGCCTGGCATGACCCAGTAACTATCTGGGCTTGGGATCGTGGGGAAAGGCACCAGCACAAACCACTTCAGAAGCCAAGGTGGAGGAGTAGCATCCCAGAGGTCTCTGCTAATGAGTGCTTGGCACCAACATGTCTTTGGCTCTCAGCTGGGCTTTTTCTACCTTAAAAACAACAACAACAACAACAACACAAGCGACGACAACAACAACCAAAAAGTAAAATAAAACAATGAGTAAACTGCAACTCAGCAAGCTTCAGCCTACACGGCTCACCATTGATGTGCCGCTGCCCCGGGAGCCGTCGGGGTGGTTCGGTGGGCACTGCAGTGCAGGGTGTATCTCAAATCTTTCCCTCTGCCATGTCGACCACACGCATCACTCAGCAAAGCAGCAGCAAGGTGCACGTGCACACACACACACACACCTCCTGCTTAATACATTCAAGCCTCTCCGCAGGCTGATTGCTGATGTTATTTTCTCCTCCTCGCCTTGGCTTGCATGCTCGCTGCCATCAATAAGTGATTCGTTTGCCCTTATGAATTATTGAGTGTGTAACGGGGCCGGCCCAGCTCAGTCACCTTGCAAACCAATGCTCCCACAAGCGTGGCAGCAGCCAGTTTGCCCTCTGGCTCCTGATGGAGAGCACGGGATGCTGATCCAGCACCTTGCAAAACCCCTTTATGTCACCCGTTGTCTCTGCTGAGGTTTGGGTGTTACTGCAGCAATGCTGAGCTATGGGTGCTTTATTTCCCCCGATGGGAAGCTTGCAGGAGCGGAACAAAAGGA
Organism: Phasianus colchicus; assembly: GCF_987193195.1. Classification (NCBI taxonomy): domain Eukaryota; kingdom Metazoa; phylum Chordata; class Aves; order Galliformes; family Phasianidae; genus Phasianus; species Phasianus colchicus. The sequence goes on along the minus strand of NC_143458.1, from coordinate 3,121,309 downwards.
GTTTACAGTGTCTTGCAAAAGAGCCATGAGTTATTCAGTCACCTGGAAAGGAAACATGATTTCCGCACAGTGTTTGCTGGTTTGGGTTTTTTTTTTGTTAGGTTTTTTTTTTTTTTTTTTCCGTTTTCCCCTGAAGCCTCTAGAAAGTTTGGAATGTGTTTTTGTTAAAGCTGCTGCATGTAGGGGCCTGAAAACAGTGCTGGCAGCATCGTGCTGTTGGCAGTCTCTGCTGGCACCAGTTTCTTCCCCAGCCCTGAGTCTGACACTTTGCACCTGGGAGGAGGAGGGACCGCTCTGGCTGAGGGTCAGCTCCATCAGCACCCAGTTTGTTTTGTGTCCCGGTACAGCGTGTGCTGACGCATGGATCCCATGGCAGGGGGAGGTCAGAGCTGGGAACTGTTCCTCCCACCCAAGGCCGAGGACAACCACTCGGTTCATAAAAGGGTCATTCATTCATTTGTAGGGAAATGGTAGCGTACAGAAAGAGCATCGTAACAGAGGTGAGGGGGTGGGTTGGGTTTTCTTGTGATATGCACCACCAGCATGCTTGATATCGTTATTTAAGGCGCACACTGTGGGTGCCCATCCCATGGCCTCAAGCTTGCATAGCTCTGCAGACAGACCTTGCCCACCCCAGAGAGCCTGGGCTGTCCTATGGATGCCCAGCAAAGTGACCAACTGATGGCTTTCCATCCTCTTTGTGAGATCCAGCCCATCTCCTGCTCCTCGGGCACTGTGAGGAGGCACGGAGTCACCACTTCCCACTGCCACCAACGTGGCTTCTTCCACTGGGGTCCCAAGGAGCCTGTGGGGGGGTCATGGTGCTGATGTGGGCATGGGGCCAGTGGTACCATCTCCCCAACCCCGGGAGCACGAGCCCTGTGTGGAAGGGGAGGGGAGCAATGAATGCACGTGGCTGCGGTGCAGGAAGGAGCAGCGTGCTGAGCACACAGGCAGCCAGGCAGCCCCAAGCTGGGCGCAGGCTGTTCCCAGGGCCTCTGCTACGTGATTGCTGTTGCTCTCCTGCAAGCTCCCACATGTCCTGTGAGGCTGTGAGGGCTTCAGAGCCAGGCTGTTTGGCAGGGCTGCTGTGCACCTCCATAGGTGTGGGCTCAAACCTCCAGGCTAGAAGGAGCAGCTTGTGCTGCAAAGCGAGTCTCCCTGCTCCACACCTGCCTGTTCTTTCCCGGAATCCTAGCACTGCATGGTCCAGATCCAGCCCTGCTCTGCACCCGCTGCCCTCATTCCATCAGCTGTGTCACAGATCATAAAGGTGTTCCGTGGGGTCTCACTGCTTGGACATCCTCCCCTAGTTGTCAAGGAGAGACATCATCCAGCAGTGACTGCACTGGAGCACGAGCATCCCTTCCCTCTGCCTTCTGGTGGCACATGCATCTGGGTGGGATGGGAAGGTGCAGCCCTGTGATGCCTCTGAGGACTTGATGGCTTTGTGCACACAGGCACATGAGGGCACCAGTGCTTTGCTGTGGCTGTCAGCAGCACTGGGAAGCATTAGGCAGCACCCAGCCGCAGTGTAGGGTGTGGGGCAGCCTGGTGCTTGGCTCAGGAAGGGGGCAAGTCCACACAAAGCTCCAGAGACCGAGTTTCGGTCTTAATTGCTGCCGACTGTGGTCAGCTGATGGCGTCTCATGGCTGGGTTGGGTTGCTGAGGCTTGTGCTCGGGGTCATGGGCTCAGTGTGCAGGGGAGGAGAAGGGGAGAGAGCATTGAAGCTGCAGGAACGGGACACCCATGGCCGTGTTCACGTCCCCTCAGCTAAAAGATGTGTTCTGTTTCTCTTGCTGTCAATTTCCTTTTTTCTTTCCCTTCCTTTTCATGTTTCTCCCTCTTTGTACCTCTTTCCCTTTTCCTTACCCCCTCTTTCTTCCCTTTCCTCTCTGTCTCCCAGAATACATCCAGTTTCAGATGCTGCCAGAAGCAGTGAGCAAAACCTGCTTTTCTCGTTCTCACCGCCTTCCTTCCCCATTGTGTTTCTCATAGAAATACTGGCTGTATAATTATCAGTGCATTATCTCTAAACATACAGATTAGGGAAAGACACAGTGGCAGCCAAAGATGAATTTCAGGGTCAGTCTGGTGGGAGACATTTTCTCCATCTGGCAGGGGAGGAATCAAACGAGACAGAATAGCAGCTGGGAGCACAGCCACAGCTTCTCCCAAGCATCTTCCATCCTTCGTTTGCAGAACCCAGATGAAAGGGTCCTAAACTAAAATAAGGCCACTGAAACCATCCAGACCATGCAGGTAGCTCATGCAAGGTGTATGACCACTGCCATAAATCCATTCTTATGTGGGAGCTACTGCTGCTCTGTAATCAGGGCCTCAGTCTCTGCAGCTCATTTAATTACTGGTGCACTTCCAATAGGATTAAATGGGTGTCTGAGTTTGTGTTAGCATATGTTGGGACATGCTGTGCTGATAAATATCTGTACCTTCGTGTGCCTACGGATACACAAGTTCTGTGTACTTACAGTAAATGATGCTGTGCCTTCCAAGGTTGAAGGCAAAAGGAAAGTATTCTTGATCCAACCTGGTAGCTGTAGAGCTTTAGGGCTGATCATCGGGAAGACTGAACACTAAAAGAAGAAAATGGAATAAGTGAAGCTGTTCGTGGGCCCGGCATGCAAGAACTCTTCTTTTTTTTTTTTCTTATTCCAGGCCAATTATATGTGTATATTCATGTTTTCCCATGTCATTGCAGGGCTGCAAGCTCAGACTGTCTTAGTCAATGACACAGTCTCGGGATTTATCGGGACAGACGTGGTCCTGCACTGCAGCTTCACCAACCCACTCCCCAATGTGAAGATCACGCAGGTCACGTGGCAGAAAGTCACCAACGGCACCAAGCAGAATGTGGCCATTTACAACCCTGCCATGGGGGTCTCCATCCTCGCACCCTACAAAGAACGGGTGATCTTCCGGAACCCTTCCTTCAAAGATGGCACCATTCAGCTCTCTCGGCTCGAGTTGGAGGATGAGGGAGTTTACATCTGCGAGTTTGCCACCTTCCCAACCGGCAACAGGGAAAGTCAACTGAACCTTACAGTGCTGGGTAAGCTACTGGGCAAGTCCGTGGTGCAAGCTGTTGCCTCCAGCTAAACAGGTCTGGAAGAACCTGAGTCTCCCGTCTTGGGAACTCAGGGCAAAGGTTGAGCCTTTGGTGTGAATTTCACCTCTCATGCTCTTTCACGCTGTCCATAAGGAGGTGGAGAGCAGGGAAGCTAGAGCAGGTGGTTCATTGGGTTGTCTTGGGAATGTCTCTTCCTCTTCCCAGACCCCAGCTACCCTGTTTCTTAATGCAGGTAGAATAAGAGTGACCTGTCCCTTAAGGGCATGGTGAGTTTTAACACCCTGTGTCTGTCAGGTGAACAGAGAGGAGAGATAACAGATCCTAAACACAAGTAGAGCTTGTCCTTGGAGCATAAGGTTGTGAGTGAAGAGGCCTCACCCAACGTCTGCATGATTCATTTGCTCTTCAATTTGGGTTTCCCATACTAATATAAAGATGAAAACCTATTGCAAGAAGGGACTTTCCTTCATGTATGTGCATCCAGGGCAGGTGCAGCAGCTGCTAGCAGTTTACAGGAGCTCTGCATACACCATTAAGATCCATCATAGTGATGCTTGGTATCTCTTGGGTTGTAGCAGAGAGGGCAGCATTGCTTTTCTAACCCCTTTGTATTCCTCTCTCCTCCTCCTCCTCCTTTTCTGCACTTCCTTGCAGCCAAACCCACGAATCGGATGGAGGGCACCACGCGGCCGCTTATCGCCAAGTCAGGCAGGACAGAAAAGATCTTGGTAGCCACTTGCATCTCCTCCAACGGGAAGCCCCCAAGCACTGTCACCTGGGACACCAAGCTGAAAGGGGAAGCAGAATTTCAGGAGATCCGGAATAGCAATGGCACCATCACGGTGATCAGCCGGTACCGCTTGGTGCCGAGCCGCGAAGCCCATCGGCAGCAGCTCATGTGTGTGGTCAACTACCAGCTGGACCGCTTCACAGACAGCATCACCCTCAACGTGCAGTGTAAGGAAGCACTGGAGGGGCTGGGGAAATGAGTTTTGTGAAGGGATGATGCTGGTCTGGTGCAGGGGGAGGAGTGGGGGTTGCTCTCTTTCTATGGAGGGTGAATAGTTGGAGTAATCGTATGGTTTCCCTTTCTCGTACCTCCTTTCCCTCGTTGCCTCTGCCATGTCCCTTTGTTCCTCCCTTTATCTCGCTCCTTCGCTCACTCTCCCTCTCCTTGCCCCCTTCTCTCTTCCTGCTCCCTCCCCATTCCTTTTCCTTAACGCCGTCCCCTCCTTTTCCATCCCTCTTCCTCTCTTTGTCATCCCACTGCAGATGAGCCAGAAGTCACCATCGAGGGCTTCGATGGCAACTGGTTCCTCAATCGGAAAGATGTCAAGCTGATATGCAAGTCTGATGCCAACCCCCCAGCTCACACCTACGAATGGAAGCTGTAAGTACCTGCAGCATTCCTACCTCCTGCACATGGCATCAACAAAACCAAGGAACCTCTGTTGAAACCCCTTTGCTTGGTCAGCTCCCAGTCCCACTGGGATCACGGTGCCAACCACATCCCCACGCATCTGACATTAAGCAAAAGCAATTCCTCCTCCTCCAGGGCTGCAGCTTTTGGCTGAGCGCACCAAGGGGAGCGAGCAGGGAGCGAGGGGTGCCAGGTGGGAATTGATGGAACCTGAGGAGCTTCTCTCTCCCTCTCTTTGCCATAAGTGCTCACAAGACTTTAGAAAAAACGAGAAGATCAAATGGATGCTTTCTTCTTTTCAGCTGGCGTTTGTCAGAAGGAGGTTCTCAAAATGGTTTTGCAGAGAGCCAGCCACATTCTCTCTCATTTCCTTTCCAGATCAAACTGTTCACAATACAAATCTGAAGAGGGTTGTTTTTCTTGCCTTTCTTCTGCTTCTCATCCCCAGCTCTCTCTGTTGATTCTGCCAGCTTGCTTAAGCTCCAAGAGGGCTCTCTGGGTTCCTCTCAACATTGCCAGGGAAGTGTTAGAGGTGAAGATACCCCGTGTGGCACCCGAGGCAGAAGAGATGCCAAGGTTTTCTCTCTGCTTTTGGGCAGGTGGCTTCATCCCTTTGTTCTGCAGTTTCTCACGTGCAGAGCTGGAGCCTGAGCTCTTGCTGTGCTCCTGGGCACTGGGCAGCTCTCAGCATGTTCAGACCCAGCCAACAGCACCAATAGCACCAGCATCCCTGTCACTGCAGCCAGTTGTGAATTCTCTGTATGGCCATTTGCCTGCCTTTAGCCCTCTGTCCTTTTGAGGGTTTCCAGGAGCATCAATACTTTCCTTTGAGAAAGACCTGTGGGGAGAAAAATGGAGAGGAGAGCACAGAATTAACGAGGGCAGGTTTCTGAGCCCGACGGCGCTTCGATCCAATTTCCCATCCTCTCCCTTTTGCACATTTAGTGGGTTGCTTAGGACTGAATATAGGATTATTGACCTGAAAGAGGATGGAGAGGAAAGGCGGAGTGACGGCGGTGATGAGCAACAGTGGAGCTGTTGGAGGGATGGCAGCCTCCCATAGCATCCCACAGCAGTTTCCAGATCTTTGTAGATTGGGAATTCCTTGCAGATTGGGAACCCTGAGTCACTCACAGGCAGAGAACCAACATTGGGCTTCTCTGTTCTTCAGTCAGCATTGGGAAGGATGCCCCTTTTTCTGACTAATTTGCCATACGTGTGTGCCCGTGTGTATATTTAGGCGTGTAAAACGTGTGTGTGTGCACTTAGGCACTCTGCAAATGTAATTATACCCCATTATTCCCTTTTGTTTCTTACAAATTGCCGACAATATGGCACATTTTTGTTGAGAGGAGGGGAAAGAATTACTTGAGTAATTTTTAATTGCCTAAGAGAAGTAATTACTTTACTTTGCTTCAGTAATTAAGAATAACCAGGCCATGTGTGTCGTTTCCTAACACACAGGCTTTTAATATTTTTTTTTTATCTGCCTTTGTTCATTTATTCTGTGTACCTCTAGACGTAGTTTTGCATTATCCCACTTCCACACTCACCTGATTCTCCTGACGTGGGCAGGCCAGGCTGTAAATCAGTGCTGCTTTACTCAAGCTGAGGTTGCAATTAACACTGGCTGATCAACCAGGAATATTACAGGCAGGAAAGCAGGATAGAGCAGGGTTAGGCTGGAATCCCATCCTGTTTTCCATCCTGGAGGTCTAGCATGATCTTTCTTTCTCCCAGGCCAAACGGGACTCTGCCAGGGAGTGTGGAAATCCAGAACAACACCATCTATTTCAAGGGCCCCATCTCCTACAGCGTGGCTGGCACCTACATCTGTGAGGCTTCCAATGCCATCGGCACGCGGTCGGGCTTGGTGGAAGTCAATGTCACAGGTAGGAAACCACGTGGGCTGCTCTGAAAAAGGAGGAGGTGGGAGAGGAGGGTGGGAGCTGCTCACCTCTACCAGCCTTAATGTTGTCATAATGTCTGTTTGAATCTCCAGCGTCTCCTTCCAGCGATGGGGAGTTTGGTGGTGGGAAGGGAGCAGAGATGGTCGTTGCTTTGTGCTGGTTTTGCTCTGGTGTTGCTTGGGTTTTTCTCCTTTCCTCTCGTTGTCTTTTTCTTCCTTACACCAAGACGCATTCAGTCTCATTCTCCCTTGTCTGCTTTGGACTATAAGCCGAGACATGTCAGCAGTGTGTTTGCTGGGAGGCAGGAGGAGCAGGGTGAGGACAGGGCTGACAGTGAGATGGGCGAGCCGTTTGTTCAGGTGTTGCTGATTGTGAGCAACTCGGTGATTTCTTAGCTGTGCTCCGTCCAACGCCGTGTTCCTCTGTGCTGTGTGTGTCATTGTGAATAGCATCACCAGGACTCCAGAACAGAGTGGTGTCACAGCATGCAGGCACCCAAAAAAAGATGCAGCAGGATGGGGGGGTGATGCGCCGAGGGCTCCGTGCTGCTCTCCATCAGGTATCCCTGCATCCCAAGGGAACTGTAGCCAAGCAGCAGATGGAGCAGAATAACTGCTGCTAGGGATGCTGGGGGAGCAGAGCAGCTCAGAGGAGCTGGGGAGTTGTGGTGGGGAGCAGAACGAGCAGGGCTGGGCTCTGACCTCCACCAACGAGCCTCCAATTGGCACCTCACTGCTCAGCTCCCTGCTCTGCAGTGTGGGGAAACCGGGATGATCTTCTGCTATCCGAGCGCTTGGAGGTCAGTGGATGGGATGTGCTAAGTAGATGCTAATTACGAAGTATTTATTTATGATCATTATCGTGGTAGAGGGCCTTTAATTCGCACCTCCTGGCCTGGATCCGTGCCTGCTTTGTTGTTCCTGCTATCTGCCTCTCTCTCGGGGATTTTTTGTTTGCTGGTGGAAGGAACCAGATTAACAGAGCTCTGTGTTGAGCACAGATGTGGGACAGCACCTGCCCTGCCATATCCCTGCCCAACACCCACAAAAATCATTTCCAAAACCCATCCCAGCAAGGTGCCCCTCCAGAGCATCATGTTTCTGGGCACTGGGGACAGCAACCGGGATATCCCCATCCCGGTGGTTTTCAGGGCACAGGTTCTAACATTCAGCAAGGGGAAAATGAGCAAGTTTTCTAGGGAATGACTTGGGAGGGGGGGTCTGCCTGCCCACAGTCCCAATTTATTCCTAAAAGTCTGAATTGTGGTGCTGAGGTTACACGAATGGGATGGAGAGACACAGCTCCCTAGGAGGGAAGAGTAGCTGACATGCTAAACCAGGGCTCCACCATGTAAAAAAACCCCACACTGTTAATAATTCATTGGATCTGAATATGTTTATCCAGCTCTCCCTCGGGAACGATTAGGCCAGTGCTGGGGAGGGCTCAGCCTTCCTCACTCAGCTATTACAGGTACATTTGTTTGGGTCTTGCAGGCAATTTAGGGATTGTCAGTGGACCACGAAACCTCTTTCAAGAGATGCATGCAATAAATGGAGTTCAATCTAGTGAGCAGCCAGCCTCGGGAGTGAAAAAAAAAAAAAACAACGACACAGAAGGCTGATGCAGAGAAAAACCTGCAGCAGCCATCCCCTCCTTCCTACCCATCCCACCCCAGCATCCTTCATCCCAGCCCCAGGGAGGAGGAGCAGGGATGGGTCAGCCCTGGCTGGGAGGCGATTCGTTCAGGAGCAGAAGGCTGAATGATGCTCTTGGAGTTATAGCACATTAAAGAGATTGATAAGTGGAAATTTAATATTTTATTCCCGCAATCTGTTCCTATAATAGCTTCTCCTGCCTTGCAGGACCTTTGTCAGTCGCAAGCAAGCCATGTAGTGTGACATGTAACTATTTATTATGGGCGGCTGGGTGACATTATAAAAGGCAGTGGGTATGGATTGCCTGGGTCTACGTGCACATGCGTGGCAGCCCTGCATGGAGAGGAGGTCACATGCATGCACACAGCTGTGCGTGCCCTCCTTCTGCATCTGTTCCACCATGCAGATAGCCCTCCAAAGCTGCACGCCTGCATAAGGATGCCCTGCTGCAAAGCCATGAGGACTGGTGCACTGGTATGTGTGAGTACACACGCATCAATGGAGATGTGCAGCAGTGTATGTGCATCCCCTGGTCTTTAGGCACACGTGTACACATCAGCTCTGCACACATGAGCAGCTCTGCAGCTTTGGCCTTGGCTGCAGGATAGGGAGGGAGGCTGCAGGAGCTCCCCCCACTCTGCTTGGCTCGCAGCAGGGAGTTATTTACACAGCGCCAGCAATGCCAGCACAGCAAGGTCACCACACACAGCCCGCGGGGTTGTGATGGCTCTGAGCATGAGGGAGAGCATTGTGCACAGAGCACAGGCTGCATCCCCAGCCCAGCTCAGGGCTGCCCCACTGGGGTGGCTGAGGGTGGGGGGCTCTGGCTGCTGCTGACCCAGCGGATGGCGGTGAGCAGAGTTTGCTGCAGCCCATCTGATGGCATCTGTGCCAGTGCCCCGTGGGAGCAGTGCCTGATTGACGGGCGATAGGTGACCTGACACAGAGATTAAAGCCTAAGACATGTTTGGCATCCGGCCCGAAAGCCGTCACACTTTGACACACCCGCAGCAGCTGCTGAACTCCTGCATTGGTTGCCAGTGGTTTTTCTGCCCCCCTGCCTCCTATTCCAGCACAGGAATCCTCCAGCTGGGAGGAAAGCAGGACCCCTAGGAGCAAGAAGAGATGGGCGTGCATGAGGGCTGCTGTGAGGGAGAGAGCAGCAACGCCAGCAGGCTCTGAAATTACAGCCCTGTCTGCTGCTATCTCCTACCTTGAGTCACGCAGGATCTGCCAAACAGAACGGGTCAAAGTCCTGCAGTGTTTGGGTGTGGAGGGTGGAAAGGCTGCCGTCTGCAACCTGTCTCCTAAAAGAAATAAAATGCAATGATCCCTTGCCATGTTTGCAGACAGCATCCGGGAGCTGGGAGCTCTCAGGTTCCTGTTCCCCATCCTGCTGTGCTGCAACAGGTGCTTGGCTTGGCCAGGAAGGAGGAAACCAGAGCTCCACATAGGGAGCAGTTTGGTATGACACACGTCCAAATGGGACCCTCTCATGGAGTTTGACATCTCCCTCGATGCCTCTGGCTCCTGTGAGAGTCTCGGCTGGTGCTGGCTCTTTCCTTGGTCTTTAGGATTGAAGGAAAGGAGATAAAAATGGGACTTCAACAAAAAAAAATGTGCCCACAAAAGCAGTACCTTTAAGATATCTCAGCAGCGCGAGGAGCAGGAGGGCTTTTAAAAGCTGCTTTCCTGCCTATCATAGGAAGATTATTTGGTGTCTAAAAATATGTTTTTTTCTGATCTAGGCCCTTCCTGCCCTCGGGAGCAGCTCCTGCCACAGGGGGTTCTCTGATGTCTAATGAGGTTTAGGTCCCATCTCTGCCAGGGATCCCACGCTGTCTCCAAGAGCCCTGTGATAGGGATAATTTTGGCTCCTTCTCAGCGCTGAAGCCGGCCACCACGTTCAAAAAGCCACACAGGAGGGATTGATGGACAGGCAGCACGATTTGCATAGGTCTCATTTTTCTTCAGAAACCAACCATTATAAGCAAGATGAGGCTTTAACACACGGCCTATTGAAGCCACCCCTGCGATGGGCATTGGCGTCTTCATCTCCCCAAGGCTGGCACTGCTGCACCCATGGGCGCTGCCGGACCCGTTCCCTATTTCCATGGGATCAAAGCAAAGCTCAGGGCTGTCCCTTGTCACTGGGCTCCCAGCTGCTGCCCCGAGCTGGCACGGGGACAGGAAGCCGGGCTGAATGCAACAGCTGGCAGAGCGGGCAGCGGGCAGCAAGCATCGCTGCTCTAATTCCTATTCATGCAGCACTCCCTGTTTTTACGAGGGCTGGGGGCAGCAGCGAGGGGGAGGCTTTTTGTGCCGGCATTAAAGCCTGGCTTGTTCCCCCTCCCTGTGCTCTGCTGTCTCCTGTTTCTCCCGTCCGCTTTTCACAGCGGCTTTAATTCTCCCCAGACTCTTCCTAATGGATTTTTCACATGGGGCTCAGAGGCAGCGCACCGGCTTCCAAAAATTTCACGCAACCCCTCGAGCACAAAAAGGGGCTCCTTTTCCCACACTTCCCTCCTCCTCCCACCCCATCGGGCCACGCTTACGGTCCTTTTTACATCGCAGACACAAAAGCGGGTGGGTGGGCGGCAGGGACCCATCCTAACGCCGGGCTGTGCCAACAACATCCATTGGAACCGGTGCCCAGCGGGACCCGCAGCATCCCGCCCGCCTTCACCCGGGGCACCGCACTGAGATCGGCGCTCGGAGGATGCTCGGATGCTCGGATGGGCAGCGGCGGTCTGCATCGCCCTCCAGCGGCTGTGGCACGCGTCCCCTCCCCACCACCCCGCCTTCCTTCACCCCATCTGTACCCATTTCCCACCGCCCTCCCCCCTTTCCCTCCTTGCAGCCCCGTTGCCAGGCTGTGGGTGAAGGGAGGAGAGCCGTTTGGGAGGGTTTGGGCTTGCCGTCTCGCTTCTCCCATCCTCTTTTCCCGCAGTTTGGGTTTGTTTTCTCTGGCGGCTGCGAGGAGGGTGGGGATGGGATCTGAACAGAAAACAGAGCCTTCCCCACATGAATTGTGAGCGCGGTGTGATGGTGGTGGTGTCTGCAGCACCGGGGGGTGGCATGGAGGTGGGTGTTTTTTGGGGGGGTGGCATGAAGGGCATGAGAAACTAAATATGTGTGGGAAAGGTAGGAAAACATCCTTTTATCATTTACCTCTGTGATTGGCTCTTAGTGAGGTTTGCAATGGGAAAGTGGGCCAAGCTCCTTCTGGAGGTGTGCACAGCCTTCCCCTTTGGATGTGTCCACTTTCCAGAGCTGGGAGGCAGAGGGGATCAGTGTGGCTTTAAGGACCCTGTGCACACCCTATCTGAGGCTTTTCAAAGTGGGGTCCTTGCACAAAACCAGCCGTGCTGTTAGGTAATGCCAGGTAGGAAGAGACTTCAGATCAGAGTTGCAGGCTGGGAAAACACCAAGGACATATCCAGCTTGCTGCTCGAACCCTGCAGCCCTCCAGGTGAGCCCTTGCTCTGTGCATGGCTTTGGGATTGCAGGGCTGGGCTGGGAGCTGGCACAGACCAGGGTGGGTGCTGTGTGGATGTGTGTGTGGCTGAAGCTGAGCAGCACTACCAGGGGACGGACGTGACATTCCTCGCTGTCTCTGCAAAGAGGTTTTGCATTAAGCAGCTGGCTGTGACAAGCCTTCCGTTGAAGCAACATGTGGTTTTGGCTTCCCAGCTCCAGAGCCCAGCTCCCTTCACTGAAATGTGTTCCTGCTCTTTGGAAGGAGCTGCTGCCTCCTGCCTGTGCAGTGTCTTTCTCCTTGTTCTGGCTGCAGCAGGGAGCCCTCCAGCTGCCTGTCCCCAGCCCTGCTGCCCGCCGTGCTGCTCTGTGCCTCTTGCTGGCTCGTGAGGCTTTGCTCTGCAGGAACCACGATGCTGTTGTTGGGATGTCTCAGGAAAGGCAGGAGTGAAGCAGCTCTCAGGCACGAGCAAAATGCTTGTGCCAAAAAGATCAGGCCAGTGGTTGCTCGAACTCAGAACCTTTGTCCAAACTGTACAGCTGTTTCTGGAACTGTGTGTACCCAGGGGAAGCTCTTTTCCCCTCTCTTCCTTAGCAGCTGGGCGAAATGTGATGTAGGGAAGGTCACCCCCTGCATTGCCCTCGTTTGTTCAGGATTTCCTGCCCCAGTGCAGTAACATGGCTGGATCAGGACACATTTCTACCAGCTCATGCAGAAGTGACAGAAAGCAGATGCTGCCTCGTATCCCTTTGGACTTTGCTTCCTCTCATGCTCCTCAACCATATTGGCTGCCCTAATTGTAGGCTGTGCTCACATTGCTCGTCCTGCCCTCAGGGTGAAAGCTGCAGGCCAGGAGGCTGCAGAGCAGCAATGACAGCTCTGAGCAGGATGGCTCTGGGCACCCTCCTTGGCAGTGCTGGCGGATGCCAAGGGGCATTAATCTGGCATCTGCTCACCAAATTCAGAAGCAGGTGAAGGACTGAGGCAGTCCAGTGCTGCCTGGACACCGACACTTAATGGGCTCTTGGATAGAGAAAGCTGAGTCTGGCCAGGGGCTGTAACTGTGCCAAGGAAGTGCTGGGAGGGTTGATTTAAATCCTGGATCAAACTTTATCTGTGCCAAAACCCGTGTGTCAAACTGCATGAAAGAGGAGAGAGCGCCTTTCCCATCTCTTTTCTTCTTCTCCTTTGGGTTATTTATATAGATATAAATAGGTCACAGTATCTGTAGGAACGGGATTAGCGTGAGCAGTGGCACCGTGGGTCAGGACGGGGTGGGGATGCTGAGGAGGGGACGCAAAGCACCGTGGCCATTGGGTGGGCACAGGAGCATCCCGAGGCCGTCGATACGCGTTGGCAAACTGGACCCGAAATGGTGGAACATAAACCAGACTGCACCTGGACTGGTGGCATTGGGCATGTGGGATCCGAGCGCATCTGGGTAGGGTGGGAAGGACACACCGCTTCCAGCTGCTGGGCTCCTGCATGCGGCTCGCTGAGCTTGGCACTGAGCTCCCATGTGCTGACCCTGCCAGGACGCACCCTTCTCCCCTTTCCCTGTTTTTTCCCTTCCCTGTTCCTTACCCTCATCTTCCCACCCCCTCACCCACCCTCCCCACCCCCCCAAAAAGGAAAAAAATCGGTGATGAGAGCACGGCGGGAGGGCGCGTTTCCGCATGGTTTGACACTGTTCCCCCTTCCATCTGTCTTTTCCTACCCAGAATTTCCCTACACCCCGTCTCCAATCGATGATCGCAAATCCATGGTGCAGCCGAACATCCCCACCCCTGTGATCGGGGGCATAGTGGGAGGAGTCTCGCTGGTCCTGGTGGTGGCCGTGGTGCTTTTTGTGGTGCTCCGCCGCCGGCGTCACACCTTCAAGGGTGATTACAGCACAAAGAAGCACGTGTACGGCAACGGCTACAGCAAAGCCGGCATCCCGCAGCACCACCCGCCCATGGCCCAGAACCTGCAGTACCCCGACGATTCGGACGACGAGAAGAAGCCGGGCCCGTTGGGCGGCAGCACCTACGAGGATGAGGATGAGGATGGAGGAGGTGAGCGCAAGCTGGGCGGCCCCAACAAATACGAGGAGGACGCCAAGCGGCCGTACTTCACGGTAGACGAAGGGGAAGCGCACCCCGAACCTTACGACGAAAGGACACTCGGTTTCCAGTACGACCCCGAGCAGCTCGACATAGCAGAGAACATGGTCTCGCAGAACGACGGATCTTTTATTTCCAAAAAGGAGTGGTACGTGTAGCTCGGCTCGCCCCGGCTCCGGCCATGCACACACACACACACACACACACACACACACACAAACACACACACACTCACGCGCATCCCCGAGCGGAGCCATGCACGGACCGGGGGCTCGGGGCGGGGGCAGCTTTGCTTTACAGATCATTTGTTTGGGTGGGGGGTGGGGGGGGTAAGAGGAGGGGGATTGGATGGGGAGGTGGGAGGTCGGGTAATTATTTTCTCGGTTTTGGTTTTGCTTTTTTAATTTCTCTTGACGACTTTTCGTCCCCTTCTGTGGTGTTTGTATTGGTCGGTGGCTTAGGTGTTACTATTTGCTTTAACGACTGTTGCCCAGCCTGTATATTACACTCTGTTTGTGTCTCCGTGTCTCAGAGTGCCCTCCCCGAGGCTCCTCCTCCCGCTCCCACCCCCCTGAAACACTGGAATTTGTTTGTATGTCGTCGTCTTTTCTTTGCTTTAACCTCGGGAGGGGGTCCGGGGACAGAAAAGCTCACAGCAAAGGAAGTGGAGGTGCCATAATTGGGGGAAGCGATTGCTCTCAGTGGGATATATGGAGTGTTCCCACCACACTGGGGATCTGCTCCCGGGTCCCAATGGCTCAATACATGGATAATGGGGAAGAAAAGCCCTCGAACAAACCCCAGGTGCATGGGCTGATAGTAGCGCGGAGCAACAGAGCTGCCATTTCCCTCCTGCCGTTCATCACCTGCTGGCTTTTCGTTTCTGTCTTTGTTGGAGCATGTTTTAAAAGAAAGAAAAGGAGTATTTATTGCTGATATTCCCTCTGTGATGGCTCGGAGAGGTGCTGGCTCTTCTCAGCCCTATTGCACACCGGCGCGCATCCTCCCGCCCACCCGTGGCTTTGGGGTCCCTATGTTTTATGATACCACTCAGACTTCATTGTCGTGTGTTTACACTTCTTTCTTCCTTCTTTCGGTCAGAGCATGCGGGCAGCTCGCTCTGTTTTAGCAATTTGGGGACATATGGCTTCGCCTGCATTGATTGCCACTTTCCCGTTACCCCGTCCCTCCTCTAAGCAAAGCCTCAGTAGATAGGGAGGTAGAGAGGAAGGAAGGAGGGAGTTGGGGTGTTGCTCTCATCCTCCTTCCCCCTGCCTTGTGGACTGCTGCTATCTCTGCTCTGTGGATAGATGGGATTCCAGGCCCTCTGTCTGACACTGACCTTATCCACCTTTACTGGGTCGGGGCTTATTGCTCTTTTTTTTATTATTATTTTTTATTTTTAATTGATGTATAAATAAATCTTTTGGTTTGGAAAGAAATCCCCAGTTTTCTGAGCTGTGTTCCCATGCACATCTGAAAGCAGCAGGACTCATTCTCCCCTTGCCTTACCCATTGGATTTCATTCCCCGGTGTCATACTGCTGCATGAGCAAGAGCATGGATCCAGAGCCATGCAGATGAGCCAAGGTCAGGGCTCTGATCCATGCATGCAGGGCTCAGGCCAGGCAACACAGCTCGTACCTACAGGCTGCAGCTCGCTTTTATTGCGTTAGTGGTGAGCAGGAGTGGGAAATCCGATTGCTGCACTGTAATCTTTCTGCTGTTCCTGCCAGCCCTCCCTGCTTCCTGGCTTCTGGCAGAGCAGCCCCGTGCCACAGGAAGCTCTGCGTCCTCAATGAAGGGGATGCAATCTCTGACCCTGCAAACTGCTGTGTCCAGCAGTGATTCTTTCGCATGCTGTGTTAATCCCAGGAGGTCCAGTCTTGCACTGCCTGGTGCTGCAGGTCCAGACGTCCCCAGGGTTGTTGATGCTCTGCCAGTGGGAGCTCAGCCTGCAGTGAAACTGTGTCCCAAAGACCATGGGTGTGATGTGCTGCAGTGAGGGCATGCAGACCTGGAGGGAGGAGGGTGGTGGGATGGTGCCCAAGGTTGAGACTTGCAAGGAAATACGCTTTGATAGCCATGAGCCTTCACTTAAAGGTGTCATGTTTGGAGATCTCCCATGCACAGACAGTCCTTATAGTTAGCCATGCGGGGTATGGAGAAACAAGGAGGCTCAGAGAAAGGAGACAGCACAGCAATATGGTATCTCCAAGCCAGATGCTGCCAAGCTTCACGTTTTGCTGTCCCATATCAGTGCAGACACTGCAGCAGCTCAGGTCTAGGAAGGAGCTCAGCCACAGGAGCACAGTGATGTGGCTTAGAAGAGGGGCAGATGAGGATCTTCCACTCAGAGACCCATAGGCTCAGCATGGGTGCTGTGCTGGGCGAGGTGCATGGTGCTTCCCTCTGCTCCTCACCCCTGCTTCCTCCAGCATCACTCTCGAGTTGCAATGATTTTGCTTCTTGCTGTTCCTTGCAAGGTCAGCTAATTGAGCAGAAGACTTATTGGGGTGGTAATTAGCCAGCTGATTAGCCGTTCATCTATAGCAAGGTAGGAGGAGAAAAAAAAGCAAACCAAGACAACGCTACAGATTGATGTTTCACCTGAGAGCTGCCTTGATGCAGTCAAAGCATCACTCCCTGTGTGTGCCCAGTTTCACAGCCCCAGATGAGCCCCCACTTTATGTGCAGACAGTTCTGCTGGCATTTCCCTCTCAGGTTATTCATTGCAATCCGGTGATGTTATTATTTTCACTTATTTCATTACAAGGTGCTTTTTTTTTTTTTTTTCTCCCCATTTTGTTAAATCATTTTCATCCAGTCAAGGTTAAAAAGAAAATTTAAAACAAAACAAAAAACTCCAAAACCCTGAAGTTTTCTTTAGCTTCAATAAATAAAGAAAAAACTAATCAGACTCCAATGGTAGCATTGATTGTAATAAGGGACAGAGGGAGGCATTTTCCTGATGTTGAGTCCAAAAGAAAAAAAGAAAACAGTTCAGCAGAAATCCCTGAGGGCTGCAGGGAGAGAGGCTGAGAGGCTCCAAAGATTGATCCTCGAGCAATTAGAGAAGGGAACGAAATTAACGAGGGGCTGCTGCACTCCTGTGCTGTTTTCTTTCCCCTGTGCCCGCACACAGGAGTGCACGTGCGTGGAGATGTGTGCACCTCGAGGCTCTGGGAGCAGAGGGAAAGCTGCAGAGGGCAGGAGGTGGGGAATGCATTGTAGGAATGGGGATGGAGACCCTGTGGGAGCTGTGTGCCTTGCACGTGTGATGCACTTGGGGTGAATGTAGAGAGCAAAAGGAGTCAGACCCTCCGTGGCACAAAGCAGCAGTGGGGGAGATGTCCTCACTGAGGATCAGTTCTTTTCTTTGGCAGGTTATTTTATTCTTTAAACGTGGCTCCTTAACTCCAGTGATTTTTTTCTCTCTCTTTCTTCTCCCTCTTGCTGTAATTATCATTGTGGAATAATGGACGGACAAACGGCCCCAACCCCGCTTTTTCTTTCTGATTTTTTTTTTTTTTTTTTTTGGTAATCTGTGCTGTAAGTGCTTTTGTAAAAAAAAAATAAAATAAAATAAAATAATGTAATGGACTTTTATGATTTTTTTTTTTTTTTTGGTTTGTTTGTTTGTTTTTGTTTTCCATCCTTTGTAATGATTTGTTTGAGGTCCGGGGGAGGGAGGGGTGCGTTTTCATGGTTATAATTTGTGTGGGCAGGGTGTTGCAGCACCCTTCCTTTTACTTGTATAAAACAAGAGGAAAAAAAAAAAAAAAGAAAAAAAAAAACAATGACAGACAATAGTGGCTCAGCTGTGGAAGAAAAAAAAAAAAATGTACTTTTTTATAAATAAAGAATTTTAAAAGAAAAAGAAACCTTCTCTTCTCTTTGTGCCTCTGCGACCGCGTGGTTCCGCATCCTGGGGTTGGGAGCTGTAAGCAATGGCAGTGGCAGAAGTGGCACTTCCAGGTCTGCTCCTGTGTTGTACTGTGTTTGGCAATGGGAGTTGCTTTGGAGATGAAGGCAGAAGGCTGAGGCTTAAGGGATCTCCGGAACAGCAAGGAAAAGGAGGATGAGGAATGATGGGTTTTGGCACTGACATTGGTGGTATTATGTGAAATTCTTGGGTGGTAGATTCAAAATAAAGGAATTGAGAGAGTTTTTTTCTCCCTTCAGTGTAAACAGTGAGATTCCTTGTCAAAGGATGCTGCTGAGGCCAACAGGTAGCCTGAGCTGAAAAGCGTTTTTGCCCATGGCAGTAAGAATCTATCAAAGTCTATTAAAAATTCTGACATTCTCCAGCTCAGGAAGTCCTTCAGCTGCTGCTAGCTGTAGCAGAGGGGACAGATTATTGGAGAAGTGTCACATCTGCTCTCCCTTACATCTTCTGTAGACATGTGCAGTCAGCTGCAATGGGACTGGGCTGTGCCAGCCTTGGGTTGATGTGGTGGGATGGGTAGGATGGCTCAAACGGGTTGGGTGGGTCAGATAGGTAGGATGGGGTAGGATGGGTTGGATGTGGTCAGATAGATCAGATGGGTACAGTTGGTAGGATGGGTAGGATGGGTAGGGTTGGCAGGATGTGGGAGGAGGTGGTTGGATGGGTCGGTTGGGTACCATTGGTTGGATGGCTCAGCTGGGTAAGATTGGTGAGATGTGTAGGACAGATAGGATTTAGGATGGGTTTAGGATGGGTAAGATTGGTGGGATGGGTAGGATGGGTTGGATGTGATACAATAGGTCGGATGGGTGGGATTGGTGGGGCATGTAGGATGTGATAGGATAGGTTTAATGGGTAGGATTGATAGGATGAGTAGAGTGTGGAAGGATGTGGTAGGATGTAGTAGGATGGGTAGGATGGATAGGATGTGCCTGTAGTCCAGCACCTGGCTGCCATAGCGATCATGCATCAAAACCTACTGAATGCTGTAGGAATGCCAAGGGCCCATTGGAAGGAAAGATCAGTCATGCTGCATCCCTTCATTTCAGTGACTGATCTCTGTGTTGGGAAGAACAGTTTGCCTTTTCCCTTTCCTCCAGCTTCCTTTCTGTGCATACACGCTACAAAGACAGCCTTGTTCCCAAAGATCAAGGCAGACAGCTCTGCAAGACTCAGGCTTTTGCAAAAGAGTGAGAGACAAAGGAAAAGTGAGAGATCAGAGGAAACGTGCACACTCTTCCTTGTGCAGGTATCAACAGGTGCTTTGCCATGCCTCTGGCTTGGAGAATCCTCCTGGGGAAGCATCTTAGCACCCGCCTTCAGCACATGGTATGGAAAGAAAGCCACGAGGGGCTGCCTTTGCCCTTTGGTCCTGCTGGGAAATGCATAGATTTCCCAGGCCGTGTTAAGCAATGATGGATAAAACCCATTGCATTGCATGGGGCCTCTTCTCAGCAGCTCAGGTTGCAGAGAGCTGAACGCAGCGGGAGCTGACTCCCATGCAGTGCCCCTAAGTATTGTGTTTCTCTGGAACAAAACAGAAACACGTTGGGGGCAGGAATGCCAGCAATGCATATAGCCCATGGAATGATGGCAGCGTGGCTTGGATCTCTTCTCAAAGCCACATCTCTGCAGGCGAGCACCGCTGACTACAAAGCAGCTTCAGAGCGCTGTCAGTCAGCAGAGAGCCAGAGGAGGAGCTCGGTGGGACAGCGGGGTTGAGCAAGGGGAGTGAGTTCTGCCAGCCCAGCACAGAGCAAGCAATGGAGATGTGCCTGCCTGGAACCAGCTGTGCACAGAGCGCAGGGCTGAAATGTCCATGGTGAAGGCGCAGAGCCATCGGAGCTGGGTGTGAGCACATCCAGTGAGTGACTACAATGGAGTTATGCTTATTTCCACCCCTATAGATTAACATCACCTAAGTAGGATTTGCAGTGAGTGAGAGTGAGACGCAGCCAAGCATAAGGAGGGAATTAGCAGGTGATCTGCCTGGTAGCCCTGGGCACAGGCACCTGGGAGCATGCTTGCAGCCAGGTGGATCTTGCAGAAATCCACATGCATAGCACACTCAGAAGTGCCAGAAGGATGATGGCCAGCAGGCAGGGAAGAAGGCAGGAAGGCTGGGAGATGGCTGGCTGGAAGGGATGGCAACTCCAGGAGTGCTGGGGATGGATTGGGTCGGAATCATTGACTCATTCACTGAGAGGCAAGAGGTTGGAGGTGGAGCACCCAAGGTCGCACGTACCGCCGGGTCTTTTGGTGCTGGAAAAGGTGAACCAGGAGAAATTTGCTGGCTCAGAGCAGGGTGAATTATCTGTAGCAACAACTTTGTTTGATTAATATATTTTTTTTTCATGGTTTCATATTATTTGCAAACTTGAGTTTGATTTGAATGAACGTATTTGTGAGAGGAAATTGCTTTATGCAAATGCGCTCCAGCTGGGGGACCTGCGGCACCACAAAGTGCTGCTGAGCCTCAGATGCCCTCCGTGGTGCCTGGCTGAAGGCAAGGGCTCCTCCTCCCAACAAGGCACTTCATAAATAAGCCAATCATTTAAATATATGATAAAAATGTTGCATCACCCAAGTTCTCAAAAGGTCCTGGTTGATGGGGACAGCCACGGCAGAGGCCAAACTCTTTCTCCATCCATCTGCCCACCCCACAGGGAGAGGTGCCCACATGTTTCCGTTCCCCTTTATCTCCCTGCTTCTCTCAAACTCCTGCCAGCCTGTTTATCTCACTGGTTTGAAAAGAAAATTGCCAACTTCACACCTGTCAGCTTTAACTGATTGCCTGTCGCACCGGGGGAGGGAGCCCATCCGTATGGCCCTGGCCTCACAGCCTCGGCTCACCAGGGGAACATCTCCATCCCTCGAGGAACAAAATGCTTCATTTCCCATCTCCTGGCCTCATTTCGTCGCCCTGCTCTAGCTCCCAGCCCTTTCAATTACCGCTTTACAATAATAATGAACAGTGGCTTTCTGCTGGCACACAGCTTTGTCCACCCAAGGAGCCGAGCTCATCATGAAACACTCATCCTCTGAGGGCCACGATATCCCTGCTGGGCTATGAAGTGCCCTTCCTGGTGGTGATAAGGAGGTGTGACAGCAGCAAAAGTGTGCAGGGAACCCAGGGCAAGGCTCTGGGGGGGCACTCAGGGCTAAAGCCTATGGGATCTACACCAACAGGAGTTGCTGTCCCCACCGGCTGCCTTCCCACAGATTCATCCCCTTTCCCATGTGGGATCTGGAGATTTAACCCTGACTGTGCCCTTCCTTAACCGAGAAGAGGTGGGAGGAGAAGCAGGGGCACCCAGTCCAGCTGCTGCCAGCTGTGCCAGCTCCATGGCTGTGACATGAACGCGGCAGCTGTCTGGGATTATGGATAGATACCAGAGTGGGAATGCAGAGTCTGAATGGTGCGGGTAAACACCACAGAGCTGTCCAGAAATAATGGCATGGGGGGCTTGATAATTGGGAGGAATCGTAATTAAATAGAAATTAGTTACTTAAATGGTCACTTCCTGGGGTTTCGTTGATGTCCGATTAACTTAACTTTTAATTTGCATAAGCAATAAATGTTTAATTATGTTATTAATATATTTGAGTTGAGGAGCTTATGGGCTTTTATAATTGGCATTTAACTAGATAGTTCCAGCGTATTAACTGATGTTTCATAGCTCCACACGAGGCTTCCCTATTATAACTGACCTAAAAATGGGCTTGGAGGACCTGCCTTGATGGTGCTACCTGAGCTACAGAACAGAGGAGATGGTGAGGAGGAGGCATGGAGCAGCTCTGCATCCTTTTAGGATTTAACTAGCCCAATTTACACTAAAAACTAACAGCGGTGAGTTAGGGATCTCTTTGGCTGAGTTTTCAACCCATTTGCTTTGGGAGTACCCAAATGGTGCCCAGGGCAAGATGGTTGGTTCTGCCATCCTCCAACATGCAGAAATCGCTTTGCATCCCAGAAACCACGAACAAATTTCTGTTTCCAAGACAGATCATGAATAGTCACTGACATCTTTTGCCATTTCTAAATTATGACTGCCCTCTTGACATTCTCCATCTGGTAAAGTGCCTATAGAGTACTGCAAAGGGTTTGTTTGTTCCTGTTGCATTCCCCTGTGTGACCTTTGCTGTTGTACCAACCTTTGCAGCTTCTCTTTCACGCTGACAGGTCTCTCTCTTTGCAGCTTTTCTGTTTGATCTGTATTGGAGGCAGGGGAAGCTCTGCAAGGTAACAAATGCTCAGCTGGATACGGTTGTGTGGATAAATACTGGTGGTTAAGGCAGAGCAGGGCTTGGAGGTGGTGGGAAGTCAGGAGGGAATGAGAGTTAGGAGCGTTTCTTTGCCATGAGCAGGAGATTGCAGCCATGCAAACACGGAGCTGTTCTCAGCTTTGGGAACATCCAAGGTAGAGCCATCCCAAGCAAAACCATGCAAAACCCAGGGCACGTGGTCAAGGAGAATGAGACATTCCCAGGAGAGATGCTAAAGCAAATTAACTCAATTAGTGCAGATGATAAGAGTGTGAGCTGAAGTCCACGTCCCTTCTCTCTGACAGAATTTGTCTGGTGGCTGCTTGTAATAGCCTGACCCAATGGGCTCATCAAGGAAGCAGGGCTGTGTCTCTGGCTCAGCATGGACACGGGACCTGCTGTGCTCTGGTTGGTGAGAGCAGGCTGCTGAGATCAAAAGATGTAATGGAAATCAGGATGTGGCCCCTTCGTTCCTCCAGGAGAGGCAATTTCGTGTGTCATCTCCTCCCCTAGATTGTACAGCAGAAGAAATAAATTACCAAAGGGATTTGATTGTTCATTACTCTGCTGAACTGCAAGGAAATGAAGCAGAACTAAAATTAAGGGCTGGGAGGCAGAGGGAACATCAGAAAACTCAGGGCCCATCTTCTACCCAAAGCCAGGCTGGGGCAGTGTCCATACAGCTGCATTGAGATGGAAAGCGTGTGGCATAGGGCAAGCAGGTTGGGGAGGGCAAGGCCAGATCTTTGCTGGGCCCCATGGGGTTAACGTGCTGCTCCTTATCCCCACTCCACCCCAGCTACCAGCAGACCCAGCGAGGCATGCAAGGTGAGGTCAGCAAGGGTTAAAGCCACATTCCAGGCATGCTTTGCAGCCAGCAGCCCCTTAACCGGGGATGGCGAGGATGGGAGGATGGCTCCGTTGCTGCTTCCATGCTGGAGAGGAAAGGGAAGAGCTGATCCTCACCTGGCAGGGCTGAGTGAATGGCAAAGCGATTGCCTGTGCAGGAATGTGTGTGAAATCCCACTTCAACCCAGCAGGTCCCTTCATCCTCTTGCAGCTGGGCATGCTCTTCAAAGCAGCGCCCTGTGGAGGGCTGGCTTGCACACCGCGCTGCCAGAAGCATGAAACCTCACCAGAGGTGAGCCAGCCGTTTGCATGGGTCGGGGCTGATCAAAATTACAGAGAAAAACAAAAAGGCAAAGATCTGACAGGGATGCTGTGATTAGTGCCTAGGCAGTGGGCTACCCGTGCTCCAAACCAGCTTGTGCCCGGGGGTGGATCTGCTGTTGCGGCGTGTCTCAAATCAGCCAATCCTGTTCGTCTCTGGAAGCTAACTGGGGACGTGTTTGCTCTGCCAAGCTTTTCAGCTCCGTTTAATTTAGCTCTGCAAACTCGCCGTGTCTCAGGCTCCCTGGAATGTGTCAGGTGGGGTGCATTATAAATATGCATCATCCGATCTCGTGGTGTTGCTCGAAGGTTCAGCGGGTGGAAAGAGCCCAGTAAGTGCTAACCTCCATCCTCTGGCTCAGGACAGCAATCCGGGTCACAGACAGGCTTATCTGGAGCTGGCACTCCACTGGGACACTGTGTTAACCGTGTAGGCTGAACGTGCCTGAGCAGGGATGCAACTGAGCACCAAGGTTATGTTAACTCTAGCAAGGCTGGCAGTTAGCAGAGCTTCACAGCTGCCAGCCTAACAAAAGGAGGGGAATAGTGATTCTTCCCCACTGATTTGCAATGTGCCAGTGAGCAAAGAAGCACAGTGCTGAGCACCTTGGCTAGCCAGCCGTGAAATAGATGGGAGTTTGTTTTGTGCAGGGCGGGGATAAACACGGAGGGAACCCTACTTGACAACTGGTTACAGATGCAGGAATGCCTTTTAGCAAATGCTTTTCTGGAGGGGTTGTGGGTTGTTATGTTGTATGGTAGACTGGAGCATGAGCAGTCGGACTGTCAGAAGATCTGTGGGGCTCGGGTTGGACAATTAGCAGTCCTATGGGGCTCAGGCTCTCTCTGAGGCAGCTGGTCAGGATAGAAGGAAGATAGTGCAGCTGTGAGACCACCAAGGCTTTCCTGCCCACCTGGACCTCTGTCCCACACCACTCCTGCCTGCAGGTTGAGCTGGGTTCCGTTCTGCTCCCCTGCACACTGCAGAATGGATGGGATTAGCCATCCAATCTGAGCTTTGCACTAAATGTCAGCCCCAGAGCAGCACAAACCCATGGTGGGGATGTGCCATACCTCACTCTCAAGCCTGAACCCCAAGATCAGCCAGATGCTTCATGATGCAGACATCCCAGCCACACAAGCAGCTCTGAGACACGAAACCTTCCCCTCCAAAGTGCAACAGATGCAGTCTCTCCTTTCCATTCCTCCTACAGCATCCTCCCCATCACTCCATGGCCACGTGAGCCATTTCCTCCGCTCTGACATGCCCTCCTCTGGACGCTTTCCATTTGCTCCGTCTTTGCCTCACTTCAAGTTCCCTTTGGGAACATCTCTCTTCCCCTCATGCGAGCTGGTTCTCCAAAGCCCTCATTGTTCCCCTGTTTTTATTTACTGCTGTGCTCTGCAGCTGCACTGTGTCACCCTGCGGGCACGGCGCGTGCGGACAGCTCTGTCTGTTTGTCTCATGGTTTGGAACACAATCACAGCCATGAGCACGGAGCGGGCATTAAATCACAGCCACAGCTCCATCCCTGCCAACGCTTCTTCCTTT
This sequence comes from Phasianus colchicus, assembly GCF_987193195.1. NCBI lineage: Eukaryota > Metazoa > Chordata > Aves > Galliformes > Phasianidae > Phasianus > Phasianus colchicus. Next base: position 3,096,715 of record NC_143458.1, on the reverse strand, counting down.
CCTGTGTCTGCTTCCACCTCCAGAAGAGAACAAAGCAACGATACCCAACTGCTCCGAAAGAGGCTGGGGGTGGGGTGTCCTTCTTTTCTCCTTAATTGTAATACGTTGAATTAATTCATTTTCCAGCCAGAATGAGGAGTTCCCAGCAGCCCTTCGACATCCAGATAAGGCTGAGCTGCTCGCTCAGCCCCTTTGGGTTCTCTGCTACCTGCCTCACTGCCAACATGAACTTTTTGGAGAGTTTTAAATTATTCGAGCATGACACAGAGCAAGGGGTTTTGCATTCTTAATTGGCAAAGTCTTTTCCCACTCCACTCTGGAGGCCCCTGAGCTGTCCTGCCAATTTACTCTGATCCTGATTCACAGGCCTTGCAAACATCTTCCCAGGGCTGCCCGAAAGCACTGGCAGCGTAACCAAATCCTCGTCTGTCAGTTCCTATCATCTGCTCCTGAGGCATTCCCAGTCCCCTCTCTTGGGTTCCCAGCACTGTCCTGCAGCCGCTGTGCCCTCAGAAAGGCAGGGAGCATCTCGAGGCACTGGGGTCAGCAGCCCTCTGAAATGCACCAGCTGCAGCTCTGCCCAGGGGAAGGGACACCAAGGAAACAAGCAGCTGGGGAGGCAGATGACAGAAGAGAGAAAGAAAAAAAAAAAGGAAAAAAGAGGGAAGGGGAAGCAGAAGGAAGGGATCTCTCTGCCAGTTCCTGGCTGGGCTCCTCTAGCACCCAGCATCTCTACTGGGAGAAGAACTGCACCTCCAGGGACAGGGCTTGTCACAGGGGTTTGTCACTGCCTGGCCATGCAGTGTTGCCTTAGGCAGCTAGGATGGCTACCAGCACCCAGATGTTCACACCAGAGCCTGGAGAGTTTGTTAGGAAGGAGACACTCTGATAGACACCCCAAAACAACTGCATTTCTCCTTCTATTCCCCTAATTCATAGAATCACAGAATCATTCAGGTTGGAGAAGACCCCTTGTATTCCCCAACCCCAACTCATCCCCAAGTGCCACATCTCCACAGTTCTGGAACCCCTCCATGGACCCCTCCTCCCCATCACCTCCCTGTGTACCTGTGCCAGTGCCCACTTTTTTGGAATGAACCTCTCCTGGCACAAATTAAGGCCATTACTTCTCACCCTATAAAGAAACCAAAACACAACACTTCAGGTATTTGCATGTCACCCATTCTCTCACCTCATCACCTTTACCCAGTGCCCTATATTTTCTTCTTACCCACAGATTGATGGCTTCATTTTCACCTTTCTAATTCTCCCTGGCCCCTTTCTGTTGTAACACAGCCCTGTTAAGCTCCCACAGATCCATTCCAGTGCTGCTTATTTGTTTCCTCACCTCTCTTGCTCCTTCCACCCCATCCCCAGGCACACACCTGCTGATTTACAGTGTCAGCAGGAGGCTGATGTTCCCTGCTCCCTACCTGCAGCCCCAGAGCCATTAGGGACCAATCCATCAAGGATATGCCCCAACTAAAGGGACTGGAAGATTCTCCACCATCACAATCACAACTGCCATCTGGGGGCTTGGATTGCGACGTGGCAGCTGTCTGCCTGAGCATGGCTGCAAGTAAGCTGTCTCAAGGCAGAAATATTATTTACAGGATAATGTGGCTCATGGAGAAAGGAAGAGGGGGAAAAATGATTGCCTGTGGGGAGCAGAGCTGGATGTTTTGGTGACTGCAACATCCTGCCATTTGCAGGAAGACATACAGCTCTGAGCCCTTAATTGGAGATGGGGTACTGCTGATGCAGGCTCTGGGGTGTCCTCACAGGTTTACATGGAGTCTGCAGGGAAGAGGAGGGGGATCTGTGCTGAGACAGTTCCCAGGGCAAGTTTTGCATCCAACGTCTTGGCACCATGCTGTGAGTTCACATGTGCTGCACTGACGCAGTAAACCTGCCAGGTCTGTGCTCTTCAATTCTCTGGTATAAACCAGAGAGAGCAGTGCCCTGGGAAATGTTTGTACACTTCATTTCACTCCTGCATGACAGCAGCAAATCTGGATGGTGGAGAGGGTTGCCTGTGTGGGAATGGGGCTGCTGGCAAGGACCCAACCCCATGTTTGATGGTGGGGTGCATGGAGGTCCAACCTTCAGCTGAACCCATGGTGTGAAGGGGAGAAAACCTGCATGAGTGGTCCTACATCTTTTGGGCACATCTGCTTATGTCTTTCATATGTGGGCATCATTCTGAGGCTTTGGGGATGGATGCCCACCCAGCTCTGGGAGAACCAAGGCCGTATAGTCCAGGATCCAGACTCAGAGCAGCCAGCAGCCAGAGCAGCAAGAAAAATATGAGAATGAGGTGTGACAGACACGTTCTACAAAGTAGCTTTTCCCCTCATCCTTGTCTCGCTCCCTTCTCCTGGATATCTTTTCCTTTTCCTCCTCCTCCTCCTTCTTCCTCCATTCCAATTATCTCCTTCTTTCATCAGTGCCGGAGCTGTAAGTACAAAGTACCAATTAGCTAGTTTTCAAGTTTAATTAGGTTGGAAGGTAGAGCAAATTAAATCCTTTTATCGTACGTTTCAAAGCGCTTTCCCATCAAGCCCATGGGATGGGATTCCTTTGCAGGAGGACCATGTCAGCTGCTGAGGAGATGTCTCATGTCACCGAGCACTGCAGCCATGGGGCGAGTGGGAGATGGAATGCAAGAGAAGATCCATCTCCCTCACCCCTACATCCTGCACTCAGATTTGTAAGGCTTTTAGGGTGACGGGCTTTGAGGCACATCTTACCTCAATGCATCGCCTATTGGTGCTCAGCTCTCCCAAGCTGTGCATTAAAAGCTATGCTCTCCTCTGTTCCAACAGCACTCAATGAAGTGTCCGAGCGGGTTGGCTCCTCCACACCTTGATCCCAATTCTCACACTGTTGGATGCCCTAACCCTCTCTCCTGTGCTTCCTTGTGTGTTGCAGACAAGCCACTACCTCAGGGCGCCCTGGGAGGCATCATTGGCATCGTGGGAGGTGTCATCGCTGCAGCTCTCATCCTTGGTGTGGCTGTCACCGTCTTCATTGTCTACAGGAGGCAACAGAAGGACCGCACAGAGGCAGACCATGACCTGTGAGTAGCCCTGGGCTGGCAGGGAGCACAGCAGCTGTGGGATGGGGCAGCACAGAGTGCTTCTGTCTCCTTTGCTCCCTGAGCACACGGAGCCTTTTTGCTGCTGTTCATCCCCTTCTGCCCCCCTTTCCTTCCTTCATGGCCCCTGGTGCTTCCTATCCTGCTCGCTCTTATTTCTGGATGCTTCTCCCAAGCCCTCAGTGGAAGCTGAAGCTCACTTCACCCAATGCTGCATGTACTGCAGTGCATCCCTGGGCACGGCACAGCTGCTCGGTGCCACTCTCACCTACAGAGGGAGGAGAGGAACCAGCTCCTCCTACACCTGTGAATGATTTCAGGCTCCTGAGTTGGACTGAAACCCATTCTGCCATCAGAGAAGGGTCTCTGAGAGACCCTCAGAGAAGATTCCCATCCACCTACACCTGGTGCCATCCTGAAGGCGATGCTGGAGCATCCCCAGGTGCTTTCCTTTGGCACTTTGCTCTGCCCCACACTGCAGTGCAATGAGAACATCCAGAAATACCTTCCCTGGCCACTCCCTACACAGCTCTGTCTCATCACAGAGCACCCCTCCCTTCCCACCTCCCAGGGAGGCACCAAGCCCCCAAGGCTGGAAGTTGCTTTTATCACCCCCAGCCCTCCCCAGCATCGCTGTTACATTTGGCCACATTTTGTGCTCCATTTAATCCCATTTGAGAGAGGGCATGGGAGGACAGCAAGCGAGGGAGGGAAGGGAAGCGGGGAAAACAAAAAGGCACAGACACACACACACACAAAAAATAGCACCACAAGGTGAAACTTCATCAACAGCATCAGCCCTGTAGCAGAGATGCATTCAGATGATCCATTTCCCACAGTGTCCCTCCAGGAAGGCACAAGGAAGAGTCAATTTAGCCAAGAATAGAAACACAGCAGTGCCCCGGAGCATAAGGGGTGGTGGAGCCCAGCCCAAAGCCTCGCAAAATTCAGAGCATTTCTTTTCTTTAGAGTCATAAGGTCAACATCCTGCAGAGCCCTTGGAGCCCACTGCACCCTTCCCTTCACCAGTAGCCCCAGTCCCATGCTGGAATCCATTATGCTGCCAAGGAAAGTCGCCCATCCCAATCGGAAGATCTGATGAAGTTTGTAGAAGAAGGGAGGGGAAGCTGGCTAATTAGCGGATCGGAGTTTTAATAAGTTTTGTAAAAGGATTAGACACATCTGTGCGTACAGACGGAATGTGCAGAGACAGGCTCTGGGCTGGGATTATAACGGCTGCCAATCCCCCGTGTGCTCTGGGGCAAAAGCTGATCCCCTGAGTGGGGGTCAGGGCTAAACCCCCTGCGTGGCATAGCATGGGGACGAGGGAGATTCCAGCTCCCACTGGAAAACCTATGGCAAATAAGTCCCCTACTGGGGGTTGCCATGATGTCACTGGTTTGCACTGGCACCTGGCACTCGCTGATGCTCATGGCCACCATATGAGCATCCATCCCATGGGATGCTTGGAGCCACCTCAAAACAGCACTGAGAGACAGGGATCCCAGCTACACCCCCGTGGTCTGTAATCCAACACAGGGAAGTGCTTGGAAATGGGAGCAGGGTGCTAGGAGGGCGTTCGTTTCTGTTTAACAATTCTAATCAGGGTGAGAGAAAGAAAAGAGGGGAGTTGCTGAGAATAACCCATATGATTATACTGACAGTTTGGTGACAAACACAGTCAAATCCTCAGTGTGTGCAGGATCTAGCCTGCTGTTGCACATGAAAGCAGGCAGACCCCTTCCTCCTGCTTTCTAATCAGCTGCCACTTCTCTCCCCTTAGCATTGACTTGCCTCCCTCCCACAAACCTGCCCCTCCGCCGAAGAGGAAGCAGGAGTTGAAAAGCCACCTGACTACTGAAGACATCCAGGTACGCCTCTTGCCTTGCTGCCAGCTCCTTCCCGTGGCAGAGGGACCAGGCAGTGCCCCCAGAGCCTGGATTTGGGATCACAGGGTTTGCAGGAGCCCAAGAGCCCATGGCATGGGTTTGGGGGGCAGCAGATCTACCCAATCCCCAAAGATGGACACATGGGAGGCAGTGGGTGAGGACTTGTCTGCCCACAGTTCCCAAAGATGGGCACAAATTGAGAGCTGTAGTTTGGACCCTGTTTGTTCCCTTCAGGAGGGATTGGATTCTGATCGCTGAGCTCTGGGTTGTGAGGGTTTTAGCATCACCACCATTTCAAACAGGAGATGCTGCAATGAGAAAAGGAACGTGGGAATGAAATAGAGCAGGAGGCAAGTTGTATGGGAGGAGTGAGAGAAAAGGTAGAGGTTGCTCCTGGTTGCTCTTCACCCCTCTTCTCTCTCTGACACAGGTTGTTCACTTGGACAACATGAAGCATGAGGAAGAGCTCCAGAAGCTCCCCCTGCAGCCCCCATACTACGACATGGCAGCCAGTGAGCCCTCTGCCTACACCGACAAGCTGGTAAGGGGAGCAGAGGGCTCAGAACACCCACCTCAGCCTCCCTGCTTTCACCCCAGTATCCCTCACCCCATGGCAAAAGACCCCATATCCAGCCTTCATGGGACAGCCAAGCCAAGTATCACCCCATCACCCTCTTGGGTTCTGCAGCAAAGCTTTTCAGAGAAATTGTTGGCCAGGCAGAGCGTGCTAGGGTTTGGCTCTCTGCTGACAAGTTCCTTAAAGCCCCTTGTTTTGTGTGGATTTGTTCAGTGGCAGAGAGGGAGATGCTAATGTGAGACAGCAGCAGCAGAGAGATTAAGGGTCAGGGAGAGATGCTAGCAGCCAGGCGGAGGGGGTGAATTTCAGGGAGCGAGACTGGGGGAGAAAATGTAGATATAAGAGGGCAAAGCATGGGAAACAGATCCATCCCTCCCCCACCCCACAGCATGGGACCGCTCTCTGCATCCTCTGTGAGACCTCACATGAGGGCTGCAGGTCTCAACATCAAAACCAGATGCCTCAACTTATCAGCATGTGAACCTGCTTCTTTGCCAAGGCGTTATAATCACCAGCCAATATGGAGGGATACTTTATGAACGTGACTAATTATTGCAGCCCTCCTGTTCATTTTGGAACGACCCTTCGATGTACATTCCTGTGCAGATAACAGAAGGATGGGGCCCAATGACCTTTAGCCAGCAGTAAGACAGATGCTGAGGGCATCGGTGATAAAATGGCTCAGACACAGCTCTGCACTGAGCCATGCCAATGTGATCTTCTTTACTCCAGCCAAGCTGAAAGTGGCTGATGGCCCTAAAGAAAAACTTCCTCTCAGACCCCTCCCTCAGCCCTGGGCTTATCTCCAGCCCCTTGCATCAAGGCAGGTGGGTTTGAAAACAAAGCACAGGACATCCGAGGCAGATGGGTTGCTCTGTGGAAAGCAGCTGAGAACTGCTTTTCAGGCAAGCAGAAGGATGGAGGAGCTCATTTTGGGAAATAACGAGCAGTCAGTTAATTAAGTGGCAGAGTTAGTGATGTGAGATGGGGCCTGATGGGTAGCTGCTCCGTAACCATGGGAACAGAGTTTGCTGCTCTCAATCCTGGTCTGAGAAGATGCATTTCCACATCCCATGCTTGGCACTCTCTGCTCCTTACCCTCACTCCCAGCCCAGCAGCAGTGGGCTGCAGTTTGCTCCTGCCCACCAAGAGAATCCCTCAGTGCTGGGGACATGGGGTCTGGGTGACTCAGCTGCTGCAGCTGTGTGGCACAGCTGGGTTGGGACCTGCCCTCTGCTCTCTGTGGCTGGCAGTCCCTGCAATGCTCCCAAGCTCCCGTTGCCTGCACACAGAGCATCTTGGCTTTGTGCCCCAGGAACGAGCCGAGGCTTGCTCTCGTTTCTTGCTAAATCACCACATCCTTTGGGCAGGCAGCAGGTTGTGCCAGTTCGTGACTGGCAATGGGAAGTAAGGAGCCCCTTTGTGCCAAACAGAGCTGGGAGTGCTGGGTGTTGCTCAGATGGCACAGCTGGGGCCAGGCTGCATCACGTTGCTCATCCATGCCTTGCAGAGCCAACTCCTGCCCCGCTCCTTCCAGGACCACTCACACGAGGCACATTTTTCATCCATTCCCTACAGCTCCACTGGGTCTCTGCCAGCCTAACACAGCCCCAACTCCCTTCTCATCCTTCCCCAGCAGCAGCACTGCTGTATGCATGGGTCTGGGATCCTTCAGAGGGGAAGGTAAAGAGAAAGACAGGATATTCCTGTTCTGCTTGTGCTTCATCAGGAAATCTGACGAGGCAGCGTGTGGAAGAAGATGAGAGTTAAGGGGAAGTGATTCTGCAGGAAAATGGGGTGGATGCATTGTGCTTTAAGTGAACTGTGCAAAACCTCCTAATTTGGGATAAACTGCTTTCATCACTCAGCTGCGTGAAAGCCACCGCCTGGGGAGGGCAATTTCATGGCACGAGAAGGGGAGCTGGAAAGTGATTAAAGATGATGAAGAGAAGGGAGGGGGAAGTGGGAGAGGTGGCAGGAGGAGAGAAACTAAGAGGTGGGGGGTACAGGTAGGAATGTGTGGGCCGGGGAGAGGCTGGAGCACATCTGCAGGTAGTGGAAGAGGGGAGTAGAAGTGGGTATGGATGTGGGAAAGAATATGAACATAAAGCTGATGGCATAGATGTGCAAGGGCAGTGCAGTGGATATTAAGAGTATAAAAGCATGCAAGGGATCACAGCGTTGTTTGTACTGTCTTTGAGCCCTTGTAGGGCAAAAGCTTTGGTGTGCATGGAGGTATTTAAGCAAGAGTGAATGGGCTGGAAGGTGCATGCATGCTGCAGGTTGCATGTCTGTGAGCGTTGGTGCCCACGTGCACAGCGAGGTGTGCAAAACCATAGGCACACCCCATGGGCACAGAAGCATCCGTGTCATGCAAATATTGTGTGTAAGGAGGAGCGTGAGAGGTGGGAGCAGGGCATGCATAGGAGCAGTGGTGTGATTGGTGTAAGCATCAGCAGTGCCCATTTGCACAGGTAGAAGGGAAAGTTTCATTGCTTCAGACAGCAGAATAATTCCTCCTTTTTACAGGGCAATTACCGGGGTGCCGATGCTGATGATTTACACAGAGCGCTTGCACGTAGCAGTGCTAGACCTTGTATACAAGCCACATTATTGATATTGTAATAAATTCTGCTCCCAACAAGCAGCAGGGAGCGGGAGCGAGCCCAAGAGCAGCAAAGAGCAAGGGGACTCCCCAGAGCAAGCATCTCCAGAGGAAAGCAGCATATCTGGAGAGGAGGGAGGGGAAATAGAATCATAGAATGGCCTGGGTTGGAAAGGACCACAATGATCATCCAGTTCCAACCCTCCTGCTATGTGCAGGTCGCCAACCAGCAGACCAGGCTGCCCAGAGCCACATCCAGCCTGGCCTTGGATGCCTGCAGGGATGGGGCATCCACAGCCTCCTTGGACAAAATAGAATGGGAAGGAGCTCAAGGCTCAGCCTGCCTTTATCTGAGACTGGAGAGGGTGCTGAGATAGAAAGATGAAGGGGAGCATTCTGCAGAGCATAGGTGGAGGTTTGAGATGAGCTGTTACCATTCACCCTCCTCGATGCCCAGAGCACCCAGCAGCCCTTCCAGCAGCTGGCACACACCCAGCTCATTAACAGCTGGCACAGGATTGAGGGCATTACAAACACAGGGCAGAGAAATATTTTCAGATTCGATCACTTTTGCATTATTGCTGTGTGATGCAGCCATTTTGGAATAGCTTTCCCCTTTCCCTGTCCCTTCTCCATTTGGAAGAGACAGCTCTCTCCTCTCAGCTCTCTCCTCTCAGAGAGGCTTAGCAGGTGCTCAGCAGAGAAATTAAAGATCCTCTGCAGAGAAAGGATTGAAGGCACCTCACACCTCAGCCTCTGACACCAGGAGTGTCCCTAAAACACCCCATTCCTCCTCCTTGGGACTCATTTCCCCCCAAGTGCTGAGGTTTCCAGGTTACCCTGCTTCCCAAGGTTCTCTAACTGTAATTGTGTGCAAAGCATGAGCGATGTCTGGATGGGAGTGATCAGACAAATTGGGTAATATTCCACACGTGCAGCTCTTGCTGATAAACCTGCTTAGAAACAGAATGCCCATCAATATTTCCAAGCCAAAGAAGGATGCTTTTGGCATCTATTAGACATTATAACAGCCACAGAACCATGCTGCGTAGTTCATCTGCTATAGCATAATGTGCAGTCAAGCCTAGTGCAAAAATGTGTTGTATAAGAAAAGTCATAACAGCCCCCAAACCAGGGCAACACAACAGCACCGGTTAAGCAGTGCCATTTCCCTACAGCAATACAGCTGCAGCTGCTCCCTGCAGGTTAACTCCATCCTGACACCCCAGGCTCAATCCTTTCTCATCACTCTCACCCATGCACCCCAAACTGTTGGCTCAATGCTGACATTTCAGGTATCTCACGTGGTCTGAGTTCACCAAGCTGCCCTGGCTGGGGACGGTGCTGGTCTCAGGGGGTGATGGCAAGCAGGGAGCAGCAGAGTGCTGCCAGCTGGTCATTGGGCTTGCAGGTGGAGCAATGCCGTGGGGACCTTGGGTTTAATTCGGGGTTTTACCTGACTGATTGCTCATGCCATCCCTCCCTCCCTCTTTTTAACTGTTTTTTCTTCCTCCCCTCTCACCCTTCTTTCTTCTTTCTCCCCCCCCCCATCACTCAAACCCCATCTCACCTCATCCACTCACTCCCTCCGGCTCGGCTCCCGTCTTCTCACCCCTCCTGACCCCCAAACCTCTCCTCCTATTCCCCCCACTGCCTCGCTGCTCTCTTCTCTCCAGAACTCTGGCACCAAGGACTGTGATGTCCACTATGCAGAGCTGGACACGGCCGCTCTGGCCTCGTCACCCAGTCCTCGGACCTCCATCCATGCTGGCGGAGACCTAGTCGAGTATGCAACCATCCAGCCCAACTTACGCTAGCGCATGTCACTCTAGGCCCTTTCCCCTCAGATTCTGGCCTCAAGGTACACAACTGCACTCTGCCTTCCTCACTGTGCTCCTCTCTGCATCCCCCGTCCTTGTCGTGGAGTGCTCCTAACCCATCCCACCCACCCCCTCCTCCCGCACGCTGCCCTTGTTTTGGGGGCTGGAGGAACGCCTTTGCCTTCTGTGCATGCTCTCTGTTGTCCTTTGCTTTCTACAGGGAGGTGAGGCACGTGGGAGGGAAGGGTTGATGGTGGGGCTTTGCAGCCAGCCTGGCTGGAAACGCAGGGAGAAATGAGGTGGGTTTGAGGGATGCAGATCTATTTGGGGCATTTTGGTAAGGGGCCACGTTGCTGAGCAAAGCAGCAGTATCAGGAGAGCAAAACTATGGGAGATGCCAAAAGGGCCTTTCAAGGCTATCCAGAGGAGGAGAAGGAAAGAGAAGGGGACTGAGATGGAAAAAAAAAAAAAAAAAAAGGAGAGTTTGTGTGCGTGGAAGAGACTATAGATAAGAGGGAGCATATGTGCATGTGTGAAAGAACAAGGTGGGAGAGTACGTGAGAGAAATGGGAACACGTAAAGGTTCTTGCGTCTGCAAGTTGGGGAATAAGAGGCAGCCAGGGAGGGATGGAGCATGCAGAATAAAAGAGGCTGCGTTGCACAGGACTGATGCAGATGGCATGTTTTGATGTTTGAGGGGGAAGAAAGATTATTTCTTTCGGTGCTCTCTTTTTCAAAAACAGAGATCATACAGGACTACTTCCCTGTCTGTTCCACTCCATGCATCACCCATGGAGCTCAGGTCCTGCAGCAGGAACTGCTTAGGGTCCCAACTGCATTTAACCCACCAGTGGTTGTTTGGGTTCTCTCCAACTACTAGAGACCCTTCGAAGCAGAACAGTGTTTGCAAAGGGAGCAGTGTCCTCAAGCCTTCTCCCATTGCCTTACCCTATAAGGCAATGGGAGAAGGCTTTCTCAGGTATTAAATGCACTGATTCCTTATCTGAAATGGAGCAAACTCCCCCTTCCTAATCATGGGAGATGTGCTGGGCGATGCCAACAGCTGTTGACCAAGAAAACAACATAGGCAGCTCCCTCTTCAGCCAAGGTTCTCACTCACTCCTTGTCCTCATCTATCCCCCATGGTGTGGCCACAGCATCCATCTTGCTCTTTTCCATTTAGTCTGTTGCATTGTAACTGGGAGGAATGGGCTGTGGGGTCAATGGGGCTATTGCCTCACAGGGTTCTCAGTACACAGCAAGAAAGCAAAGGGAAGGCTGGAGAAGGCACACAGCAACAATAGGCTGGGAACAGAGAAGGAGATGATAAAGGGCAAAGGAATTGGGTCTTTGGGAAGGATGGGAATAGATCCATGCAGGGGGATGAGAAGGAGGAAAACTGCTTTTTAAAAGCCTCACTGCAACCTGAGAGCATCAGTGCCAGCAGGTGGGTGATGGAGCTGGGTGGAAGGCGTGCAGTGGGACAGCTCAGTGTGCCTTACCCCTGTGCCCCTGGTTTTCCCCATGCTGGAAGGAGCCCTGTAGTTCCCCCTCTGTAGCAAAAAAAGCCTTCCTAGGTAAGTATCTGCACAGCCAGGTGCTGGACCCAGCAGTAACCTCTCTCTCTTGCGGTGTCTCGCCCACCCCTGCTCCCAGAATGAGGATCAAGGTCTTCGTAGACGTAACGAGCGAGAGTGGACAGTAAGTTGTGAATGGGTTTGCTTTTGCTTCTCTCCATTGTTGGGTCTGTCTGTCTAGCTCAGCCATTGGGCTGCACCACTTATCCACCTCCCAGCAGCTCCTGGCCACGCTTGGACCATTGGCACAAGCAGGAGCAAGGCAGGCGTTGCCTAATCCCTCCTGGGAGGTCTCACCTCATCCTCCCCAGGGTGGGGGATTTTATTGTCAGCAAAAGGACAGTAATCCTCCAAATCCAAATTTGGAAATCCTCCCAGTCTCTCTGAAGCAAAAATAAAGCCAGTCATATGGTGCTTTGAAGGTGTAATCTCACCGCCACAAAATCTCCCTGCGAAGACACACCGCAGATCAGGGTGATTTCTGTATGCTGCTTTAATTATTTCCTCCCCCTTCACCTCCCCACACTCCTGTTCTCAGCTTTATTTGGGAATTTCTTGTCCCCGTTACAGCAAGAACAGCTCAAACCACGAGACTTGCACTGAGATCCCGGCCAATTAGAGAGCAGGGTTCAGATTTCCAGCTCTGCTTTCTCAACACCCCTATAAACCCACTGTAATACTGAGCTGGAGATATCAGACAATCAGCAAGTGCTGCCTCAGCTCCCAATTACTCCATTTCCTCCCCATTAATGCCAAAAAGTTGCATGAGCATCCCCCATTAAACAGCCCCATCTCCAATTTGCAGGAGAAAAAGCAAAGCACAGAGGTGGCTCCTCATTAGCTTCCCATCAGTAGGATGAGGATTCCAACCCTGATAAAGAGTAGAAGGGTTGGCACATAGAGAAACACCACGGGAATAAATGCTTAAGGTTACGGATGGTCTATGATGCTGTAGGATCAGAGAGCAGGTAAGTAGCTGCAGTTGGTGGAATGCAACCTTATGGGTGTGCTCATTGCATAAACAGTGCTTGCACTATGTCTGTGGGTGCATCCATCCCTCATCGGTGCTCCTTCTCTTCATTCTGAGGATTTCAGCTCTGGGATGTCCCAGAAATGAGAGCAGGAAACTGGGAAGGAGTTCTTCACTTTTAGACCGACAAGAACAGATTATTGTGTTGGATACAGTGGGGTTGGAGGGAGCTAGAAGTACTGTGGAGATACCTGAGAGGAGAAAGCAGGTGAAAAGGAAATGGGGAAGATTTGAGAGCAAGTCATAGCAGAAATCAGAGCCAATTCAATCAAATAAAGACCATTTAAAGGTAATCTTCCAGACTGTCTGAAACGGATGGATTCCTGACATCCCCTTCAATCAAAGCTCTTGGAAATAGAACTGGGGGTGGGAGGGGGAAGGATGTAACCCAGATAATGAAGAATTTTATAGAGCCACGTTGGAAACAAAGACAATGAGGAGAAGTCAGGTGGGGGAAGGTGGCAGAGTTGTGTGCCAGTTCAATTTAATTAGTTCATTATCCCTAATTTAATTTCAAACTTTGTTAGAGATAAATTAGATTGGAAAAAGTCACAGTGGGAATGGGGAAGGAAGTCAAAGGGCACTGGCTGCTAAACATGTTAATAAACATCAGGCTGATTCTGTTCTCATCCCTTTTGCTACGTAGATAAGGAAACAAAGCAGGAGTGATTGCCTCCTGGCTTCACACACCGAGAAAGGTGAAGGCAAATGGGGAAACCCTTCCTTTGCCCCTGCACTGGGGGTCTCCAGCTGCCCTGCTGTGAGAACTGAGCACAAAACACAGCCAGAAAGAAAAGCAGAGCTCATCCATACTCACCTGGCCAGAAGTGCTGACAGAATGGCACTGGTTCTCTCCAGTCTTGCTATGTGGATGGTTCTTTCAGACCCACACTGGACAGACAGAAAGATGCATGGTTTGGTGGACCACAAGCAGCCAACAATGCTGTATCTCACAGCCCCTTTTGCTCCTCTCACTGCTTGCTGCTAACAACCAGTTTGGCTTACACAAAATATCTGTGTGTGTCAAATGAGAACATCTTTTCCATTAGACCTTCCTGTCTGTGAGACCTTCTGAACCCTCACACTTGTAGAAAGCCCTCTTCTTTCCTATTGCATGCCCAAAACTATACAAACCTGCCCTCCTCTTTGAACAATAGTAGTTTGCTAGCCAGGCTAAGAGCCCCTCTTGCCTGCCATATCTCACTAAGGTTCAATCACTGAGGTCACCTCCCTTTCAGGTTACCCACCAGTAACTCACCATGCAGGAGGAGATCAGAGCTGACACCTTTTTCCATCCCCATCAGCACACTAAGGCAGCATTCCACTGCTTTCAAAGTGCCCCGAGCACAGGTTATACAGGAAGAGGATCTTTGCATGTCCTTAGGTGCTAACCTTTCGCTATCCCTTTTTTATCACCTGATACAATCAGAGGAATAGCGATCAGCTGTTCTCCATTCCTTTCTTCCCTTATGGTGTGGGTTCCTGTTGATGCTGTGTAACTGGTGTAGATGTCACTGCCTCTCTGAGTGTGTGCTGCCGCAGGGATGTGTGTGGTTCATAGTAAAACAAGTTCTTTACACTGAGGGCAGTGAGGCACTGGCACAGGTTGCCCAGAGAGGCGGTGGTGCCCCGTCCCTGCAGACAGCCAAGGTCAGGCTGGAGGGGCTGTGAGCACTGCTGGAGCTGTGGGTGTCCCTGTGCACTGCAGGGAGGCACCAGGCAGCCTTTGAGGCTCCCTTCCAACCCAAATCATCCTATGGTTCTATGAAAACCTCAGGAGATAGGTGTGGGAATGACTCACCCGAATGTCAGAGATACCAATGCATAGAAGGGATCTAGAGCTGTCTGTCCAGCTCGAGACTTCAGACATCTCAAGCAGTGGGACGCACCATTTTGCCAAGGAAAGAGAAAAGAAAGTCAGGTTGGCCTTAGCACTGCAGCTGCTCTAACTCCTCACCCTCCCGTGGCCTTCTCTGCCTTTGGAGCACCAGCCCTCCAACCTTGCTGCCTCTCACAGCAGTCTGAACCATCAATAAATTATTGTCGACACTTTGTTTTCTACATGATTTTTTTAAGCGTCCTGGTGAAATATTTATCCAGGAACTGGCAGCAGAGGAGTTGAGTAGATTGCTCTGTTCCTTCAGGCTTTTTCTCCTGAGGGTCAAATCCTTGTCCTCTTCACTAAACCAACTGTTTGTGCTGTGTTCAAAGAGAGCAAGGAAGGACTCAAGGGCAAGCTACTTGCTTCAGCCAGCCCTGAATCAAACCATGGGCATAAAAGGCCGTTGCTGGTGGGTTTGCTGCCTCTTGGAGATGAGATTAGCCCTTGGTGAATGCAAGGTCATGGTTAATCCTGCTTGGGTCGTTTTGCAAGGCTTCAGCATGGGAAAGAGCAGTGAGCAGGAGGGAGCATCCCACCTCTGCCACCCCATGGGGAGCAGGGATTGCTTGGAGCTGCTCTGAGCTCCCATCTTGCAGATGTTTTACATTCTTCACGGTTGCTTTGACTCACAAGCCTGGTGCTGAGGCTGACAAAGGAGCTGCTCGCACAGGTACAGCTCAGCACTATTGGCTGCTGGGTAAACATCGGGCACAATAACCTATTGTACTTCCAGAGCTGCTGGTCAGACAAATGTGCCCTTTTGTACAGCAGAGCACAGGTCTGTGTTGGACCAATGATGCATACCAGCGCCACTTTTACAAAACTCAGGTGTGGATGTGTTAGGAAGGCTGTAAATAAACTGCCCCTCCTTGCTTACCGCCTGCTGTATTGAGAGAGGCAGAGACCATACAGGCAAGGAGGAAAGAATGCAAAACCTATACATATTCTTTAGCCCAATGGATATTACAGGAACTGCGCCAATGCTGTTGAAATATGAGGTTTTATCACCCAGCTTTCCATTTTTCCGAAGCAGCAAGCAGAACTGTTTAATTTCCCATCCTATCCGCTGTATGTGAGCCTCAGCAAGGAGCTGAGCTGCGTGTTTCACGGCCGGCGGAGTTCTCACCCTTTGACTTTTGTCTCTGCTTACAGAACTTTGGAAAGTGTCACTCAGAGATACCGAATGCGAGTGATTACCTGACCCGCTGCTACTCACACGACGGTCGCTATCTGCAGAAGATCCCCCACGTTTACGCCCCGCTGTCAGACCTCCCACAAGATCTCTATCCTCACCACCCCGACATCTCCTTCTGCTGCCCTCCTCCCGGCTCCCGGGCTCCGTACATCTGTCCTAAGGAACAGTATGTTTAAACATCAGCACAGAGAAACGAAGACGCTCGTGGTTTTCACTCCCCCCGACCCCATCACTCAACAACCAAGGCCTTTTAAACCCCCTCTTTGCCATTTGCTTATTTATTGATTTATAGGTATTTTTTTAATTTGGGTGCAATTGTAAGTGACTTGGTTAGGTTAAGCGTCTGCCTGGCTTCTTCACGCCCAAGGGAACACTCTGCCTTCGCCCACATCTCATCCCATCCCTGAGACTCTCTTTCCTCGTGCTGGCCCTCCTGTACCAAGCTGGCTATGTGCGTGCATGTGTATGTGGGTGGCAGCTGCCCTGCGTTGGATGGGATGTGCCCAACCCCAGATTAAATGTCCGTAGGTTCCCATCTCCACAGTTTGCACCAGAGTAGCCAGGTGTGGATTCTTCACAACCCCTTTGGAGAAAATGGTTTTCCCCATTGGCAGATAGGAGACCCCTGTTGCAAAGAGATAACCAGCCAAGATTACTGAACCAAATAATAAGATGCTTCTAAAGAAAGATACTCAAAACCAACCCAAAGGAGAAGGAAGGGCTTGGTTTAGGGATTGTGTATGTCCTTCTTCTCTCCTACTCCCACCTCCAATTGCTTGGATTGGCTCTTTTTAACCCAAATGGCACTGGCATGTATTCAAAGCAAAGGCATCAGAGAAAGTATTCTTTGAATAACCTTCTTATAACCTGAAACCCAGAGGGGGAAAAATTTGAAAGGAAAACGATATATCTCATTTTCCTTTTCAGAGCCTAGTGTAACCCCCCACTAGCTTTTCTCCCTCTTCTCCTTGCATCTGTTGATTGGAATTTCAAAATGAACTCAGGCAGAATATGAAGAAAAAAAATCACAATTTCAGGTAATCTTCTTACTCTTAATGAAGGATAAAAGCCAACAGAGGAATCTGGCCTTTTAACCTTTTTTAAAGCATCTTAGTTTGGGGACTATTTATTTTTTCTAATATTTGGAATGTGTGTGGGTATGTAAATCCAAACGTGTACATTCCTGCAACCATGAAGTGTTTTAGAGAAGGGAATTTATCTCCACATCACATTTGTGTTCACTTGTATTAGAGGACAAATAAATATAGAGATACACTTATATGTATATAAAAGCAAAGAAGAGGAGAAAAAGGAATGAAAACCTCACAAGAGAGCTTGGTTTTGAGGATAACCTTCACCTGTTTCACCCAGCTGTGGCAGAGAAGAGGTGAGGCTGGGACAGCTGAGAACAAAGTGTGTGCCCTCTTGGGGAATGGGCATTTGCTTTCCTTTGTCCCGGGTTGGGGATTGGACATTCTGCAGACAGCATCACTCCAGACACCAGGAGGATGTCAGAGTCAAGAGTGGGGGGAGTGGAAGGAATCACACCACCACCCTGCTGCCCAGGCACCAAACTGAGCTCCAGTGCCACTTCCACCACTGAGCAGCCCACCCCACGCCCAGCTCACTGCAGGGTGAGGGTGCTGACCTGGATGCTGTCCTGGGAGCTGCCCAAGCACTCTGGAACCTCTTTATTTTTGTATATCCAAATTTAAGCAGCTGTAGTTGTTCTATGCACTTTCTTTGTTCCCATCACCTCGAGCAGCCATGGGACTCACCCTGCTTGTCCTCCTTTCTGCACAGAGAAGCACAGCCTTGCCGAGTCCCTGCAGGCATAGATGAGAAATGGATGGGGAGGTGGCTGAGGGTCATGCCTGGGTGGCAGGCAGGGTGCAGGCAGAAGGATGCTGATGCCTTTTCCAGCTGAAATAGGCAATGCCTGCACAGCACAGCAGCTTCTCTGTGCTCCAGTGCCTGCGGTTCTCCCATGCCCAGAGGGTCAGGAACTGTAGGACATCGCCTTAGAGTATGAGGTGCAACTTTTCCAATGCCACCCTGTCGGTCTTGACTGATTGAGGCCTTTTTGGAGTCGTTTGGACTCCTATTTCAGTCTCCAGAGAACTCAGCCAAGCACATCCCTACACCAACGGACCTGAGTGCTTCAGATAACGTGTTTTTCTCCCTTTTGTTTTCTTCTCAACACACCTTGGAGCACTTTCTGTCTACCACCAAGCTAGAACCAGGTGTGCTCTGAGCTGAAGCCATGGCAGCACATCCAGCCCAGCAGGGGCGACCATGCTTTGGACTCTGCCAAGTCTGCTTTTGGTCATCCTGTTAAGAAAAATGGAGCGGTGCTGGAAAACCCTGGGGTCTGTGATGTCCTGGAGCCAACCCAGCATCACTGCTGAGAGAAAAACCTTCCAAATTTCCCTGTCTGCATGCCTGTAATAGCAGGATGCTGCCTGCACAGCAGCAATTAAGGTAGATTTGATTGGGAGCCTTCATCTGCTGCAGTTTCAGCCGGATCTAAACATTTAAATGGGAAGTGGAATACAGTCAGGTCTTCAGGTGAATTAGGAAAAAAAGCTAGGGGAAATGGCTGTTTGCCAGACAGCATTTTGCAAGTGGCTTCCTCTGCTGCTGGTGGCTGGAGGACGGTGCTTTGAGGAGGAGGGGGAAGCAGAGGCACAGATTGCAGCATTACACAGAGCCCGTGTGCGCCTTTGAATTGGAACTGCCCACAGATGGCAGCCACAAAGGGTTTTACTGTGCTTTTCAGCAAAGCAACAGGATTTCGGTCCTCCTCAGGAAGGGGAAAAGAGAGAAAAGCCTAAATTCAATGTAGCCTCTCGACAGTACAAACGTTAAGCCTAGGGATGCCTTGGTTCTCTTTGCCTCTTAATGTTCTCTCTTCTCCTTAAGAAATGCATTGGTCTCAAAGAATAGCAAAAAGAAAGTCTGTGCACACCACCGAATTGTGGAAAGAGGCAAAACCCCACCTGAAGAAAGAGACAGAGCACTATTCGAGCCATTTGTTTTGGTTTTACAAAGCCACACTTAGCAATGCTCTAATGCTCCAAGCCCTCCCTCCCTTCCCACGTGGTTGCACGACGTTTGCCAAATGGCCACTTCCAAACTTTGCTGGACCTGATGCCAAGGGCTGAACACTGGCTTTGCTCCATGCTAAGGCTGCCCACGCTGACCTTGCAGGAGCACAAAGCCAGCAGTGCTGATGGGAGGCGTTCCCCTCTTGCCACGGCGTGTGCTGATTTGCAAAGATACTGCTCTGGGAACAGAAACGTTGCTGGGTGGATGGCTGAACAAGTTGAGCAGGAAACTGGTTGAGTTTGTGCTAGCAGCGTGCATTGGGGAGTTGGGTGTTATTCCCCACGTGAGACATGAAGCCATTCCTCCTGTTGCTTTGTACTTGGGTGAAATGTGGCAATTTCTGTTCCATGCGCCGGTGGCATTGACACAAGAGCTCTTGCAGATGGAAACGACTGATCACAGAACTTAAATAAAAGTGAACTGAGGAGTTACAACAACTGTCTTGGCTGTGAAGCTTGCATCAGGCACTTGACCTCTTCCTTTCTCCTAGTGCCGACTTATTCCTGCCTTGTTCACTGCATACATCACCCCCTGCACACTCATATTATGTAACATCCAGGCTTGCACACCCTGGAGGGCAGTGCCTGGAGCATATTGCTGCTGCATCTCTGCCCTCAGAGCCACATAAACAGAAAGAACACCCAGGTGCCCTAGGGGAGATGCCTTCTCTATTCATTCTGTTCCCTTCTTGGGAAACCTCCTCCATGCTTCCCAGTGTGAGTGGGTGGAAGAGGCTCAGAGCCATCAGTGGCCCTATTCCAGGCCAGCAGCTACTGGGGGAAGGAATGGGATAAATCACCTCTCAGGCTTCCTCCTCTCCAGCTTACTTTTTCTACCCCAATTTCCATACTCACCTGTGAGTTGAATGCTTAAGGTGACAAACACGTGGCACCTGCCTTTGGTTGGAGGGGCTGCTTACAGCCCAGAGGGAAGGGAGAGCCCAGAGCCCCCCTTTCCCCCAACCATCATACAGGGAAGGCAATATCTACATCTCTGGGGTGTGAACCCAAACCATCTCTTCCTTAGAAGGTGCCCAATCAGACAGCTTTGATCAATACACCATTAGAGAATTTTTAGCACAGACCACTAATGGTGAGAATGGGAAATCCGCAGGGTATATTTTTAATAAAAAAGCTCCACTGCACGTGGAGAGAGCCTCTGCTTCTGGATGAAGATCTTTTGAAACAGTTCTGCTCCAGATCTGGGTGGGCAGATGGCAGAGGGCAATTTCTCATAGTGTAGGGGCATAGGAGAACCCCCACCCACCCATGGTCCAGGGCAGCACGTAGATCCAATCACGGGATGTGGAAAGCAGACTGCTGGCAATGCTACCATCACTTTGCCCTAAGCCAGACAGGTTTATCCTGTCTTGCCAGAACCTGGCACCTCCCCTTGGGACTGTTCTTTGAGAAAAGAAGCCAAGTTCACTTCTGCCTGGTGCCATTTGCACAGCAGCTCCCACTGCTGGGGCTTGCTCAGAGTTTCAAGGGCACCCCAAAATGCACGCAGCTACCAGGGGCACTTTGCACGGGTTGGGGGGATGATGCTGCTCAAACACAGGTGCTCCCAAACACAGCTTTTTCCTTATTTCCCCTCCACGACTGGGTGTGGAAGCAGGTCAGCACTTCAGATGAGCTTTGACGTCTCTTCCTCTCATGTCCACGTGCTACGATCGATGCCTCCCTCAGAACATAGAAGCCACTTAGCATGTACTTAGAAATATAGGCGTAAATCTATATGTTTTCGACTAAAATATTGTTTTTACCAACACTTGGACTGCACAAAATACGTAAGATGCATCAAAATACTCCTATAGCTGAAAAGATGCTGCTTTATCCTCGGAGCTAGCCAGCTTTATAAAGAGCTTTTCATACAGTAGCAAAAATAGGCACCGTGGAGGGCAGACGATGCACCGTGAGCATGGAGTGGAATGAAGGAGCTGCAAATTAAAGGAGAGCACAGAGAAGAGCTGCATTAAAGATTCCACATCTCTGTTGCAAACAGGGATGGCTGATCTCTTTCTGCTATGCTGTCATGCTCTATTTTCTTTCTCTTTATGTCGGATGGGAGGTGAGGCTTTAAAATCTGCCAGCAGTGCATCCAGACCCATTCCTCCATGTGAGCAGCACCTCAGACTGAAAGCTTCCTTCCCTCCCCCACACCCCCCCCCGTAATCCAGGCTCGAGTACCATCATTTTCATATCAGTACTAATTACATTAATTATTCTCCTCAGTATAAAACTCATTAAGCTGGAATTTATGGTTCATTAACTCAGAGCTCCTTCCTCGTGCA
Source organism: Phasianus colchicus (assembly GCF_987193195.1). Taxonomy (NCBI): domain Eukaryota; kingdom Metazoa; phylum Chordata; class Aves; order Galliformes; family Phasianidae; genus Phasianus; species Phasianus colchicus. Next base: position 3,075,642 of record NC_143458.1, on the reverse strand, counting down.
GCAGTGTGGGGCCAGGGTTATTTCTGTCCTGGCTGGGGGCAGGTTCTAATCTGCATCCCTGTCTGCTCAGCATCTCCACCAAGGTGGGAACAAAGCTGTGTTTGCAGACCATGTAGGCATGGGGATATCATGGGTACAGAGAAGGAGTCTCGGAGTCCCTGTCTCAGAAAGAGTTGACAGGATTGGCACAGGCTGCCCAGGGAGGTGGCGGGGTCACCATCCCTGGAGGTGTTCAAAAATTGTGGAGATGTGGCTTTTGGGGACGTGGTTAGAGGGCATGGTAGGGGTGGGCTGGAGTTGGGCTTGGGGATCTGAAAGGCCTTTTCCAAACTTAATGATGGGGTGATGGTAGGCAAGCAGGCTCCACTGCCACCATCCCACCTAGGGATACTTCTTCTTCTTCCAAAGGGTAACCAGGAATGCTCTTTCGCTGCTGCCGATGTCAGAGCCTAAGAGCAGCCCTGGGGATGGGAAGGAAGTAAGGCTGAGGACACAGGGTGCCTCGTGGCATCCCACACCCAGCACAGCTGCTCCAGGAGATGGAGGCTGACAAGCAGACTGACCTCCTAATGGGTCTGGCTGACAGAGAATCCATTTCCTGAGAGCGGGGCCTCCTTCACACTGCGCAGGTTTGTACCACGCTCCCTAATTACTGTAATTAAGCAGTCACGCTGAGTGATGTTAGACAGAGGGTTCAGAGTCATTAGAGGCCTGTAGAAGATTAAACCAGTCTTGGCTTCAGTGTCTGAGCTCCTTTTGGGTAATAGAGATGGGAGCAGGAGACGGAGCTTCATGACGTGAGGGCTTGCCCTTGTCAAATGTGGCCATTGCAGGAGGGACAGCAGCTAATCCTGCTCGTTCTGCAGGACCTCAGCATCCCTCCATCTCCTGGAGATGGACCGCTGTCATGAACTGCAGTTCTGAAGCTCTGGCAGTGAAAAGTCATTGGGACTAGCCCGGAGATGATGGCTATGCTCACAGCCTGAGTGCCTATTTTGTCATCTGTCAAGCACCAGAATAAAAAAGCAGCTGGATTTGCGCAAGTGAAAACATCCTGTGGAGCAGAAGGGGTTCAGCATCCTATTCTTCACTTGGTGCCCATCAGTTATTCTCTCTCCTGGTCCCCTCGAGCTAGGAGGACTGAGGTTAGTCTATAACCATGTATGTCAATACCGCGGTGATCATGGAGCTGAAATCTGTTTCTCTACGGATTTATACAGCAGCCTGATTAGTTTAGCAACGCGCTCCCCAAGGCGCTCACTGACAATAGCACAGGGCTGGAGACAGCTTTGTTAGTCCCACAGCTCTACTCCTGCTCCCCTCAACCTCTTCTTTTCCCTTAAGGGCACCGAGATGTGCTTCTATTCACACAGGTAGGAAGACACGCTGTGTACAAGAGACTGTGGCTCAGTTCATATACAATTGGCATCTAATTCATTTCTCTGCGAATGTGAAAATCAATACTGTTTACAGAATGCACAAGGGCTCTTCAATCGGTCAGTGTCCTTGTTAAATTCGGTTCTGGCTGCCAGGAGATGATTCCAGGAGCTGATTCTATGAGATGAAGAAGGAGAATAATGGTCCTATCACTCTAATGAACCCTGAGAAGACTCAGATTCTGCCCCTGCCCTCGCTAGATGGAAAGTGGTTCAGAGTAATCAGCTTGATGGGATGGACTGGCTTTTCTTGGAATTTTGCCTGGCTAGTCCAATTCTGAGCCATGGTTTTGCTCCAATGGAGGTCAAAGTGTCTTCTTCCACATGCAGGAACATACATCTCTTCAGCACTATTTACTCGTGCAAACCTTGTGGGTGAAACCATGGCAGTCCCATTTGGTCTGTCCCAGAGCATCAGAGCTCCACAGCTCTTCCCAGTTTCCCATACACCCAACTTTATCTGTCGAAGCATCTTCCGAACAGAGCTTGATCTCCACACTCCTCTCACTCTGCCTGCAATAGGAGCAGCCCCGCGGTCAGCAGCTCCAGCTGGAGATGTTCCAGGGCTGCACAACTCTTGACATCCTTCCCACCTCTATTTATCCTCCCTCTGAGTCATCAGCTCAGTCCACAATTTCCAGCATCATTCTCGTGCCGCACTTCCAACAACACCAACCCAGCAACCACAGCCTCCAGGCTGAGGGCTCCAATTCACAGCCTCTCCTTTTGCACTGCACCTTCCAAAAGCCTACACAGCCATTACCAATATTCCACCCTTGCTTATTGACAATGAGCCAGCTGGAGTGCGATTTCTCCTTATATCTAATGCTGCACATCCCTGCAACACCAGCCATCTTACTGTTGTCTGGACTTCAGGACCAGAAAACCTTTAGTTTCCATTTCCATAATAAGAATAATACCCCCAGACTTTAAAATTATTTCCCTGCAGGGCATAAAGGACAGTAAGGAATCTTAATGGTAAATCCGGAGTTCAAATAAATTCGTGTTCTGTTTGAGATTTTTTCTCTCCTTTTTGGAGGAGAAATTATTATTATTATTATTCTGCAAAATCCTACAAATACAGTCATAGGACTCCACTGAATTTGTAGATTTTGTCTGAGCATTGGACTCTTCTGCTCCTATTCACTCTGCTAATTACCCTTTTTAGCTTGCTTTTGCTCTATTTTCACAGATCTCTTGGTTTATTTATATCTACCTATCTATAATGATTTCAGAGCCATTACTCACAGCAGCACCAGGAAACATTACATTTCCCAATTTACAATTGCAATTATGATATCCGTCAGAAACAAATGCAGCTGCCTTTAATTTTAAGCAATATTTTGATCATAATAATTAAAAAAGGAACTTATGGCATTGCACACATTAGAGAAATTAATATAATTTCCTGGCTGCCTTAAAAGGCATGCAAAGCAGTGGTTGCTGGGTGAGAGATACAAGGGGGGAAGTTAACTCTTTTGGTTGCTTTCACCACTCTTCAGGGCACACGTAGAGCCTTAATGATATTGTTCTTGAGAGTTAACTTCTCTGCAGGATTTAATACATGAGTTTTTTTGGCTTTCAACTTATTTTTCTCCTACTTTCATCTTTCCGAAATTGCTGGTTATTAAAGTATTTGTGTGCAAACAAGAACATTTTCCTGTCACTGTTCATTTAGGCTTGCCTGTTTGAATGCGCAGGGACAGATGAAATCCAGTTGGTGATATTATAATCATTCCCACAATTGCACATTACAAACTCAATAACAAACGGTGGCGGATCCCAGCTCTTGCGCGTCTCATTCTGCTTTACAGTGTGAGTCTGAATGACACAACAGCATCTTGGGGGGAAGCAGGGATGCAGCTGAACAGCCATGGAAGAACATCAATTCCATGAGCTGTAGGACTCATCCCATTAATTTTAATGTGCTCTCTTAGCTAAGAAAGGTGCAAGTTGACTTCTGGCTGTCTTGTTGGCAGAGCACAGGTGGACCAGGGAGGTGGAGGAGTCACCATTCCTGGAGGTGTTTAAGGAACATGGAGATGTGGCACTGAGGGATGTGGTGAGTGGGCAACACTGGTGGTAGATGAAATGTTAGATTGAATGATCTTAGAGGTCTTTTCCAACCCTCTTGGTTCTGTGATTCATCCCTGGGCTGAACGATCCCATCACAACTCCCTCCACTCCCATTTCTGCCAGGGCCATAAATCATAGAATCACAGAACGGGTTGGGTTGGAAGGGGTCTTTAAGACCATCTACTTCCAACCCCATGCTGTAGGCAGGGACACCTGATAGCTCGACTGACTGCAGACCTGCACCAGGGGCACGGTGATCACGAGACCACGTCACACAGTCAGTGACAAGTCACTCCTGGACGCTTTTAATGTTTTTTTCTTTAAGAACCAGAGCGTACAGCAACAACGCAGAAAGAGAAAAATCCATTCCAAACAGAAAAAGGAGCCGTGCAGGAGGAAGCGCCGCGTTTTTTTATGAATTTTCCTTCAGGTTGACACCTCATTTTAGCGGCCAGTGTGCTCACATTGTTAATTCCAACCTCCAAAGGTCAGCTCAGTTAAAGGAAATCAAGCTGTAGTCAGCTTGCGCCGCACATCAGCGCTCGGAGCGAGGAGCAATAATCACTCCCTGATCAGAACTTGTTTGCCATTATCTGCCCAGTGTTGGTCTATGATATACGATGCAATTTTGGCTGCGACAGTTCTGTTCTGTGCGCATGCAGCTCTTTCCTGGTAAAAACTATACAGGATTGGGTTTTTTTTTTTTTTCTTTGTACTTTCTTTTTTCTTTTTTTTTTTTTTTTTCCTTACCAAGGAGCAATATTTTAAACTAAAAGGAGTTTTCAAACCGTAGTCGCCATCATTCATCTTTAGAGTCTGGGGATGGGAACAATCCCTTCATTAGACACTGAATTTTTCTCCATTACAGCACTATCTGAATGCATTTATTCAGCCATTTATTAGAAGTCATGATAGGGTGCGGGGAAGGAAAGGACTAAATTAAAGCCAACGGGATGCGTGTGTGTAACACAGTGTCTATCCTAAGCGGGCAAGTCTATAAAAACACCCAAACAACATAGATGGGTGCTCCATGAAAAGCTCAGGGCCACCTGCTCGGAGGTGGGATGGGTGAATTCAGCCTGCTGGCAGCACACAGTGAGACCATAGGCATGCATCGTAGGCGACGCTCTCCCATCGCTGTGCGTGTCACACCATCACCCCCAGCTCCCTGCTGGTGGGATGCTCCTGGCCCTGCTGCTTTCAGGCAATGTGTGGCTGCGTCTGGGTTTATTTTCCTCCCACCTTCTCACTTGTATTAAAGAAGACAAGTCTTTCTTGCATCTTCCATGGTTCCTCAGAGGGGATTTGTAAGAACTGAACCAAAAAAGGGACCGTTTCCCTCGGAGTGCTCTTAAAAATTTAACAAAACGACACAGCAGCTCATCACTCAACAGCAGCGTTTAGCCTTGGTGCTTAATTTCCACTGTGAATCTTTCCCTCAGAAGTGTGCTCGTGTAGCAAACAGCAGACCGAAAACCGAATGCAGGCAGGCATTTGGCCTATGCAGGAGATACTGGGACATAAAGCAGGATTACGGTCCCAGAAAGCAATAAAAAGAGATAAAAAATTCAGAAGAGATCAAAGTAATTTCAGAACCAGATGAAACATTCACATGGGAAGCATGGCTTGCAAATAGAAACACAGCAAACTGTATTATCCCTTATTATTTACAAGGAGTGTCATTATTTACCTGAGAGCTAAAGCAGGGCAAGGTGAAACGGGAAGAATGAGCTGCTAGCACGTCAGGTCCCCAGTGAGTGCTGAACATGCTCACGGTAAACAAATTGTTGGGAAGGAGCAGGATGCAATTGAATCAGTGCTAGTAATAGTCAATTAGTTGGTTTTTACGTGAACAGTCATAAGAATGCTCTTCATGGCTCAGATCTTGGGAGACACCTGGGTCAGAGAGATTGCAGGCTCCTCTTGGCTTGAAATCCCTTGTGCTGATCAGAATTGTTCCCAGCCAGCAGTCGAAGGGAAGGAGGAGCTCAGGTTTTGCCTGGGAAGGAGGAAGGGAAGTCAGAAGCAGCACAGCAGAAAGGAGCCAGCGCCCAGGTAGGTGTCTGTGCACAGAAATTGATGGATGGAGGTCTGCTGGTGCTGGGCCTCTGAAACAAAGCCCTTTGACAAAGTCTTTAAATAGGTTCGGTGCCTTATCGCCGCCGTGGGCTCTCAAGATATATCCCCACCTGAGCTGGGGATGGAGAGACAAAAGGAGAAAAATCCCAAACCCAAACCGAGCTGCGATCAATTTTAATTTGTCTGGGACACAATACATTTTTTTTTGTCTCTCTTGACACAGGCTCAGGGAGAAGCAATTTTTTAATGTCACAGCTCATGACCTCCGCCTCTCTGCCCATTTATAGGATTCTTCCCTGCCCTGGTTGGGAAATGAGGCTCCTGAAGAAGGTGCAGCAGCCCTTGGGAGATGGTTTCAGTTTAATGCCCAGCATGTTCGGCTTTGGATGTTCTATTGAAATAGAGGGAATTTGTTAAGCTGATGAGGGAAAGCTGCAGTGGAGAAGCACAATAGCATAGTGGGATTAGGCCTGGAGTAAGTGTCTGTGCTTTGGAGGATTAATGAGAAAACCGCGATGGATTTTACATGGTGAAAAGGATTCACTGAATGCTTTAGGTGAAATGAAATTAGTCCCACTCATGCTCTCTGAGCCCTCAAGCAAGAGAGACCGGAGCCTGCCCATCACATACCCTAACCAGATCCCTTCCAACTGCTCTCCTTATGGAAAATTCCAGTGCCACAATGTGTGTCCTGCTCTCCTCTGGGCAATGTCTCCTAATGGCCATGGCTTGGTGCCAAGGGGTACCCCTAGTCTGGGCAGGTCTCACTATCTCTGACTTCAGAAAGTCTAAATGCCCCCAGATATGGCAGGAGAAAAGACAAGGGAGGGCAGGCATCCAAGAAGAGAGAAAGGGAAGGACCAGAAAAACATTCCCATTGGAGAAGACCTCTCAGATCCCCAAGCCCAACCCCAACCCATCCCACTGTGCCCACTGACCATGTCCCTCAGTGCCACAGCTCTGGAATGGCTCCAGGGATGGTGACACCTCCCTGAGCAACAGTGTCAGTGCATCACCACTCTCTGGGAGAAGAAATGTTTCCTAATATCCGACCTGACCCTCCCCTGGTGCAACTTGAGGCCATTCCCTCTCTGCCATCAGAGTTCCTTCGATGCATTGTTTTTTCAGGAGAAGGGTTGGTGGAGTCAATCAGCACAAGGCTGGATGAAATCAGGGTCACGCTGACACATGGGACCTGGTAGGGAAGACTGTCCCAGCCCCCTGAGGGAAGGATCAGACCAGGAAAATGGACGTCAGTGTCCAAGCATTGGTGCTGTGTTGGCACTCCTCCATTGGCAGAAAGGCCATAAAGAGCAGCTCGGGCTGGCTCCTGCCTCCCGTGTGCTGCCTTCCAGCCCATCATTCTTTCTAATTAGGCACCTCTGACACACAATTAATCCTATTTGCCTTCAGGCTTTTTTATCTTTCCTTCTGCTTTTATCAGACAGGGAATTAGACTCTGTTAGTATGTAGAGTGCGTCGCCTGGACCCAGCTTATCGTAGGGATTTGGAGACTTTTAAGAAGGCAGTGTCTAACCCATGATCTTAAAAGTTTCTTATGAGTAATTAATTTCTTACTCTCCTCTTCTTTTGCTAATCACACTGCTCATTTTGCCTGCACTCACACAAGGCAGATAGAAGAGAGGGGCAGAGCACTGATGGATGCTACAGTGCTGCCACACCAACCATGTGCCACTGCCAAGGTCCAGTGCAGCCTCAACCCAACCCAGACCCAAACGGTGAAGGTTTGGCTCTGCCCAGCTTGCAATCTGTCATTCCTCATCCATATTCCTCTGTGTTAAGTGATGGACTGCAGGGCTGCCAAGGTTGAAGAGTTACAGACTGCATGTCTCAATTCACTCAATTCCTCCATCCAAGCTGTGCTTTCAGGTCACAATTTCCCCAATGGGAGGAGTGGTGGGGAATGGGGATTTCGGTCACCTCAGGCCCTGGTCCCTCTGCTTGGTTCCTGCACAGCAGTGACTAGCAACAGTGAGCATGTACTGCAGGAAGGAGCTCCTTCGCAGGCTTCCTCCACTGCCTCTTATATATCAAACTGAAATGTAATTATCTTCACGGTGCGGGGTGTAAATCAGGGCGTGTGTCAAGGCGATTTCCTTCAGGGTTTTATTATATTGTGTAATAATATTTGACACAGGGCTTAAAGGTGCTGTTACCTGCCTAATCGCATGAAACAATTTCATGTGCAAACAGCTGGTAAGTGTAAAACTACCATCAACCAGCTCCGGGGGATTCTCTGCTTCACTCCTCTAGAGACCTTCTTGGAAAACACTCCGACAGAGAATACAGAAAGGGAGAAGCTGCTGGGGCCACTCACCCCAGCAAAGCCACATGCACTGAGAGAGAAGCAAAGGAAGGATGTGAGCAGCCCCAGCACAAACACAAGCCTTGGAATCTGCCTTAGAGAGAGAGAGCAAAGGAGCGAGTGAGATGGCAGTCCTGGAACAATAGGGGTTATTTATAAGGTTGTTTTTTTTATGTGCATTGCAGATCATAGCCAAGAGGCATCTGCCTGAGGTCTGAATTAGTCACAGTGGGGTTGGGAGGGGAGATGGGCAGCTGGCTGAAATCACTAGTCTCCCAGTCACTGGTTTTTCTCTCTTCAGGGTTGCTGGCATTGTCAGCGATGGTTTAACCTACTTACAACAATAATCCCTGTAATAAAGGCATTTTTTAAATATCTCATAGCCCAAAAAACTGCACGGAGGGGCATGGGAGCTCTGACTGGTTTGCCAGCAAAGAGCCAGCTTCGTGCTCTCATTCCTTCCCTGCACTGCCAGACCCCTGCCCCCTGCAAGGCAGTGGAATTTCTTTCCTGGAAGGGAGTTGGCAGGGAGCATCCCTTCCCCCAAAACCAGCTCCTCCTCGTGGCTTAAGGCATCACACATCTGGAGTGATATTAGATCATCTAGGTTTCTGAGGCATTCTGTAAAATCCAGCGCCTCTAATCCTCCCCACCATCTGGCCCCAGCCCCTCACCAGCTGCTGGGCTCCTTTTGCACACCCAGCAGTCCTCGTGCCAGGATGCTCGTCCCATTGTGGCAAGCTGCTGCTGTGCAGAACCACGGCACTGAGGCAGATGTTGCTCCAGGCAGCAGGGTAGGAGATGGCAAAGGTGATGCCTCCAGCTCTGGGTCCATCAACTTGGCAGCCAGGGATTCCTGAGCAAGAAGAAACCTTCTGACACCAGGACCAGCGGCACTGAGGCAGCACCAACCCAGCAGCAAAACTGAGGATGCTGTAGGAGGACTCACTGGCTGAGCATCCTGCTTTGTGGCACTAAGCATAAGAGCAAGGTGTGCACGTCTCCCACAGCCTGAGCTGCACAGAGAGACCCTTCAGAGGCCATAGGCAGAGCTGGCCTTGCTATTTATCTGTGCTTTGTTTCCACTCCTCCATCAAGAGCTCTCTTCTCCTGCTGCTGTTTTCAAGGTTTCCAGCTCTCCTTCAGCACACAGCTGCCCAGCCTCCTGCAGCTCACCATCACACTCCCTAGCTCTGCTTAATGAGGTGCAGACCTCTCTGTTTCCCTGAATGCAGATCCGATAGGGCCCTGGCTCAGCCCTCCCCTGCTCACCCACTCAAGGTGCTGAGCTCTGAGCAGGCATCTGAGAGAGCAGGCTGGGAGCTGCCCCCCAGGGCTTCTCCCCAGGCTGGGACACACGAGGAGCAGCAGCTTTCTGTGAGCTGGGCAAGGCTCACAGGCATCCTCCCTGCATGCAGAGTGATGCTATAGGTGAAAAACCCTATAGAGGAGCTAGGCTGAGCCTGGTGTGATCCACAGGGACATCGAACAGATGGGGTCACCCCAAACAAAGGCAGCCCAGGGGCTTTGCCTGTTCTCCTCCCCAGCCAGATCCCTCCCCTGTCCCAAGCCATGTTATTCACGAGAGTGCTTGGGGCCCTGGTGTTGCTCAGAGGGTTTTATAGAGCTGCAAATCCCAGCTGCCCTGACAGGGAATAAACAGCAAGTGGGGGAGATTTACCAGCACTGGGATGTGGAGCAAAAGCTTCCATGAGACCAGAGGAAAGGAAGGTGGCTGCATCCACAGGGATGTGGTACTGAGAGGGACTGGAGCAGGTGGGGTAATGGTGCATGCAGGATGGAGGATGAGCATCAGGTGAGGAGGAGCCTTCATCTCCAGAGCTGGTGCAGGATGCTGGTGTCCAAAGCAGCTGCTTTCTTGCAGGGCTGCTTTGTTTGCAGGTGGTGTGAGGGCTAAACAGGAGCTCAGGGACAGCCTGACTGATGGTGTCTCGCTCCTATAAGCGGGGGAGAGGGCAGAGGGCAGTGCCTATGTGCACTGAGCAGCTGCTTTGTGAGTGCTGCAGAGCCCATTCAGGCCGATGCAGGGCTCTTTATTCCAAACCATTCACAAAACATAGCTTGGAAATTGCACTCACTATTGCTACTGCTGCTGCCACAATCAAAGCTGAAGAAATACGCAGCTCGGAGGGCTGGGAGAGGCAGCTGGAAATAAGGCCTGGGAAAAGGGAAAGGGAGAAATACAGTCAGGAAGGAACAGGGAGGCAATGGGAGCTTGGGGGGCAGGGAGGAATCAGCACCATCCCTGCTCCATCAAAGGGAAGGGGAGAATACAATCAAATCCAAACTAACAGGCAAAAGCGGATCTACTGCAGGATGCAGTAACTATTTGGGAATCCTGTTAATCCTGCATAGATCATTTTAACACCAATAAAATACTCCGACGGTTCTCTCTGTAAAAATGTCAGCGTTTATTAAGTTCTGCTTAAGTACGAGCAGCAGCATCGCTTCATTTTTTTTCTCTGGGATTTTTAAGGGGAGAGGGACAGCGTTTGCTTTTACCATTTTGCAGAGAGAAGATTGTCTTTAAAAAAGACAAGACACAGTGACCATAGGGAGGTCTGGATGTAAGCATCCAGGCTGGTGCTGCACATCCTTCATCCACTTCGCAAGTGCTGGACTGAGCCTTTCTCTTCATAGGACAGCCAGCCACCAGCATGCAACACGAGGACTTCTGACTAATAGAGCTGATGGAGATGGGGAGATGACATCACCCAGCACCTATGGGGTCTGGGGGTGATGGATGGTGGTGACCACCCTGCACAACACCAGACTGCCTTTTTTTTTTAGATTAAAGTTGTCGATTTTGCTGCTATAGCTACTGCTAAAGTCACACAGGGGGCAGTCTGTGAGGGAGGAGAGGTGGTTTGGGGGGAGGTGAGAGGATGCAGGGCCCAGGCTGGGGGTGGGCTGAGCCCCAGGACCACAGCTGGGCTCTGCTTGTAGCAATGAGAGCAACACAGCCTCTCTCCGTGCCTCAGTTTCCCCATCAGAGTGCAGCAATGAGCCCCAAAAATGGAAGAGCTGCTCTTCGTGCCACAACCCAGCCGCTCTCCCAACGTCTTTCCTAAGTCACCCCCAACATTCACAAACCCACGTTGAGGTGAACGCCACCAAAGCCCACCATCCCTTGGCCAGGTTTCATGGAAGCCTTTCAGAGGTGGCATGCACACACACCAGAAATGGGCTGATCTCACAAGCTCCTCGCCCCAGGAAAGCCATCACACAGTGCTACGCTTCCCCCGTTTCAATTATTTTCCACAAATGTTTTTCTAAACCCAAAGTTGAGCAAAAATGGCCCTTTTCAAAGCAAAGGACTTCAATTTAGCTAAATTGTTATTTTCCAGCCAAAGTCTGATTTTACTGACAAATTCCCAGACAGCCTTATTCAACAGCTCAGAATAACCAAGCTTTCTTCCTTTATGATGCCTCTTTCTAACGTCGAAACAGAAATCTGTATATTTTAAGCATGCTTCTGTTTGTTCATAAGCTGACATTGACTTCTCATTCCTACCCAGTGTTTTAAGTGCATTAATTTTCCTGGCAGACGTTGTCAAACATGCATCCCCGTGTTTGCATCCCGGCTGCCAGCTCTGAAAAGCACGTTTTATTTCCAGTCTGACCCACTGAGCACTGATTGCAAACAACGATTTCTTCTGCTTTCCCATCATCTCTGCTCTGCCCTCCTTTTTTGCTTGGAGTTTATGGTCACTGCCTCTGGATTGTGTCATTCTTTGTCTTTGTTCCGTGTTTTAACCTTTGTTAGAGACTCAGCCATTGTGCAGTTTCTGCTCAGTGACCTATAATATCCTAATTTAGTTGGCATTTTGATCTTGGACTCCTGGTGAACAATCCATCATACGCAATGCTCCTCTCCCTTTCTGTTTTCATCACTTCACCACTCTTTTATTCCTTTGTACCTTTAGAGAAAGCTCTCCTGAGTTTCCTTGCCCTCCCCACGCTCAGCTCTCTCTCTTCTTCTGTTCTCCTTTGGTTAAAGTTGCTTTCACCCATTCACGTCCCTCTCTTTCTTCCTTCTGCATCTCCCTCCCCCTTTCCAACCCTGCTTCTCCCTCCATCCCTTAGGTCACCCGTAGGTGCTGGGATGCATAACACACATATGCAACCTCTGATAAGGAATCTGCTCTTCTGCTGAGCGATACATACTGGGAGATGAGGTGGAGCCCATGAGAACGAGCTTTGAGGAGTGATGCTTCCTGCCCTCTGAGGACCAGCAGCAGGTGTATGCATATACTCCTCACCATCACCAGAGGGAGTTCCTAGTGCTCACTTACATTTTCTTACCAGACATTGATGGGAAGGAGAACTAAGCAGCTCTTGGCTCATCCCAGCACTGGAGCTCTGCTCTGCATTGCCACCTACTAGCTGCAAAGAGAGGACCTGCACAGCTCCCCACAGCCTTCAAAACACATTGAAGGATCCTCTCATAGCAGGGAGTGCTGCGGCACCCAGCAGGTGCCCCAGGGAGCTCTTCAGTCCCTCTCCTGTCTTCCCCACTATCCCCAGTGGCTGGAACTAGTTGTGATATTCAATAATTAAGACAGCATTTGGAACCTGAACACTCAGAACAGGATTGCCCCCATTTTGCCTCCCCCATTCCCATCGGCTTTGGCTCACCAGTGTGTTCCTCTGCCTGGGAACTCCATGGGGAACATGCCCACATCTCCTCCAGCCACAGGGACATGAATATTGCAAGGGCTGGGAGCCAGCTGCTCCAGGAGGGCTGTATGTCCCTCTCCAACACACCAGCAGGCTCTTGGTCTCTGACACAGTTGAGCTCCAAGATGCTGATCCAGTCAAGCACTGCCCAGGCAGTGTGAAATACCTTAACCATAGCACAGCACAAGGCTGGCTCTAGGATGTGAACAGCCTGGCAAAAAGAGAAAAAGAGCCAGAGGGTTTAAATCTTCTGCAACATGGCCTGAGAACTGCTAAGATGCTGGAGGTAATGAACAGAGGAGACACAGCAGGTGTATAGTTTAGAAATGGGTGGAGGGTCCTAACAAGGATAGCCACCTGCTCGCCTTTGTGCAGCTGGGACCACGGGCACCATTTCCAAAGGGGTACAGACCCACACAGGGTGTGCTGTGTGCCACGTGCCTGCAGTCCTGTCCTCCTCCCCCTCGTGCATCAGCACAGCCAGCTAAAATAGCAAGATGGGGCACACTGCACTCGGCCACATGTGCCACCCATGTGCAGAAAAAGGAGTGCGCTGCTGCAGCAGCAGCTCCCCGTCTCTCCTATCGCCACGGTGGCATTGTAATGATAACATGAAACAGGGAGATAACACCAAAGGGAGGCAAATAAAGCCCTTTTTTTTCCCTCTCTCTCCTGTTTAGGACGCAATGCCAACCATGGCACGCAGGCCTATCAGATCTGTCAGCACAACTGGCAATGGGAGCAAGGAGAAGGTGCTATTGTGCGAGGCACTGCTTGGCGGCTCCTCTGCTGGCTCAGGGAAGGAGAGAGAAAACAGAAGCAAAACAAGATGCAGGCGTTCAATGGGAGCCAGAGACATTTGTTATCAAAATGGAAATGCGTCTCTTTGTTGATGAAGGTGTATCTGCTTCCCATTGTCTCTGGTGCCAGCCCAGTGAAAGGCTCCTTTGATGGCTCCGTGTTTGTGCACCGGCTATGAAATTGCTTTAGAAGATAAAGGGAGCACGTGTTTATTGGTAATGAAAAGGAGGTGAGGGCTCCGTTTCTCTAACCCCAGCTCGCCACACAAGTGCAATTTCCCCGGGAGCAGCTGTCAAAGGCTCACGGAGAAAATTGGAAGGCTGAGGGTGGATGGGGGCTGCTGGTGCATGGTGAGATGCGCTGCTCTTTTGCAGGCCTAATGTGGCCATCTGCTCTGCTTTAGTGCTCTGGTCCAAAAGGCAGAGCTCCAGTCCAACAGTTGGAAGCCCTTCAGCCACAAAGCACAGCATTGGGCCGCGGGGTGCTGGAATGGGTTCCCTTGGTTGGAGGAGTGAGAAAAGAAACCTAGAGCTGGTTGATCCTATTGCTTGTGGGTGTGCAACTTATTGGCTTGCCTGGGCCACAGTGAGTAAAGAGAAATTGTATTGGGCAGGGTAGAAAATACATAGTATATCTCACAGAATGGAATCATAGAATGGCTTGGATTGGAATGGATCTCAAAGGCTCTCTAGTTCCTGATGAATATAAGGACTGATGAATATAAGTAACAAAACGTATTTTTTTAATAACCCTCAGAAGAACCCGAGGCTTGAACATCTTTCTGCTCATCCCATGGAGGCTCAGCAGGGAATGCACCAGGATGCACAAAGCCAGGAGCAGCCACGTCTGAACTCACTCCTGCTCATCACAGAGCAGCGGTCCGAATGGGAAGGCACTGCTGTCCCCACATCTCCTGCTCGATGGTGGTTGCGTTGCTCCTTTATCTGCACACAAGGAGGGCTTTGTGGCAGACGGACGCCGCAGCAATTTCACACAGGGCCTTATCAGCACTCACACACAGTGCTGGGCTGTAGGAAGAGAGATGCAGCGTTTGCATGTCTAACAAGCGGGGTTAAACACTGCTTCTTTTTTTCTCCCCCCTCCTCGCTTTTCCTCTCATTGCTCCTTGTTCTGCTCTCCCTCCTTCTTGCTGCTTACAGCCCTGCTGGCTTTAAGAGCATCCTGCCCGGGGCTGCTGCTTCTAAAGGTGTTAATTTATTGTACTCCGTTCTTTATTCACTTATTGGTTTATTAAAACTGCCTGAGGTGACAGAGCGAAACCTCTGCTCTCCTTCAATCCGTCAGCAGCTTTCTGGACAGGACACAGGCATGCAGTGGTGCCTTGCTGAGGAGCTGTGCCCCCCATCCGTGGGGCTGGCTCTGCATGCTGTCTCCAGGACACAGCATCCCCAGCCCCACTGCCAGGCTCACCCAACCCTGCCTCTGCACAACCAGCACCTGCAAAACTGCAGCCCCCTCTTCAGCTCTCTCAGCAGCTGCCAATGCTTTCATCCTTCTGATCTGCCCTCCAGCTCAGCCACAATTGCTCAGAACACTATTACAGTGACATAGCTTGTTACAGATGGCACTGCCTGCCACATGGAAGTCAGCAGCACGGAGAGGAGCGATTAATGATAATGGCTGACATTTTACACGGCGACTCCCAGCCTCGGCATTGGAGCTGGAAAACCAGCTCTGAGACAAGCACAATGCAGCAGGTGGGGGCTCAGCACCCAAATCTACCAAACAGCCTCAGAAATCTTCACTTCCACCCCTAAGGCTGCCCCAGACACTGCTGATGTATGCCCCGCTTCCACCTGTGCAGGGGAACCCATGTGCTGATGTCTCCACTCTGAGTGATGTGCCTGAAACATCTTTATCAAAACAGAGACCCGTCTCAGCTAACCCGTAATTTAATTTTCTTCCCTTCTCAGTCAGACATGAGCAGCTGGGAGGGGCCTCGGGTGAGCATCATATTGCTCCCTCATTCACATAAGCACAATCAATTGCATCCCAGTGCATTGCCACACACTGGCTGAGCTCACCTTCAGAAGCCCCTGAGGAGGAGATGTGATGACTCCTGGGTACCTTGTTCCCACATCTCCCTCTTTTCACAGCTTGAAAGTTGTGCCTTACACCTCACCTGAGTTACCTTGTCACATTTTTTTTTTCCTCTTTCACCTATTATGGATAAATAAGCCATGAATCAAGCAGTTGTCCTGCATACCAAGATGAACTTTTAACACCATCCATAGGGAAAAAGCCCCACCCAAAAATTCACTTTTTTTTTTTGTTTCCAAGCAGAAAGCACTTGAGATGAAGGCCCAAGACCTAGAGATAATTGATTAGGATGAGCAAGAGGCATTTAAGCAATGTGTTGATTATAAACCAGCACTCCCGGATCTGTGCTCCCCCAACAGCCACAGGGCACAAAGCTCCTGACTCACACGTCAGCATTCTGGGCAGAGTGGGCTGAATAATTCATTGCTAACCCTACAGATTTGGCTTCTGCTCCCATCTGTGAGCTCTCCGCCTGGAGATGTCTCTCCCAGAGTCTATTCATTAGGTGAGGTTGCTCATGAAAATGGCAGAGGGACTCCAGGCGTGAAAGCCTGGCCCTGGTGGAAAGTTTGGAATTTGCTTTGCTTTGCTTTGCAGGAGGAATTCATTGCAAAATCTCAGGGCTGCTTTGGATTGGCCACGCTGCTCACATGGCAGCATCTGCCTGCTGAGGATCTGAACTCAGCCTGGAATGAGTTTCCAGGGTGAATAAGAATATCACATTTGATTTCCACTAATGTTCTATAACACTGCTTAAAATTCACGTCTTCCCGACGGACGGATCCATCCATCTATCTGTCTATCTATCTAATTTTGTTTCTAGAGCACCCATCACTGCTCTGTCTAATTATTAATTCATCCACTGGAGTGGTTGCTGCGAGCTCACATCAAAGGCATGTAGATACAACCGGAGTCAATCAGCTGAACAATGCAAACAGATCTTGTCTGCAGTCTGCTGGCCAAGATACTTCCCCTCATCTAACCCTATAGGGCTGGAAACCTTTATGTGGGACTATTTTTCTTTTTTCCAACTGCTGAACCACTTTCACAAATCCAGAAAAGGACAGGGGGATGAAAAGAGATGGGAATGGAAATTTGCTCGGGGTGACAAAGTTGTGCTGGAAAAGGTAGAATTTGCTACAAAGGAGTGGAGAGATTCTGTGTGTGCTGCAGCCATTCTGCACATCCAGGTGCTGTGCCTACAGCAGACAGCGAAAAAACCAGTGTGGCTCAACAGTGGATTTCCAATGGGCAGAAGGAGGTGGTAATGCCTTGAGACAAGGCACAAAGAAAGGGAGAGATCGTGTTTTGAGACATACAGACGAAAGCAGCAGAGAGAAGGGATTGCTGGGCTTGTTTGGGGGATGATGAACCTTGCAGAGAAGGAGCAGGAGTGGGCATCAAACAAAAGCAGAGGCTGAAAGGGCATCTGATGTCTGCAGCTAAAAACAGCAGCAGAAAGAGGAGGAGGGTGCTTCAGTCCTCGAGGTAAACGGTGACAGAGTGGGAGAGCAAACAGAGAAAAACCTTCGTGGCCACAGCTGGGCCCTAAAGAAGGAGCTGCTGTGCTGCCAGAGCCACCAGGTGGGGGTCCAAAGGAGGATGAGGAGGCACAGCCCATTCGGGGGGAAGGGCTGTGGATGCAAACACAGGTGGTGGCTGTGCCATGAGGGTGATGGGCAGCCCACATGGCAGCCCCACAGCTCACTGCATCCACCGACCTCAGCACAGATCTCCATCCCTCTTCCCACGGCCCCGAAACCTGAAGGGAGGATGAGGAAAGCACATCACTGCTGGCAGACACTGCCTGAATGAGTCACCCTCCCCTCACCCCGCCGTCCCCCCAGGTGACACCACACGTGGGAGGATAAATATAAATAAAGAGGGGGAAGAAGCCGGAGCATTTTGATGACTCATGTAATATTCATTTTGAATTAACTCGTACATGATTCTATAAAAAAGATACATTCCATGAGATTATTTTTGTGAGCTCTAATTTGCTGCTGGCAAGGAGCAGCGTTTGGGTCTTTTATGGGTATTAGTTCCATAGTGTATAGCAGGAGGCAGAGGAAGTTTAATTATGATTCAGTGAGCCACATTGTGGGTATGTTTTAAAGCCACTTAATTAGCGTAGAAATATACAGCTGTAATTATCCTGAAATATGGCCTAATTAACCTATGGAAAACCCATACACACGGCTCAGGAAACTTGGAAGTGTTAATAGTCTATTAATACACCAGAGCTGACAGCCTGTCACGCTCGTGGGGAGCAGTAAGGCAGAACGAGAGGGGATCTCCTGCTGGGACAGCTGTGGAAGCAGAGGTGGGACTGTCCCATGTCCAGTGAGGGACAGTGGCACGTGTGACACGGATTGGGCACACTGTTCTGACAGCTCCTGGGCAGCAGTGATGCTCTGGAGCCTCCCAGAGCATCCCAGCCCTTCCTTCAGTTCTGGCCTCTTCTCACACTGCAGGGCAGCTCTCAGCCCCGTAGGCACTCAGGGGGCTCAGGAAGCACTCAGGGCACCTACGATGCATTGGCCACACTCTGTAGCTCCTCTTTCTCTGGAGCTGGATCCCATTTCACATTGAATAGGGCTTTTCTCTGCTGGATGAATTCCCAGCCCTGGAGCATGAAGTGGATCATCATGGAGATAGCCAGAGCATGGCCAAAGCAAAAAGGCGATGGCAAAAGGCCTCCTGTTTATGCCTGGGGTGTTAAACCTGATAAAAAGCAGGAAGAACCAATTACCACTTTGTGTCATAGGGTTTCCCAAACGACTTGCAGACCCAACATTACAACTCTTAGAACAGCACAGGTAGGAGTCTTAGCAAAGCCAAGCATCCAATGGATGCCCTGTCCCTCAGCCCTGACATTTTATAGATAAGGAAACTGAGGCACACCACTGAAAATTTAACTCCCCGATTGTGTTTTCTTTCAGCTATGCCCTGACAATCAGATCTTGGCTGGGAAAACAGCCGATTTTAATTTTTAATAGATTTTAATAGAGCATCATCTGTCAGAAAGGGATGTTGACTTCCACTCAAGCTCCAGGAGCAGCAGCAGGACTCTTCCTGTGCAGGGGATGAATGCAGTGAGGTGGGGAGAGAAGGGAGGATGAAGGCAGCTGGCACGGAGCTCTTCTCTAGGCAGAGCACATCCCCAAATATTCACTGGCGTCTGCGTCCTTTGGTGATCAAAGCAAGAGAAATTGAATCCGGCTGTAATCATCCACAGGATAGTTTGCTTAAAATTCCCCTAATTATGGAAGTGCAGAAAATTACCGCTCCGTGGTGCTCTGAATAGGAAATGGAAGGTTTCCACAACCCAGTTGCCACCACTGTGACTTAAAGAGAAAAGGCAAGGGAGGGTCAGGGAGAAGGAGAGGGAGAAAGAGATAAATGTGAGCAGGACAGGGAGGGGAGAGGAAGACCAAGAGAGGAGGATAATTAATTGCCCCTAGAGAGGAGGATAATTAATTGCCCCTATCCCACTGCCTGGAAGGTCACCAATTTTGGAGGACTGTGAGCTGAAGAGGGAAATAGAAGTGTTGTGAGCTGGTCCTTGCAATTCTGCCATCACACACATGACTGTACCACAAACAGTGCTTCATCCAGAGCTTCTGCTTGGATCTCAAAAGCCTCTTCCCAGTGCCATTCCATCTGATATGCACAGAGCCACCCAATTGCATCGGCAGAAAGGTGTCTGTGTGTCTCTCTGCCCGCGGTGTCAGTTTGTCTCTTTGCTCTCAGCCCCAGGGTGAAGATGGAAAGGGACCCAAGGAGGGCTGTTGCCCAACAGAAGAAGGTTCTCACAGCACCGTAGTTCTCCTTCAAGCACAAGCACTGCCATGGTCCCACCTCTGCACGCATCCTGACTCCTGTTTGAATGGAGGTGCCTGCAGTTCCTGGCAATAACACGGGACATTAGGCTGCTGACGACTTTGCATAACAAGAGGATTGCAATTAACGTGACGATTCCTTGTGTTCGAACACGTTGGCATGGGTCATGAAGTCGGTGTAACAGAGTGATCCAAAGGGAGTTATTTATCTGGCTGTGAAGGAGCTGCGTTCCCGCTTGCTGCTGCAATGTCAGCCATTGCCATCTCGTGCCCACATGCCACCAAGTGGACAATGTCTCACTTTGCACACACAATATGCCCAGTCCGACACCCACCCAACGCTGTCAACTCCTGCATTGGAAAAGCCGGGGTCTCTGCCCATATGTTTGCCATCACATCTGCACAGACCTGCATGCCCAGCACCACGCAGCCAGGCTGTGTGCCATCACCTGCCACCTACCGTCACGGAACCGATGTCTCTGCTCTCCTTTCTCCTCCACCTCTCCTTCTGTAGCTGTAATGAGTGGCCAGCAACAAACGAGCGGTGTTTATCATCACTCTGCAGTTAAGCAGTGGTAATTAATGTAGACACACATGAAGATTTGCTGGCAAGTCCCCAGGGCTGCTGCTGTGCCATAGGAGAAGCGATGCCCCATCACAGCAGTGCTCCCTTGGGTGTCTGGATGGAAGTGCACCTCTCTGGGTCTTCTCATTGCCCATCCTTCCTTTTTCCACTTCCCATGCATGCTACATGGACCACGCATGG
This sequence comes from Phasianus colchicus, assembly GCF_987193195.1. Lineage (NCBI taxonomy): Eukaryota > Metazoa > Chordata > Aves > Galliformes > Phasianidae > Phasianus > Phasianus colchicus. The sequence goes on along the minus strand of NC_143458.1, from coordinate 3,055,554 downwards.
GAAGTGGAAGAAGGAAGGATGGGCAATGGGAAGACCCAAGACTCTTCACGTACCTCATTCAAAGCCTGTTGAATGCAGGGTTCTAAAGACTTATCGCATGCTGCTGCACAGTCATATCTTTCTGTTTCTTCAGCCCATGATTTTTTCCCCCAACCTGCCTGTTTCATAGTCAATACAGTTTGTACCTTGCTTTGCATAACTCCAAATCATTTCATTAATGAAAAAAAAAAAAAAAAGTCATTATAAAACAAATATACCAAATACGAACAGCTAATCTTTCCCTTATATTGCAAGGATTAAATAAGCAGAACTATCAGCAGAAAGTATTCCAGACACGTTGGGCTGCCGTAAAATTTAAGAGGTGAACAGTTAATTTACATATTCCCCAAATGCAATAGGGTGACACTTTTGAAATTAAAAACTGACGATACAAATGGCATTTAAAGTTCATTTAATATTATTTGTTAAAATTCCACTGACAAATCTGTCATATGTATAGCAGATCCCATTACTGGAAGAAGAGAGAAAAGAAGCAATTGAAATCCAAACCTACCCCTACACTGAAGGGTCTATTAAGACAGTAGATGAGAATTTGCGTTATCAAATAACCCTAACGGGAGGTTTTGTAAGTGGAAATGTAAACTGCAGAGGGTTCTAAATGGCAATTTCTGAGGATAACGAGCTTTAGGAACAGACTTGACTATGTTTCTCCTGGAGACGAGGAGGAAATGTTTCCCTGGGGGACTGGGAATACCCAAACAACAGAAGTGTATTTCCGAAGAACAAATCTGCACCCACCCAGGGTTAGGTTGAAGAAGTTGGATGGATAATACAGTGCTGTGGGTCAGCTGTGGGCTGTTTTTCTCCCTCTGAAACTCTGAGAAGAGCTCATTCCTGGCCTGCAGGGCTGGCTTCCCTTGGGACACACCGACAGCTCTGCCTTCAGCACCTAAAACAATACTCTCAGCCTTTTGATGCTGTTTGCAGCCACAAACTCTCTTATTTAATGACTGGTCCAGGATCTCATCCACTGTAGGAGCTTCATCCCACAGAGACTGCTGTTGGCTCTTCCAAAAAACTCCCCAGGGTCTCAGAACCCTGGAGAATTAATGTGATGATGAAGAACACGATTCCCACTGGCCAGAAAGATGCAGAGCAAGACTCTTTCCATGCAGCAAGGAGCATCCTGATTTAAGTGACAGGGAGTTCGTGCACCATCTATAAGAAGATAGATATTTGGACTCCTTTTTGTTCATTTATTTATTTCCCCCTTACATAAATATGGAAGGGAAGCATTGCAGGTGAAATGGTGCATGGAAATTAATCTAGTTCACAGTCCTCATAAATATTAACAAGCTGGTAAATATGTAACCCTATTTCTCCTTCCCTCTGCGTTGATTTCCTCCAGGTCATCCTCAGGAGGGGAGGTGAAGTGGCCATGGTCAGAAAAGGTGACCATAGAAGACCCAGCCCTGGGGATGATGCAGGATGCTCAACCCCTTTCCTGCAGGACAAATTCCTGCTGGAAAAAGAATTACCAGGGAAAAAAAAAAAAAGAAAAAAAAAAAAAAGAGAGATTTCTTCTTTTCTGTCTTTTTTTTTTTCCCCATTCTTTCAATTCAGGAGAGCATCTACCTGCTCTCTCCTCCTTCAGTAATTTCACCAGATAAACAACAGAGTGAGAAATTAATAGACGTTTTCATCTGCACTATAATAAAGTGTGTGTACTGGGCAAGGACAGTGGAGGAAAACTCCATCTAAAGATCAAAGCAGCAGCCTGGTGTCTGATGGGCTCGGTGGCATTACACACCCTGAGCTGGGCTACAGCTCAGTGCCAGCAGAGTGAGAAGGAACACATGGAAGGAAATGCAGAATTGAGTTTGTGGTGTTGATCTCTCGAAGTAGCAGCACTAGAAAAGCAGATGGATGGAACCATTGGGCCACGACATCCCAGAGAGAATGGCCACAGCCATAGGAAGTGGGAATATATGGGCAGGGCTCCCATATGGGCAATGGAATGGAACCAAGGGGACATGGGGAGAGCAAGAAGCAGAGACCTGCAGACACATACACTGCTTCAGGAGGGATTGCTCCTTCAGTAATGAGCACCTGTGGTTTGATTCCACGTGCCTGTGTTTTCCCCTGCAACAGTGCAAATGATGGAGGCTTGAAAGCAACCATGCCATTTTCTGCCATCTGATCTTTTCATGCTGAGATTTATGGGAGATGGCACCCTGTATTTTGGTGTTTACATGGATCGCTGCTCAATTGGAACCTGTCCTGTTTTCATGAAGGGATTCCTCCCTTTTTTGGCAGAGAAAATGGGTTTGTTTTCAGATCTAGCCTGTGTGAAAGATCACATGGCTGCGAAGAAAATCTTGAATGGGTTCCAAATGGTGAAAATCATGAAGGCAGATTTGTACCAAAACCTCTAACATTTGCAGCTTCAGATATTTTCAGCAGGGAAAACCCTCCGCTTGGCGAAATTTCACAGAGGAGACATATTTCACTGGCACGAGCTTTCCCAAAAGACGAAATTGTGAATCATATACAAAGGAAGCAAAAAAAAAAAAAAAAAAAAAAAGAAAAAGAAAAGAAAAAGGCTATAGAGACATTGCACAGCACTGCCATGTTCGTATCCTTAAGCAGCTCCCCAGAAAGGCAGTGCAGGGAGCCAAGGTTGGCACAGGGAGTGCATCAGGTGAGGGTGCAGAGGTGCAGGCAGAGAGATGTGGTGCAGAATGAGAGAAGCAGAGGGGACAGATGACAAAGGTGGCAGAGCTATTTGTGCTCAAGCTACCACGAATGTTCTGATCTTGGAGATGGAATGGTGCCCCATCCTGGCACCTGCCCTCTACCCCAGCACTGTGCTTCAGGTCTCACTGTGCTCCAATATTCCTTTTCATCACTATTGGGTGACCCATCCCCTCCGTGCTGTTGGGCCCCTTAGGAAGCATAGAGCTTGGGCAGTAATTGCTGTGTCGTGGGCTGACACCTCCAAAGAGGCAGCTCGGGTCTTAGCAACAGAAAATCCAGAGGCAAAGCTGGAAAGCTATTAATGTTTAACACACGAGGAAGCTGCTGTCTGTCAGATGCTCCCATCACCCCAAGCTTGGCAGGCAGAACGACGTGTTAGCACATCTGAAGCTGCTGAAAGGTTTGATCAGCCTGACATATCATCTCCCCTTCTGCTGCAGATCCGGTGCATGCACAAAGAGAGGGACCCAGTGGGATGAATGCAGACAGGATCATGGGCAGCTCCTGCACCCCTTTGGGTGAAGACAGCTGGTGGTGCAATGGGAGCTCAGGGGCTGCAATGTGTGGTGAAGCAAAAGACGAATGCTCCTTCCTGATTCCAGGGGGAAAAAATATATAAATAAATTAGAATTAAATGGACTGAAGGGCCCTCCTTGGCTATCCTCATGTCTGAGCACTTGTCTTGTCACGTACTGAGCGTTCAGTCTGTTTTCTAAATTTCTGATCCTGTTAAATTTCTCACAGAGGAATCATTTCTCTGACCCTGAAGACCTCAGTTAAGCTGCTGACAACAAGTTGGCTTTCCTCCTTTCCTTTTTACAGCTCTTTAGATTTAATCTGTTGACCCCCAGTAGTCTTCAAATTGCGGGTTGAAAACCACTGACCTGCAGCACTTTGGGGTCTGCCACCTGAAAACTGCTTCCCGACATCAGGGATTGGAAAATGCATTACAGATCCTATATTCCTTTATGGCAGCACACAGCCCTGAGGGGAAGTGGCTCAGACCAAACCAGGAGGGCACACTCAATAAAGTGCACGGGGTTGGGAACGCTCATTCTCTTTGTCAGCCTGGAGACATGGCAAGCCATAAACGCAGGTGAATGTGCCTGTCTATCTCTGCAGCAGGCAAGGAGAAATTGGATTTTGTTGTACCTGGAGCAGTTGGAAACTTGTAGTTTTTAGCTGCTTTGCTGAGTGCTTTCAGGCACTGTTAGTTCACATGAGAATCCAGGAGATTCAAGCTAAAAGTTAAGTTAAAGGTTAAGAAATCGCTATGGAGACAGAGGCAGTGAATGTGCCACTATCAGCCAGGGAATCCCTTAAAGGGATGCAGAAATGGGGTTACATATAGAATCATTAAGGTTAGAAAAGACCCTTAAGATCATCTAGTTCAACCCATCACCACCATACCCACTAAACCATGTCCCTCAGTGCCACATCCACTCTTTTCTTGAACACTTGCAGGGATGGTGACACCACCACCTCCATGGGCATCCAGTTTCATATTGCACAAGCCCTAGAGCACCTGAAATACTGCCCAATCCATGCTCCACGCCAGCACTTCTCCAGAGCAAAGCTGCAAGATGGATGACTCTGATGCACCTCTGCAGGACATGGGCCATCCATCTGGATGCAGGAATGCAGCAGAGACTCAACAAAGACTTCTGCATGCAAATTCCTGGCAAAAAAGGGTGCAGAGGAGTAGAGGTGGGACTGCACAGAGCTCTGACTCCCCCGGACCATGGCATGCTGAGCCTGGCCAGAAGGAGCCATTGATCGGTGTGACAGATGGGGGCTTAAAGGAGGAAAGTGTGCCAGATCAATATGCAATCCACAGTACATGAATCACTCCAGCTTTTCCAATTTATTCAGCTCCAAATCAAACGAGCTAACGAAAGATAAATATATAGCCATGGGGAGGCTTGGAAGGGGGGAGAGGAAGGCAGGTGGGGGAGGCAGACTCATACGGGATAATTAACTAGCTCTTATCATCCTGAAAAAGCACTAAGCCAGTAAATCTATGAGAAGGAGAATGCTCCAGAAAGTCATAACTGGTGTAAAGTAGAAGCTCTGGAATCCTCTCCTCATCTCCAGGGATGGCAGAGCTGCCCTGGGGCATGGCACAGCCCCAAACTCAGGGTGGGGATCCCTGTTCCATGGCATTTTGGGGTGGCAGCGTCTGCCCTGCACAAGCAGACCATCAGCTGGAGGCCAACAACACCACTTGGTTCAGCTCAATAGAGGAACCCAAAAAAACCCTCTTTTCTGGTGATGAAGCAGACAAACTCTTTATTTCCTTTTTGGGTCAACTTGAAATGTCCTTATGTTCAAGTCAGAATATTTAGGTTGGCTCTGGGGATTGCCCTGCAGATGGCCGACCCCTTTGTTGCACTGTTTTCTTTGGGGTGAAAGCTGTCATTAGATGACAGAACGTGGTTGTAAGATGAGAGCTGGTGAAGTTTAGTCAGACACAAGAAATGCCATTTCTGCCTTTTACAAAAGCGAGTGTTTAGCGCTCAAATATGTAGACATGCCACAGGGTTTCATTATCCCTCAGACCTTCATTTTAGGCATTCATTTGCTATTTACACAAAAAAGAATACGGTTGCTGGGAGATCACATGCCCCTGCAGGCTCTTTCCCAGCACTCTGTCCCCCCCAGCCCTCCCACCACCCATGTTGAGGGGTTTCTCAGCCAAGAGATCTCTGGCTTTGCAAAAACGAATGCCGCTCCACTGCTCCAGCACCCTGATTAATTACTGATCTAGTAGGATTTGCTCTGCTCATTATCAACTTCATTAACAGGATAGTGACAGGGAGGGGGAAGGCTTTGAGGGGGGGAGTCAGGAGTCTCAGACAACAAATTCTGTTTGTTTTATTGTGGAAATATTTGGAAAAGGCCCATGCTAGCTTCTTTCCCTCTCTGCTAATGTCTTCTGCTCCTCTATTTGTGCTCCAGCTTCGGGTCTTCCCTTGCCTTGTGGTCCAGACATCGCTGGGGGTGATCCCGTGGTGTGGCTCATACCTTCATCCCATTTTTAGAGCTCCACTTTTGGCTCTTCCCCTATACAACTGCTCTCTGCCTCCCACTGCCTCCTGCTCAGCGCTCGGTGCTGCAGAACAAAGCCACCAGGAAGCAAAGGAGAGAGGGAAGGGAAGAGATGGAGCAGGAGGCAGACCCACAGGTGCTGAAAACCTCGCTTTTCAATTCTGAGCACTTCCTCTCCCCTAGGCCCGCACAGGCAGAAAAAGTCAGTTTAATTAAAACTACATTAATTCTCCTCGTTCTGAACCGATGGGTGTCCTGGAGCCATCTGTCTGTCAAAGCCATGTGTGTGATGCTGTGCAAGGTGTGCTTTTGTCAGTGCACATGGGGACAATGCCCAGCACAGGGCATATAGTCCAAATTCCAGCCCTCTTGCTTTGGGATGGACAGGATAGGGTGGGAAAAGATTTCTCTTATAGAGATCCATCTGAAATTGAGGTGGGAAACCAAAGTATTGCCAATTTTTCCCAAGACGGCCAATTGAAATCTAGTTTAGGTTGGGTCACTCCACACTTCACTCTGATAGCTTTAGATTGCTCCATTTCAATTTTGTGCTTCGGGGCTTTTTTAAAGCATACAAGTTTAAACTTTAAGTGAAATGGAACATTTCAGCTAAAACTCTCCCAGACTTTGTGTCTGGATAACTTGAGGCTGGGGTGCCGTGATAATTTCCAAACCGTGTTTTTCCACCCCAGGAAATTCATCACAAATGCCTCCAAAACCCGAATCGTTCTGTTGCAACAAATCAGTGCTTTTCAGCGATGGAGAAAAACACATCTCAGTGCAAAATATTGCCACTGCCTCAGCCTGTCAGAGGCGATCTCATGCTCTCCATTCTCCTGCCAGGTCTCTCAACCCTTCCTGACCACGGCACGCTTTGCTGCGTGTTCAGAGAGAATTTCAGAGAGTTGGAGTGGCATGGGGGAAAAAAAGGCATTTTCTTGCATTAAAGCTGAGCCTACAGTTGCAGGAACAGACCTAGGTACAAGCTCATCTTCCCCTACACAAGGTGCAGCTGTTTTCTATCACAGCCTCAGGATGTCTTCTTGCTTGCTGTCCTCTTTGCTATTCCAACTAGGAGCAAGTGCTGCCCAGAGATGTGCTGAGGAGGGGAGAGGGGCTTTGTTGCCATGTCAGGATTTTTAATTTCCCCGTGTGGTGATGCTATCGTGGCCCTGACAGTGCACTAAACACGTCTTATCTCTCTGCCTGTGGAAAAGCAATATCAATTTTGTGGCTTTAAGGGCTGGAGAGAGAACAATGCGCTGTGCATTGTTAAACAAGCCACTGGCCCTGTGCTGTACAAGCAGAACAAGTGTAGTCAGTGATAGGGACTTGCAGCATAATTACAGCTCGTTGGTAAGCATGAAACCTTCCTTGTCGCCCCTGCCTCACCTTGAGCATCCTGCTCTGCAGCAGCTGAGTGAAACGGGACACAGGCTGGGAAGGAAGGCACAGGGCTCTCCATCCATCCATCCATCCATCCATCCATCCATCCATCCATCCATCCATCCATCCATCCATCCACCTCCTGCTGCCTCCTTTGGGGCTTTGCTCTTTGATGGAAGCTCCCACGTTCCCCCAGCAGCTGGGACAGAGTGTGGGCTGCCCCAGTACACACCGGTGCCTGCAGCTCCTGATTTATACAGCGGATCATCCTGTGCTGAAGCCTAATTGCTTCTCTTAGCAGACAGATTCACGTAATGAATACAGTGTTTTGAAATGTTGAATAGCAGCTGTTGATCGGTGATATCTCCGGAGCAAGGTCAACTGCTATGCAGTAAAATTCTATCCTGTCTTTCGTATCCCACCAGCTCCTCTCCGAATACCAAATGCAACAGCAAACTCCAGAACGAGTTTCCTTAGAGAGCATCAGGATCAGATGTGTGCTCTGGGCATTGCACTGTCCCCAGCCCCAGCACAGCTGGTAGGGGAGCACGCCTGGCATGAGTGCAAAGACAGCCTCCAAAGGGTTAAGGGCAGCATCTCCATTGGCCAGGAAAACAAAGAAGGGATGATTTCACAGGCTGGAGAGCAATTTAGCATCCACTCAAGCTCTGTGCCACTCTCTGAAATCTCAGTGCACCCCAACTAGATCAGAAATTGGTTTACACTCCCTTCTATGCATTTATGAGTTTGCAAAAGTTGATTTATTTTATTCTGTTGCTACTCCTCAATACCACAGCTGAGACACCTACTGAGAATAGAACTAGGATTCAGTATAAAGTTACCTAAACAAAGTCACTGCTAACGGGGTTGCTGGATCAGACAGTATTTCATTTTTTATTGAGGTACACCTTGGCTGTAGCACTAACTTTGGTCCAGCATCCGTTGGGGGAGTCTGGAGCTGTGGTCAGGTGCAGTCAGCAGAAAAATTGCTTTTCACTTCTCAGAGGACAGGGTCTCACCTGGAGAGTTCCATTTCACACGGGGCACCACACTGGCTCACAGTAGAGCTGCAGTTCCCCTTCTCCTGTCACTGCTGGAGAAAATACAGCAGGCTGCATGGATGCTGGGTCCAACACAAACAGCACCCTTGATGCTTCCTTCCCTCCCTGCATCTTCTTGCCCTCAGCCTCTTGGCTTCTGCCTGCCCCATCTTCCCAAACCTTTTTCTCATCTCACTTTCACCCATCTCAACCAAGAGCTTGACGAGCAAAACCCAATTGCATAACAATTTGAAAGCAATTTTGCAGTTGCCTCATGATAAGAGGCAGAACCAGGATCATGGGTGTTTGCTTAAAAACCACGACACGCAGAAATAATTATCTCTGTTCATGGAGAAAGAGAAAAACCATATGCAGCACGTGCCCTGTTGGCCTGGCTTCTTCTTCCTGGGTTGTTGGCTTGCTGTCACACTCTCCTGGCTGTTTGTGTTGTGTGTGGTCATCTTTGAGTATCTTTTCCAACCTTAATGACTGTATAATTCTATGAGTGGACATGATGGTGATGGTTGGACTTGGTGATCATCAGGCTCCTTCCCAACATTAATGATCCCATGATTCTGATTCTACTTACGTCCATCCCTATGATTGATTCCCCATTGGCTCGTGGCCCCAGCTGTTCTCTATGTTTATCAGCAGATCTGGGGAGGAGCTGTGGTTTGCTTCATGCCTGCACAATGCAACACAACCGGGTTCTGGTCTCAGCTCGCTTCAGCTGACTCTACAATAATAGAACTGAAACATTAAAATCTGCCATGACATATTGAAAACTCATGTCTTTTCTCTGAATGTAAAAATAACGCTTTTTTTCCCCAAAGCTAAGCCCAAACGCAGCCACTTCTAAAACTTTCACTGCAACTTTCTCATCCAGATCTGAAAATTGCCTGTCAAATCAAGCCAACAAATCGCAGCACTGCCCTTCCTCTGCTAATTCTGTGCCAAGAGTAGCATTCCTGCTGGAGCTGCAGGAGGAGCAGAATGAATAAACAGCATTTGCTGTCCAACCCTGCACCTTTTCCTCCAAAGATGACAGCAGATAATTGCACATATTCTTGGTTTAACAGCTGATTCTGGAGGATATTAAAGCTGAAAGGAAGAGGCCACAGCTGAGGAACATTGAGCCATGGGTGGGAGAGATATCCCAAGTGGCTGCAACAAGGGCATACACACAGTCTGAGTGGACAGAGGTTTCCTGTTTCACTTGAGATAAAGTGCTTTCTTATAGGATATAGGTCTCCAAAATCTAAGGGAGGCAACAAGTAGCAATTCCCCAGGTGAAGCAGCAGGAAAATGGCAGAAGTGGAAATACATGATGCCCCGTGGGGTTGGGGCTGAGTGGGCACATCTGGGCCATCCCACACTTCGCAGGGTTTCAGGTTCTGCAGCTTTTTAAAGACTCCCAATCCTCAGACACAAATCCTCCCAAAGAGATGTGCAGCCCTCCTCTGCTCTCCTAGTGCCCGTTCCAAGCCCTGAGCTGTAGCACAGCAAAGACAAACAGTGCACCTATTAGCACTGCATCAATATCATTTAAAGCCCCATTCTGAGGAGGGCCTGGCAGCCCTGTTAATGCACTTAATTTCCTCGTGTCTCTGAGCGGACATAAATAATCGTGCAGCCCTAGCCCTTCCTGCTCCATACTCTCCAGCCAGACGGATTATCTCTTGTTCTTTCTCCAGATTTGGCTTCGGGATGCAAACACCATTTATGGTCATTGATTCTTCCAAAGGACAAGTATATAATGTGCCATAAAATGAGATTTTGATACGTTGTGGGAGGTTAGAGCAGCTCTGTGTTGTTACAGCAGCCCACGTTCCCACACTTGGAACTCCAGCTTCTGCAACTTGCCACTGGCTCCAGCAGAACCTGCTGTGAGGAGGGCACATGGTGACTCTGCGTGGGAGAATTGCAGAATAGCTTAGGTTGGAAGGGACCTTAAAGATCATCTAAGTCCAACATTTCTTCAACCCCATAAGCCTCACACATGGGATGGCACACATGGGGCAAAAGGTGGCTTAATGACCTCCAGCAATGGAGGTCCAGCATCCTCCTGGCCATCACCACCACTTGGCCTCTACCAGGCTTTCAGTTGCCAACCCTGGGAGCTGTTGGTGGAGGAGAGGCCCTGGTGGAAGCTTCTGGTGGAAGAAGAGTGGAAGCTCTGCACAGACAGGCAGAGAGAACACCTCCAGGACATCCCTCCCACAAAGCAGAGATGAAACATCAGCTCAAACCTCCGTGTCACCCAAAACTGAGTGTAGGGAACAGACTGCAAGCAAAGGAGTGAAGATTTATCATGAATTAATCACAATAGGGCATCTTTCCTCCGACTTGTATAAGACTCCTGCGTGATAATTTAGTGGTGAGAGTATCCTCTAATGAGCTTCGAGGAAACTGCAGTCGTCTTAATGGGCTCCTTAATGAAGAATCATTTAGGTTTTTATTAACACTGAGGAAAAACACATGGTGTTTGGTAGCTATTTGGAGCTGGATGAACATGAATAATTGCTTCAAATGCTCAAACACAAGCGCTCTAACGGGCCCCTGTTTGGTGCTTTGAGGGATAGCACAAGTTTGGTCTTTGGGAAATATATTCAGAATGAAGAGTTGATTTTGGTTCCCAAGCAGAATTTCCAGCACAACACGCTCTGTGACAAGTGCCATTGGTACCATATGGTCCCCAGATGTTCTCACGACTAAAGATGAAGATCCAGAGGAAACTACCAGTGGATCTCAACCCTAAATCTTGCACTGAGTTTACTGCAGGTTCAGCCAATGCTCTCCAAGAGCAGTGTTTGCCCAACCACTCCTCAATCTGCTCCTACATGGCATTGGTTATTTTCTATTTTAAGTCCTGACACAGCGTCGTGTTGATTTCAGTGGACCACAGCCCAGCCCCAGAGTGAACAGCCCACGATGTCCACGTGATTTTCTCATTCCTGATCCTCCTCCAGGTTCTGAAATCCCCTCTCTGACACACCAAGGCTATGGCACACCAGTTGGGATGAGCTGGGAGAGCTAGGAGAGGAGTGGGGGATAAAGGTGTAGTGATGCACGGAGGCGATGCCCTGAGATGCACCCATCTCCTCCTGGCCTGAGTGAGAGGCTTTGCTTAATTATAAGTTTCATAAGAACCATCTGAATTTGCTCCCAAGAGACCAGCAGTTGAGAAAGACAGAAATAACCATGAAATTACTGTCTTAATCTACGCTGCTTGCTGCGCAATCAGAAGGACAGCAGTTACCGTATCATTATGGAGTTAATTAAATGGGTATCTGTGCCCTTAAACATAAAACATTACCAGGAGGCACCTGCTGAGTGCTGCATTTTGGAGAAATAAACGAGACAAAAGAAGGGAGAATGAGAAAAACTATTTTAGGTTAAAGGGGAGAAAGGAAAGGGGGGGGATCATCGTTGCCTTTTCTGATGTAGCACTTTGCTAGATGCCAGCAGATGAACTTGTGCTTAATTTCCAAGATCTGTGCTTCAGTGCAGTGCAAGCAGCAAAGGAAAGCTTTTGCCAAATTCAATAGAATTAGTCAATAATATTTCATTAATACCAGAGCAGTATCACAAGCTTTTAAGTGTGGACACAGTAATCACAATTTATTTTCAGGCTAGATCTACTCTCCCTGTACGACTGGCAGTGAAATTAATGGCAATATTACCATTATAATTAATTTCTAACCTTGAAATTTTAGTAATGGCTGAGAAAAGAAAAGGAAGCTATCTTTAAGGAGAAACGTTCCAGGGAGGTATTATATGCAGGTGGATTTATTCCACTTCCAATTAAAAGACTAACACTTCTGTTATTCTATCAGCTTTGATTTGCCAGCCGCTCTCTTTAGTTTCGCTGCAAACTGAAATTAGGTTCCTCTGTTTCTAATGGAGTCAACACCAGATTAAAAGGAGATTTACCCAAATAGCTGAGGAGTGCCTTGAGCTTCCTAATTCACACCATTTTGCGGATAGCAGCCCTGCAGTTTGCTTAGGCTCTCCCAAAAGCTCCATCTCTCTACGATCCGGACCAGTGCATTCATGCACAAACCACCTTGGGGTCACCAAATTGCTTTTTGCGGACGATGAGTTAAGGACCAATAGGCTGAGATCAGCAGAGATGAAAGAAAGCCAAAATTCATACGAAATCTCCTTTAATAACAGGGTGAAAAAGGTCATCGGCTGGTCAAAGCATGGAATAGGGATTGAACCATTCTCTGTGCCAGAAGGAGAACCTGGAGTCTTGAGTGCAATAGGGACAGATGTTAGATTAGGCCATTACTCAAACTTCCATCATCTCCACCACTAATTAATCCAGACTCCCACTCCCATGCTGTGATTTACCGTATAATCTCCTCTCTGCTTGCTCCTATTTGGGTTTCCAAGAGACATTCCCCCACCCATTGGGGTGTGATAGCTTGATTCACTTTTGGCTCATTTCCCCATCATGCCTAAGTGATGGACAACGTGTCTGGAAGCCAGCACAGAATAATAACATTAACTCTATGTCTAGTGAACAGACTAAACTTAAGAGAATGCTGCCAAAGAAACCCTGAGGAGGAGAAAGTGATGAAAATATAAATGATTAGAAAGAGATAAGAGACAAAGAGTCCAAACCTGTCCAGGGAGAGAGGAAATGAAAGCGGGGAAGCAGTATTCATTGAGTTTAAATCAACTCACTGATCATCACAGATTGACACCAGCTGAAGATCTGCCTCCCTGGGTGCTGCTGGGGGGGCTCAGCCCCTCACGCTCTGCAGGCTGAGTCCTCCAAGCCTTTGCTAGCCAATGTTAAGGCTGCAGAGCTTGGTATGTTGCACTGTGTTCTTGCAGCAGTGTGCCGATGTGTTTTGTTTGCAATCCCTCCTTCAGGTGCAGGCAGAAGGAACAGAAAGAGCCGGGTGGGTTTTGGTGCACCCTGGAGGATGGATGCAGATCTGTGAGCATACACGTGTGCTCATGCAATTAGAAGTTTCCCTATGGAAGCATGCTCCTTAGACGTGGATGGGTTCCCCACCCCAGAAGGAAGAATTTATGGAAATGGAGGAAGGTGTTTTAAATTATTCAATATAAATGTAAATAGGAGAAAGGGTTCCTTTGAATAAATTGTGTTATTTATGCTCAGCCCTGGAAAAATGGGCACAGGTTAGGATCTGCTTGCAAAGCAAAGGCATTTGTTTTCCTGGTAGTTGATGCAAATAACGTAAACACGCTTTACATTTTAGAAGGAAGCTTATGAAATATTAAAGCCAAATTCCTAGGTTCCCATCTCCTGTTGAGATGGAGTGCTCTTGGGGGAGGCTGAACTTGCACAGGACAGCTGAAGGGTGCAGAGCAGCGAGAAAGCAGAGCATGGAAAAGGCTGGATGGGAGAGAGCTGCATGCACAGAACTGGAGAGATGCCTGGAGGGACAGCTATGCAATGAAGGAGGGGGACGTGTAAGGGCTGTTTCCCAGGAGGGTCTCCCACTTTCCTGTTCCCAGGCGTGCGTAGGGTGATGCGTTTTCCCAGGGGACAACAACAAAGGAGGAACAGGGCACAAAAGTCCCTCAAGTGATTCACTGCTCATAAATTACCTCTCTGCTGCTTCTGTATCTGCAGGGCATGTTGTCATTGCAGGGGGGAGGCATGGGGATGGCAGAGCATCCTGACAGCAGGCATCATTTAGGGCAGTGGTGGGATGCTGAGGGCTGGAGGGAACTGAGAGCATCACTTCAGGGTTTCAACGTGTTTCCATAGTGAGAGACTTATTTCTCCCCATCCAGGCAGCCAAAGTGCCATAAACCAGCTCAGAAGTGGAAGGTGAAGGGCAGCAATTAAAGGCAGGGGGCAGTGATTGGAGGTGCTGCAGGGCACGGAGGGTGATTACAGCTGTGCAGGGAGCAGAAGCGATCCCTGCTTTGGTGCTGGGCCAGGATGTCAAGAGCAGGTCTTGAAAAAATGCAGGAGAGTGGATGCGCATGACTTGGTAAACATCATGACTGCAGTAGGAGAGGGGATAGGCACAGCACCTGCCCCCATCCTCAGCAGCCCCAGTGGGGATGTGACACGTGGGATGGAGCTGCAGCTATCAGCAATGGCACTGCCCTGCAGCGGAGGCAGAAGGGCACACACACACTCCTCTGGCACGCCTGAAGCAAGTGACCCAGCTCCTGTTTTGTCTGACTTATTTTCTTCCTTCCCTCTTCAGAGAGGCAGCGCGGTCATTTCGGATAATTCTGGAGCTACATAAGGAACAGTGCAAGGAGGGGGCAAAAGCAGGGCTTGAGCACCTGCTTTCCATTCCCTGCATATGTCCAGGGAATCTGAAAGCTCCAGGCATCCCTTTGGAAGACAACTGACAAATGTCACCCTTGCAAAAAGAGCAAGATGTCCCTTAGCAGGTCACCTCTCTGCCAGGAGATCTGAGTTCCAAAGCACTTTTAGTCTGGAAATTTATTTATTATTGAATGCCTTTCTCATCTGTAGTAGTGCCACAGTGCCAACCCTGAAGACAGCAGGGAGGAAGGAAAGCAAAAAGAGAATTATTTGACTTCTGATTGTGGGGTCTGCCAGCCTAAGCTGCAAATCTCTGACAACATCCAGCATCTTTGCAGCATTTTAAGCAGGACCCCCAAAAGAAGACATCACTTCAAACTCGTTGACTTGATGACTGATTGGGTCATTGCCTAAATCTGGAAGCTGCGTTTGTATTTACCGACAGAGCTGGAGATTCCAGCAATGCAATCATTTGCTTGAGTTCCCCAGGCAATGGTGTATGATAGGCAGCTGCAAATGGTAATGGATAGAGAAGCGTTGGTGGGGGCAGAGCTGCAGGAGGGGAGGAGGAGGAGGAGGCAGAGCTGTGTGCTCCCTGCCATTGCACAACCAGCAAATGCTTGATGGGATGATGGTGAAGAAAAACAAACAAAAAAAAAAAGCAGACAACGAACAAAATAGGAAACCTGCAATGACTTCTTGCATTATCAGCAATTAAGCACATTTCCAGCCAATGGAGAAGGGCTTTCCCCAATGTTGGCCCTGGGACAGAGCAGCACCCCAACGAAATCCCATAGGGAGCATGGCTGTGTGCTGGGAGCGGATCAGGCAGGCTCCAGCTGGGTGCTGCTGTGCCACCAGCTCAGCACCAATTATTTATGAAAGGAAATAGAAACAAAACTGCTTGACATTTGAAGAGAAATCATTACCACACACTTGTGGCGAATCAGAGCTGGAGTGCTTTAAAGTTCCGCCGTCCCAGCGCTTAATTAGAGACCAGGCAGCTAATGCTTAGCTCTCACAAAAACTAAATTAACCCCTGGCTGCTTTGCCAAGTTCCAAACGCTGCTCCTGGACAACATCTTCCACTTCAGGTGTGCTCTGCTCCCACGCCAGAACTCAGAGCATCCATCAGAGCTTTCACTCCGTACCAGGAGACGTGGTGCTCCAGCACGGTCAGCACTCGCAGGGCTTTGCCAGCTGTTGCTTCAGGTCAGATATTGGGAACAATTTCTTCTCTGAAGGAGTGGTTGTGCACTGGCACAGCTGCCCAGGGTGGTGTTGGGGTCACCATCCCTGATGGGGTCCCAGAACCGTGGAGATGTGGCACTGAGAGATGTGGTGGGGTGGATTGGGATTGAGTCTGGGGTTCTTAGAGGTCTTTTCCATCCTTTATGACTCTACGTTTCTAACTTTGGCCTGGGTTTGGGTTCCACAAGATATTTCCATGGATGGCTGAGCTCTTCTTAAGGAACACAAGGGGCAGGGAGCAGAGCTTGCTGCCCGCTTTGGGGCCCGGGCTCAGCTGCAGTTCTCCCCCTGGATGCTGCATCCATAAAGCAGAGCAGCAGGTGTAGCATGGAGATAAATAGACTGAGGAGCACTAACTGCTCAGATAATGGGATCTGTATAAGCTTCCGCAGTAAACGATCATTGTAGCTACAACTGAATTTCCTTAATCTAGACAAGCCTCTGCTCTCCTGTCCTTCAACCAGCAGTTTAATTTGCATTAAAAAATCCTTCCAAGATGATGTGGATTGCACTTTTTCCCCCTCCCTTCCATGCTTTACAAGATATAAACACCACATCTTCTTTTTAAATGTAGCCTCTGGGTAGGGATTCCTGTGAAACTGAGAAGCCGGGCCATTTTACAGATAAATGATTTATATGGAAGATGCTATGGATGACCTGACGCTGACCTGTGTGAATTAATTCCAGCGTTTGAGCTTCCATTTCTATTAAAACTCCATTTACCAGGGAAGTGAAAAGGTAATTATCGTCCCCTGCTTTAAATCACTCCGCTGCTGAATTATTAAAGGGAAGAATTAAAAATAATCAGGCTTTTTCATTATACTTCATAGAGAGGAAATTAAAGGTGTAAGAATGTATTTTTTTTTTTTTTGCTTGCATTTAAGTATTCATTTCTGAGATTTATGTCGAAATTGAAATTATTCTCTCTGTATGCCCAGCTCATTCTCTTTATGAAGAAACACAGACACATGCATGTGGGGAAAAAGGGGGAAAAAATAGCAAAAAACCCTCTTGTAAAATTAAAAGAATAGAAGGAAGAAGGGATTTAACATGAAAAAGTACCAGGAAAGCGTTTTGCATTTTAATACCCTTTTTTTCTGCACAATTACACCTCTGAGTGATCCAGCAGAGGGAGATTAAGCTGCTACTAATTTCAGATATACAGTTGTAAAACGCTGGGTTAGTTCTTATCAGGAGAGGTAGGAAAATCCGGAGCTCTGGCAGGCAGCAGATTGCTGCTGGTGCACGGGAGCTCCCAGGGAAAGCAATACAGGGACTGCAGGGGTGCAGCAGATTTGCACCACCGTTGGCAAAGATGGATGGATCTCCTCTGCATTCAGTGGGAACGGTGGAGGACGTTGGAAAAGAGCTCTGAGATCCCCAAACCCAACCCCAACCCATCCCCGTGGACCAACCTCCCTAAGGGCCACATCCACCCTTCTGTTGGCCAAATCAGGGAATCGAGGCCAGCAGACTTCTGGCCCTGGCAAAGCAGCCACAGAAGTTGATACACGATCCAACTGATAAAGAATTAAAGGCGAGAAATATAATTAAGATCAGTCAACGCGGTTTTCATGGAAAATAGGTCTTGTCGGACAAATCTGATTTCCTTCTTTGATCAGATTACGGGTCTGGTTGATAAGGGTAGCTGCAGAGATGTAATATATTTAGGCTGTTGTAAGAGGTTTGACTTTGTATCTCGCAACCTTCTGATTAAAAAATTAGCTCTATACGATATCAGTAGAGCACGTGTTAAATGGATTAAGCAGCAGCTTTCTGGCGGCTCCTTGGAAAGAGGAATCACTGCACGAGGGAGGGAGGCACAAGCAGTGCTTCTTCCACATTTCCAGGCTCGGACTCAATTTTCCTCAATAATCTTCATACGAAAAAATCAAATTAATACTGATGTAATGTGCAGGAAGCCCGAAGATCTGAGGAGAGATGTATGGCAACAAAAAAGGGTAGAACGCGGAGCGGAAAGCTTCCCCCAGTGCAGAGCAATGGAGGATGCAGTGTACAGAGAGCACTGATCCATCACTCCCCGGGGAGACATGAGAGCTCCATCCGTTAGTTTATCAGAGATGGAGAAGTGACTTGACTGGAAGAGATAAAAACCTTCACGGGGAGACAATGGCAGGTAATAAAGGCCTCGTTAATCTGCCACCAGAGACACGAGGAGAGCCCGATGACTGCGAGATGAAGGCAGGGAAATTCAAATGAGAACTCAGGCCAAACTGTTTCACTACAGCATAATTAAATGCCGACAAATTGCTGGGAGGGCAGCCCTTCCTCCAGCTCCAGAAGTACACATCCACAGTGCCACGCTGCCGCTCCCGGCCCCACGCACCCACCCAGCAGCTCAGCCCCATCCATGGGGATGGGATCCACGCACATGGAATGCACCGACTCCTCTCAGACTCCTCTTTGATCCCACTGGCTTTAACCCAGAACCAGGATAACCCAGTCTGCACTGCCCTCCTGCTCAGCATCAGCCTTTAAGCCCCCGGTCTCCAGCAGCCTTACCTTTTTACCATATTCTGCACAGAACTTAAACTACCCAATCTCCTGGGCAATGAATTTATTATCCCTTTAACTGCCTGAAAAGAACTTACAGCCCTTGTAATAATACCTTATATCTCTCCAGGGTTTTCCTTCAAGGATCTCAAAGAGCTGTGCAAATAACTGTTCCTCCTTACATTCCCATGTGCAGCATTCCCTTCCATCCTACAGAACTCATGTAGATCACAGAACATCCCATGTTGGAAGGGACCCATAAGGATCCTTAAGGACACGGAGATGTTTTCCATGCTCTATCACTTTTTCTCCAGCATTATTACATCTGTTGAGAAGGTAATTTGATTTAAAGACCCAATAATTCAGGAGAAGCATTTTTGGTAAAGTTGAAACTGTTTTGATGCTTGCAAAGGAACACCTTCACTTTTCATTCCGGACCCGCCATGTCAGAGCGTGGCTTTTCCACTATTATCTTCTCAAGGAACCATTGACAGGAAACACAGCAGCTGGCCCCAAAGCAGGGTTTCCTGCAAAATAAACAAACAAAGAAATAAATATTCCATGGGAAAGAGTAACATTGAGTTCTTATTCAGAGCAGTAAGTAGACAACCTCATCCTCTGCATGGAGGGGTAGATTGGGGTTGGACTCAATCTCTTGATTGAGTCCCTTCCAACCCCTGCAATTCTGTGACATCAGAAGACAAGTAGAGAAGAGGTGAGCAGGTAAAGAAGAGGTGGGTGGACATTGCAGATGGATAAAGTAATAGAAACATGGTTATAAGCAGGCAGGATCCCCAAGTGGAACAGATGCTCTTGGCACCATCCTGCTCCCATCTCCTTGTTCTCTCCCCTTCCCATTGGGTTTATTTTGCCTCTTTGACCTCTGAAGCTCCAAGCAACCACTCTCACTTGGATTTCTTTTGCGCTCCTTCTCCTTCTGTTCCTGCTACCACCTCCTGTTCTCCCATCACTTCCCACCATAGCCCAGTGAGTGTAAATATTGCCACCAAACAGAAATGCCTGCACGGATACCTTCCCATTCACCTCCCCCCCCTTCCCACTGTGCAAGTCTACAATAAATTAGGAGAAAAATGCTGCTGAGAGGTGTCAGAACAATTTCTATTAAACATAATTTCCTAATGAAAAGGTTATAAGCGGCTGTGTCAGAGCTAATCAAAATTCAATCTCCCCATCACAGCTCGGCAGCATCCCCCTGCACCTCCTCCAACCTCTATGGCCGTGTCTGTGTGTCAGAGCAGGGCTCTGTGCATCGCACCCCATGCAGATCCCAGCAGCCTGACCCCCAGATCCTCACCAGCTCACAGCCTTCAGGGCTTTGCCCATAGCACCCAGAATGTTCCTCTCCCAGGGATGACTTTTCCTCGCCTCCAGCACCACCCTTAAGTCATCCCTCTCATTTCTTGCTGTCTCCCTTCCCTCCCACCCTTCCTCTTCTCTCTGTCCCCCCCAAGCCACTAGGGAGGACTGAAGACAGGATTACTCGATGATAACAACAGCCACCATCCTAAATCCAGTCAGGGATGGTGGCTAATCCCTTTAATGAGTTGCTGCAGCTCTGGCAGCTGAGCTAACCTGCATGCTAACACATCCTCCGCCCTTCTCCTCCCAGAGAGAGGCTTCTGAGCCAGCAGACAGGCACAGGACATGGTCCCCCTGCCCCCCATTCATTCACATTGCCTTCCCTTCCCTTCTAATGAGGCTTTCCCTCTTCACATAACACGTGCTGCCTGAGTTTTTCCCTCCGTTTCCTTATTAAGATAAAGCTGTCATTGGCTTCCCCACTCTGCTGGTTTGTTGGGGCTTTCAAAGCCTGGAAAAGTATTAAATATTCAGCCCGCTCCTTTGGGCTGCATTTCAGAGCTGTATCCCTCCCTTTAATTGCTCCGTCAAGATGAGATGAAAGTTTGATGCTGAGGCTTTGACTGGAGCTAACTCCAACACTTTGGGCTCTGCTGATTTATTTATTTAAAGATAAAATATCCGGATTATTCTGCTTAAATTAGGCACCACACAATTACTAAAAGCCTCCTTCATTTGTTCTTCTGCTCATTTATGCATTCTCTCAAAAATTCACTCTTTCCCACGCTGTTTTGATTGTGCCAAAATATATGCGTGCACCTTCCTTCATCCCTTTCTCTCCATCCCTCTCCTGTCACCACACGTACATCTCCTCAAACACCTCTTCCAAAGCAGCACCGTGCCCTGAGCTCCCATGGGAAGCAGATGGAGACTTCCAGCCAAGGAGACAGCTCCCCTGGGCACTGCTGCAGCAGAAATCAGTATCGGGAGAGAGTTTGGCTGGCAAAGAAAGCGCAACCACAGCATCCCCTGCTCAGCTCCAAAGGCTGCCCTGATTGACGGGTGCCCAGCAGAAGCTCGTTAACCTGCCCCCCCTCCCTCCCACCCTACCTCTCCTAATGGGCTGAGCTCCCAGCCATCCCCCAGGGCCCTCTGGAGCAACCCCTGAGCATCGCCTGATGTCTCCCTTGAGCATCTTCCTTCTTGCTTTGAACGCTTTCTGTGCACGGAGTCCAGCTTTGCACAAGAAGGCAGTTTTCCACGCACAAATTCAGCTCCTTCTCATTGCAGGCTGCAGCTGGATGGAGGTTTTTTTTTGTCTGTTTGCTGGGGGGCTTTTTTGCTTTGTCCTCATCTGCCCCTATGTGCATCCCAGCTGCTTCTCACAGAGGTCTGGAATCAGTGGCTGAGCACATCTGTGCCACAACCAGGGGACAAGGTCAGCCCCTATCACAAGGCAGCAAACAGCAGCCATCCGGCTGCACTGCCCTCCTGCTTCCTCTGATGTAATTAACATCCCTTTGTTATTGTCTGCAATCACGGCTGTCTCTGCTTTAATCATCTCCCAGCAATGAGCATTCCTTCTCATTAGGGGCTTAAAAACCTCCATTATAAACATGTAAATGGGACGCAGTGAGGAGGGAAATATTTTACTATTCCAATTTCCTGTTGTGCCACTGCCAGCGAGTCGTGATGTTATTACCAAGCATCTCCATGCAGCACCAGCATCCATAGGACCAGACCACATCACTCTTGCCCCCAGCATCTAACAGCACTGGTATCAATGCTCCCAGCCTTCAGTGGTGAAAGGACGTTTTTCCTTTGAGGATGCGATAGAGATGAGGCTCTGAAAGCAGAGGAGGACATGATGCACCCTAGGAGAGACCCAATTCTCAGGTGCAATGATGGTCTTACCTTAGGAAGGAAAATTGACCTATCTTCATGATGCATTAAACAAAATCTCAGCCCTTCTGGCAGCACAATTTCATGTCTTTGGCCACTTCTGCTAAGAGCTCTGGGCCAGCAGCTCCTGACCTGCTAGCACACCTGGGCTAATACGAGCCCACCCTGCATGGACCTGGCTGATACTGCTGATTTCCTTCCCAGTTACCTGCAGAGCTGCCTACAGGAGCCCCCTTTCATCACAAAGATCCTCCAAAAAGGTCAGCCCAGGTATTTCTTCCCTTTCAGAAAGAGCAGGGTTTTATATTCCAGGAGGGGAACAGCCCCTCCTCCCTTCTTGCACACACTCCTGCCCAGCAGACAATTGATTTGAGATGAACCCCTTCCTGCCTCCCTGTATGACCCCCATACACCCTCACCAAACAGCTGTTGTGCAACTCAGTAACATTTACCATGCAAAGAGCAGCTCTGTTTGCATGCAGAGCAGCTGAGGGAGGAGTGCTGGGACCTGGCTGTAGCTGATCCACAGGACCACTTGCCATCCAGCCCCCAAAATACGCTTTTGGGGAGGTAAGAAGCTCTGCTCCCTTCCACAGCTAGTCTCATAGATCTCCCAGCAAGCATCTTCTGCTCTAAAAAGGCCTCTCATGCGCAGCCATTATTTGGACAACAGCTGGAGAGCAGAGCAGCTGTGACACCGCTTTGCTGCTGAGACCACCAGAGCTCCCACCAGCAGCTTAACCTTCAGCATCCAACCTTCCCCCGCACCAGCCTGCAGCTCATGTTACAGCACTGCGTCCGTTTTCCTCTTCTCTCTGTTTTTGTCTGTGGTAGGGAACAAGGGACACTTGATCTGATCTCTCCAGACAGGCTTTCTGCCTCGTGCATAGTAAGGTCTCTGCGAGCAGAAATCACTGAATACATATAAAAAATTTCTCACCCAAGGTGGCTAACAAAGCCCCAAAGGCAGAAATAGCAGCCAAGGTGCAGAGGAGAGATAGCAAATCAGGCACTACTGTGCTTTCAACTCCAATCTCCTCGCCCTACCTGCTGATAAAACGTCGCTGAGACTTCTTCCATCTCTCAGATCCTTCCTAGCGCATGGATTTGGCACCCATGAACTTTTTAATTTCATAAACCAGCAGCGCCTTGCCTTCCCTTTTTGCACTCACTTGCCTTCTTGGAGCTCTCTAAGCCAGGTGCATTCACTTGATAATTCCTTGTAATGTTATCACATTAGGGACTCTGCACCGGAGCTGAGCTGCAGCCCCAACTCCAGACCGCTGCAAAAGAGCAGGGCAGCTGGGACCTCAGGCTGGAGGGCATCACACAAACCCTATTTATCTGATCCCCAGCCCTGCTGACACCTACAGCATCCTCCTGTGGAGCAACATGCAGCTAGGCTGCTTGCCCCCCACCCAAAAATACCCTCGTTGGGTTCCTGCTGGCTGGTTTGTACCCTCTGTGCACCCGAGGGAAGGGCATGCATTGTTTGGATATAAGCACATGCACCTTTTTGCACTCCAGTCATTCAGATGTGGGCAAGGGGACTGTGCTCACTTAGTGAAAGGAGCAAGGGCAGGAGAGCTAGCAGAGGTTAAACAGAGCCTTTTGTACCAGACCCTGTGCTCAGGGCAAAGCCATCAGGTTTAATCCTCTTTAGAAAACACACTGGTTTGCTCCTGAACTTTTCTGTGTGTTCCCTTGGAGACGAGCCCTGAAAGCTTCCCTAGCAGCCCCAAGCACTCTGGCCGTGCCTCCGCCTTGCCTTGGCCAAGCAGGGGATGGGGAGCATGGGAGAGACCAGGTGATTGCCTCCTGCAGCAGAAATACCCCCACACCAGCACAAGTTATGCTTCATCCCACCCTTCCCTTGCACCAAGCCACAGCTGGCCAGAGCATCTCTTCCAAGGGCAACAGGGATGTGCACAAACAGCTCAGGACCCAGTGCTGACCCACTCACAGCCAATGGCTCGTAGCAAAATGGGATTTATAGGCAAACACATCCACCTGCCCAGGGGCTGCTGCAAAACTGTCTCATTCCCTTCCAAGCACCACTCAGTCAGAATTTAATGCGTGCACTTTGCTGTTTATGTGCCCATCCTGGGAGCTTACAGCGCAGCCAGTATTTTCACAGCAGTGGATCCTTGAAGTACTGAGCTGCTCCTGTGCTCAGCCTACACCATACAGCAATACAGATGAAATTTGGCCTTCTCTCGTGGCCAGGATGGGATACAAACCTACCACCAAAGTCAGAAGGATTTCAGCCTTTGCTCTGTTTGGTTGCTATTCCAAATTCTCCTTCGCATTGCTGGTTTGGGAAAAGATGTACCTGCAGATGCAGGGATTAAATGGCTTTTCTCTCTGTCAGTTTGGGTGCTGATTTTAATCAGGTTTTTTTTTCCCTCCTCTCCCATACCTCCATTTCTAAAGAAAAGGAACAGCTCTGAGAGAAATTGGAGCTGCTCCCAGGACAAATGGGCCCGGCTGGCTGTGCATAAAATCACCACTGTCTCTCCACCTTGCTTTCTGCAATTCCTTTATTAACTAATTCTGCCTCTCCTCACTCATTCATTCTCTTCCTTTTTCCCATTTCCAAGGTCTGTGGGAGCAGCAATGCACCCAGACCATGGTGCAGTGCTGGAGCACCCCAACTCAGGATGCAACCACAAGACTTCAACACATGGTTTATGCACAGGATTGGGGAAGAATCATTGAATCATGGAATGGTTGGGTGGGAAGGGTCCTCAAAGCCCACCCAGTGCCACCCCCAGCCATGGGCAGGGCTGCCCCCCACCAGCTCTGCTCAAGGCCCCATCAGATCTGGCCTTGAGTGCCTGCAGGGATGGGGCACCCACAGCTGTCTGAGCATCCAGGCTGAAGTTCCAGGAGTGTAATTAATTCCTATCCCAAGACTGGAGGAGAAGTGTATTTGTTTAATGAACGCATTCACAATTTGTTCTTCTGCTCAGTGTGTGTTCTGGCATTTTATTAAGACTTTTTCTTACTTGGGGGAGAAGGGGGGAGGGAAACAAAGGCTAATAAAATGTGTTAATGACAAATACCAACTGCGTGAAGAGAAGGCATTAAGGGACAGGATGATTTGTGAGCTGGATGGGAAGAGACTGAACACCCAGTTCAGAGTGAGGGAAAGCTGACATCACATTGACTGCAGTGGGCTTCAGCCATGCTCAGGTCTTGCTCATCAGCTCCACTGCATCTCCTCTGCAAACTCTTCTCCCTCGCACCCTTGGCACCATTCCTTTCTCCAGGACCACTTCTCTCCCTGCTCTCTCAGCCACCGGACCGCATCCAGGGGTAAATTATAATTTTTTATTTTCTTAATATTACATCCCTGACATGGCAATAAATAACCAGAACCGCCGCGCCTTTGCTGCAGCAAATATTGTTCTACAAGAGATGAAGGCAGATATGATCCTCAATATACTGCCCTTCACTGGAGTTATTTTCTCATTCCTCTATTTTGGGTGAAGCTTTCTAGAACCATTTATATTTTCCTTATGTCACTTTAAAATCAGAAAGAGCCTTAAACAGAAAATTGCATTTTTTCTCTCACCTCAGAGCTTCAGCTTTCTTAATACCTTTCTCTTTGATATTTCTTTTTCCTAAAGTAAATAAATAAACAAATATTTCCCCCAGCAGCCTGCAGAGGTTACACCCTGGTCATTTCTCATGACTTTCTTTCTCCCAGTGTTGGGTGTGCAATTCATTCAAAATGAATCATTCTTCTTCTTTTTTTTTCCTGGGCAGAAAAGAAGTTTCTTCCAATATCTCCAGGCTGGAGGACACCAAGCATCCAATTTCCAGCAAAATTTCTCCCATGCTGAGCTCCCTCCCTGCTTTCAACAGCTCTGCTGAGCGTGGGATCCTGCCAGGACATGCATGGTGTGTGAGCCTGGAATTGTACATCCTTTTGGCACTATTGCTAAGGACAAGTCACCCAGCCACCCACTGCCTGCAGCACGTTGTTCTGTGCCCACGTCATCCAAAATCCAACCTACATCACCTAGAACTTGTGCTTTTAAGAGAGGCACAGCTCTGGGGTGAATAACTCGTATTAAAGCCACGAGCCACGCTGTTACTTCAGTATCATCCCATCGTTTCAGAGGTGTGGGAGGCAATGAACAAAACCCCACCTCCTCACTGTACACAAGAAATTAAAACCTCATTTGTATCCGCTGGGGGAATAAACCAGAGCTAATGAAATCCCACAACAATGGGTCATTATACAAACGAGCACCGCCTCCTTACCAGCACAGCTGGGGATGAGCCCAGCTGCTCATGCTGTGCCCCTCCAGAGTGCTGGGGTGGTATGTCTGTCATGGAGCTCCCTTGTGCCCTGACAGCCAAAGCCAGCCAAGAAAAGGCGTTTTTTTCCCTTTCTTTTTTTTTTTTTTTAAGGAGGGGGGGCAGGGAGAAAGCACACACAGGAAGAGCATGGGTTCTCCCTCATGATAAACACTGCTGCTGCCAGACAGCAGACCCTGCTCTGTCTCTCTCCCTTTCTTCCCAGTATTGGGATGAGGACTCGAAATGGCAAACTTAGAGCCAAGAAACCAACCCACCGTGGTGCCAACACCTCCATCCAAAACTCCACAACTGCCCATCTCCCTCCCACCCTGCTGCTCTGGCATCCAGCAGAGGATGCTCTACCCCTTCCCAGGAGCAGCACCAAGCAGAGCAGTGCATCACACAGCAGGAGAGGTTCCCCCCCTCTCAAAACCAGAGAGTGCATCAGTGGGTACCTGACAGCTGAGGACCTATTTCCATACCATTTATTCTTCATTCCCATTGTCTGGTGTAATGCACACAACGTGTAATGCACACAACATGTAACGTGCTTGCTCGCAGTGCTGCGTTTGCAGTAAACAGTGTTTAGAAGCCTATGGGTGGATTGGAAAAAGAGCTGCTTTGTATGAGAAGGCTGAGGTTCATTCAGCAGAGCTCGGTGTAACTGCTGCAGCAGGAGGAGGGCTCCTTCCCTACCCACATCGACACAAGCTCAGCCTTTGTGATTTCTTTGTGACAGCGGTTAAGTACCTCGGTGCCTTCTAACACAAAGTTATGGTGTGTTTTTGCCATTTTGATAATGCTGAAATGGGCTGATTCATGAGTGCTGGGGGGTTTATAAGGTTTTTGCCCTGATTTCGTGCCAGTCCTGCAGTTCCCAGACACTGACTTGTGGCACAATCCCCCCCAGCATCTCCTCCCCTACCTTCTGCTCCCAAGGGCAGCCTCGTTAACTCACCTGCAAGATTATTTATTTGGCAGTAAAACGCACAAATAAAACAGAGCAGCCTAATGAAGACAGCTCAGTAAGTTTGGCCCATTTTTAATCTTAATGCTGCATATATTCCCCGTTTGGGTCCACAGACTTGTCAACAGCTTTACAACTTTGGACGATACGAGCGCGGCAGGCAGAGAGGAGCTGGGGAGCAGCTTTAGGAGCTGCCCCAGGGGAACCCTTCTGCAGGAGCCAAGGACGTGTCCTCACCATCGCAGCAGTGACAGAGAGCAGAGCTGAGCAAGCCCTGCTGTGGTGTCCTGCCAATAAAGCCCTCCAGACTCATCCGCCTCCTCTCCTTAGACAGGCTTTGTAGTAACCAGCTTACAGAACAGAGAGTAAATCTATTCAGGAGCTAAGGATTTTCTGACAGAAGGATGGATGCAGAGAAAGCAGTTTCCTTCCTATCATGAGCTGAGGCAATGGGAGCTCCATGGCTCTCCTGGATGCTGTGAAGGCTCTGCCCTGTGAGGTCTGCATTCCTCATAGGCAAGGCAGGAGGCACCCAGCTTTATGGATAGGAGAATTGGGACTGGGTGGAATTATATCACTGCTTCACAGCGCTACAGGGAACCTGTGGCAGAGTTTTATTCCCGTCCTCCATCACCTTGCCCCATCCAAGGCTCAGAATGGAGCTTAATCAAAGCTGCATCCTTTACAGCAGTGTAAATCAGGAGCTGCTCCCTGGAGGTCCTTGCACAGCAGCCTGCGGGGAGGCAGGGAGCTGCAGGGCTGCAGTCTGTGCACACAGGTATGGAGATGGACAGACTTCAGGCTCTTTTGCCCCCCTGCCCCAAAGCCTTCCTGCTGCTCGCTGCTCCTCCTGCTGGGATAACAGCGTTGCAGTGCAAAGTGTGCTTGATTAAGGCCCCGAGCCCCAGTGATGAGGAAGGAGCAGCCTGGCAACCCGGCTCCCTGCAGGGCCCAGCGTGCAGACACACACAGAGATGTGTCTTGCGTGAAGCACAGAAACTGCCACCAGCTGCAGAGCTGGTGGAAACCAGCCCAGCCATTGCCCAGCCCTCCTCCAGAGTGGGCTGACTCAGAAGGCTCTCTGCCTCCCAGGCAGCTCCTGTCGTGTCAGGGCTGTCACTTCCACATCCCACCATCAGCCAGAAGGGCTTTCTGCCGTCTGAGTTTGACCTTCTAAGGATGTTCAGCATCTTTCAGCATCTGGCCCATGAAGGATGTGACATGCTCCACAGACAGGCAGGATACAAGGCTCCTGCTTGGCAGAACAATAGGGACCTCATTCCCTTTCCTGCTGCAGCAGGATTCCAGCTCCCAGCAGGGTCTGTGCCAACACCCAGCATGGGACCCAGGTGACTGAATCTTTCCCTGGAGGAAGAAGCTTTGTCTCATTTACCCCTGCAAAAGGACTCTCTCCAGCCATGCTCTGCTTATTTCATTCCCTTGACACATTTTCCTGTCTCCATTGACGAGGGAAATTCCTCTGCACTTCAGGGCTCACTGAGCTGGCTGCAGCCTGGCTTTGTACCAACACCTGCAGCTACCCTGCTGGCTGGGCTTCCCGAGGGGCAAAGAAGAAGCTTGTCTGTCTTTACAGGTAATTAAATCTGGATTAAAACAAGATCTTACTGTAATCCAGCCCAGGAGGAATTGTAAAGGGCTTCGGGAGGTGGTGAAACTCCACACCAGTGCCCAAGCAGTGCTTTGCCCTTTCTCTGTCCCTTGAAAGCAAATGGGAAGCCAAAGCTACCCTGAAGCAGTTTGATTCTATCAGCTGGGACCATAATGAGCACTGAAGTACATGGCAAAGCCTTGCTGGGGATAAGCCAGGGGAATCTGCCACCTCCTTTCCCCGTGCCTCAGTTTCTCCAACCATAAAATGAGGCATCAGTGGGCAAACTGAGCCTTTGGTAAGCACACCAGCAAAGAGTGCATGCTGCAGCCCCAGCAAAGCTCCTGGCACTCGCTGCCCTCCCGAGCTCCTCCTCCTGCTGCTGCTGGGCATTTTCCATGGCACGTCCCTATGACCAGGCACACAGAGCTGCCATTCCCTGCTGGGTTCCCACAGCACCCCCGTCCCTCCCGGCTGCTGCATAATGGGCCTGAAAACACAGAACCGATATGCAAATCTGACATTTAATTTGGATACAAGAGCTTAATGAGACTGTGGAGATTCTGCCACTCGCAGCCTCCACATCCTGCATCCCGCAGCCACACTCCCTTAATTGAGCACGTCCCCATCCACACGTACTGATGCACACTCACGAGCATCTCCTCTCTCCCAAACTGCAAACCTCTCCCTAGTAGGATGAGTGCTTCAAGCCATCACAGTGGGGCCTGGAGCATCCCACACTGTATGCCACCAGCCCCGGTGCTCTCACCATCCCAAAACCTCAGCAAGATCAGCTCTGTGTGTGTTTAAACAGCTCCAAAGCAGCTTCCCTGCTGAGCAAAGGCTGCTTGGGCATCCCTGGAGACCCCCTTTGCCACTCTGCCCTCCTCTGCAAGGTGGGGAAGGAGGAAAAATGCACCCTCCCCAGTGTGCAGCTCATTCTGACATGAGAGGCACCCCTGGAAGCTGGAGCTGAACTGGAACAAATGGAACCATAATTAATCTGCCTCCTCGACTGCAACAGCCTGAAATCAGCACACTGCTGAGAGCCCCAAGTGAGATGAGCATAGGATATATTGGCGCTGAGCAGGGCACCCAGGAATGAGCTCAGGCCTTCTGAAATCAGCACAATCCTTAACATTTCCAGTGAAAAAGAAAACAAATAGCAAAGCCCAAGCAAAGCCAGGAAATCCTCCATCCATAGGAGTTACATTTTGTGCCACCCTCCAGAATGTGAAGCCTTGCACCAGCTCAAAAACCTCACAGTCTTTTTATTCGCAGAGGATTATGGAGCTGCCATTCAGCAAAACAAAGCACTACCCAAGCTCTGCGCTGTGCCTGTCCTTGTGCAGAATCAGCACCGCTCTGGGGCCATGGGAGCAGGAGCTGCTGCTGGCCTTGGAACTCTGCAGAGCAGAGAAACACCTGAGGGTGCATGCATAGGAGCCAGAGCGGCGTGAAAAAGCAGGAGGAGAGCTTCTCTTCTTCATTTCTGCTGCTCCTCCAACAGGTACAGCCGGGCTGTGCTACTTCAGCAGCCTGCTTTCCTCCTGGGGCGCAGCCAAAGCACTGAGCTGCTCCTCTGGCAAAGGAAATACAGCTCCCATTTTTCCCTGCTCTAGTGGGGCAGGAGGATGAGGGTTGCTCGCCTTCCCCGCTGCTTTATGTCAAAACAAAATCCCTTATTGCAGCAGCAGCGAGGCACCCCGTGCACCAAGGACGACGCTGCAGCCTCCAGCTAAGGCTGCCATATTGAATTGGGAATGGGAGCTGGGATGAGGCAAAGGGATGGGGAGAGCCAGCCTGGGGGAGGGGATGAGAAGGGGACTGGGGGAGCAGACCAGCGGGAAGAGGTGAGTACCTGGGACAAGAACCCTTCAGCATGAGCTGGCTTCAGGATGAAATATTAATGCCAGCATCCCAAGAAGGCAGCAAGCAGCGGCGTCTGCGCCGCTCGGCCATGAATAAAAGATGGTCCTGAAAATGAGGAAGAGCAGCAAATTAATTAATCGAAGCAAAAGACGCTCCACTCCCATTAAAGAACAAACTGCAACCCTCCCTCACGCAGCCTGGGGAAGAAGCTGGGGCACAGAGGGAAGCACCAGCAGGGACTTCTCCCAGCACCTGCAGCCTCCCAGTGACCACCAGTGCCTTTCAGCTCCAATCCTGGTCCAGTTCCCCTGGGAAAATGCTTGGCAGAGGGCTCAGCGATGCTCCTGCTAGCAAGGGAAGGCAATGTGGTTTTCTCCCTTTGGAGGTAGGGATTGTCTGGGTGCTGCTCAGCGGCTGCTCTGCCCGAGGCAAATCCCTTCAGCCTCGCCAGTTGACTGGGAACAGAGCAGGGGAGGCTGTGCAGATGGAGAGCCACCCTGAGCACCAGGCAGTGATTGATCTCCTCTTCTGAAGCTTTGCCCATAAATTATAGATTTTAAGCAGTGTTTGTTTAAAATATTCAGCTTGCCACTTAAAAAAGAATACTCACATACACCGGGAATGGGGAGGAGAGCTTGGAGGAGGGGAAGGGCAGCAGGAGCAAGAGGTGTTTCCTTGGTTCCTGTACCAGCAGCCCTCCTGCTGGATGCTGCAGCAGTGCCTGCTTCTCCCAACAGCACATTGCTCGGCCCAAAGGTTTACAGGAGCAAAGAGTCTCTGCTTTTCCCACCCAGCAACCAAAGTGCAGCTTGTCCCAGAGGCTTCCATTGCAGCCTGGCTCTGTTTGCAAAGCCAGCACCCAAAGGCTGAAGGAGGTGAGAAGGCAGCAACACAGCCACACGCACACCTAAAAGCACAATCACTGCTTTGATTAAAAATTCAGCTCTCCAGCTGCCACGGCCAAGGGGCAAATCTGTAAGAGGTGAGAGGCAGAGAGCTGCAGCTGGGCTATTTCTCATCAATGAAAGATGCTGCCCTCCATCCCTGCTCACCATCAGCAGAGCCTGCATTGCCGCCTCATGGCAGAGAAGGAGCAAGGCTTGCTGCAGTATGAGATTTCTCGAGCTTGCAGCACCTCCCAGGTGAAGGATTTCACAGAGGAGACAGCACTGGAGGAAAGATAGAACCGTGGCTTCTGCTGGCTTTTACAGCTACCATCACTACAGTGTGTTGCAGCAGCACTGCAGGGTTCATCCAGCCCAGGGAACAGCAAGTGAGGCTGCCCAGCATAGCCCTAAGGATGCTGCATCCCCTCCTCCTGTATCCCTCTGAGCAACCTGAGGGCCTGGTGGTCTCTGCTCAGCCCGCTGCCCACCAGCATGCCCTTTCTGGCCCCAAAAGGAAACAGGTGCACAAAGCTCACCAGCCCAGCCTGGAGCTGCAGCCAGAATCTCAGCACAGAAATTCAGATCCCTGACTTTCTCAGCAAGGTATTAAAATGCACTGATAAGGCCAAGCAAAGGAGTGATGCCGAATGAAAATCTACTCTTCGCTCTCAGAGATTCAGAGGAAAGGCACAAAAAAGAACCTCCAGGAGATCAAAGAGTCAACAAGCACCTGCTGAACACATTGATTTTACAACTTTTTTTTTTTTTTTTTTGGCAGCTCTGTCTCCAGGTTTGCTCAGCACCTCAAGCAGGGCAGGGCGATGTGCACTGCCAGCAGACAGCAGCACTGTGCCCTTCAGCTGCGGGCTCACAGCCCATCATTGCCCCACAACTCATTATCCCGACAATCCCAGCCCTCCCTGAACCCAAATCCCACACTCTGGCAGCACTGTGCTCCTCACCATCCCTCCCATGAGATGCTGACCCTTCTGGCGAGCTCCACAATCTATTTTTAATAAATTAGCCCCGAACTCCATTTGCATGGATAAATATAGCATCAACCACTCTGCCAAGCCATTTTTTCTCTTGGTTAACACATTTATCCAAGCTGCTCTATTTGTCTTTTCTCCACAGACTCATATTCTTCTGGATTCATTTTGTCAAACAAATTGCACAAGCTGGACTGCCCATTTACCCAGTGTTGCTTGATTACAGGGGTTATTTATGAAACAGCAAGACATATGGCATTAAGCTTCTTAATAATAATAATAACAATGAGAAGAGAAGGGGGGGAAGCACTAGAAGAGGAGGGGGGGGGGGTGGGAGGAAATGTTTTTCATTGCAGACAAAAGCTCCTGCCATGGGTGATAAATTCCAGACACTTTTCCCTGTTGTTCTTGTGCTGCTGGCATGACAAGCAGCATGGGCACCGGCATGCAGCTCAGCTGCAAGAGCACAGCTGGAGGTAAGGAGGTAAAACAGCAGCGTGCACAGGGCAGCAGAGGCATGCAGGGCCAGCAGGCACTTCACTTGCACAGTGTGCAGCCATCGCTGGGTCCCTCTGGGTGTCCCCTCTTTGGTCCCACACAGCAGTGAGATAGGAGGTGGTGAATTGTCATGAGCAGTCCCCTGCTGTCAATTCCCAGCTCCAAGTCTGCAAGAACCAATGGAAGACATTGGATTTCTGGGTAGCTAAGCCACTTCTGAGCCTGTTTTCCCCCAGCACGTTTCTCTGGCTCAGTCGCATAGTGTGGAGGTATGTTTGGAAATGCTCAGTTCAGCACAAGGAGAGCCCAGCCAGGTCTCTGGACTCACCCTCCTCTGACCTGGAGAGCCTGGCTCTAATGAGGGCTTACAGCAATTCAATCAAAAGCTCTTTCAAAGGAAGATGCTTGATTAAGGGCCTGGGAGACCTTGCAAGTGAAGTCAGTCCTGCAAGAAGATGGTAATTAATTATTTTAATCAGTGGGCACTAATCTCAAGGTCTAGGGAAAAGCATCAGCAGCAAAATTACTCCCACAGACAAAGTGGAACATTGGCACATTGCTGGGAGCCCAGTGCTCAGAATGGGGCTCAGCCCACTCCAACCTGCAGAGCTGCTGCATCATCCCACCCCTCTTCCTGCTGCCAGAAGGCCAAGCCTGGTCTGGTATTAAATGTGAGGTTGGTGGCCCTGCCTGTGGCAGGGGGGTTGGAGATTAATGATCCTTGAGGTCCCTTCTTGCCTTGGCCATTCTGTGATTCTGTGAGCCATTCCAAAGGGCACGGTGCATTTTTTCCCCTCAAGATCAAGGCTCAGCAGCTCTTCCCTTCACACTCTGTCCCAAAAAGGAGAGAACACCAAGCCTGAAATGAGAGGCAACAATCTGAAGATGATTCCTTAGCATCCAGGCTCCCTGGATCCCATCTCAAAGGGAAGAGCAGACAATAGGATAACCAACAGCCAACATTAATACTCAAGGCTTTCCCCTGGCAGATGCAGATGGTTCTGCAATACTACCTCAGCTTCTGCTTCCTTCTCCATCAGCTGGCACAGACCTGGGGATGCTGGGCAGGCAGACTTAATCAGGCCTCGTTTGTGATTACAATGAACTCTTGTATTTCATGGCCTGCATCCTAAACCTGCTTTCTAATTCCCCAAGGGAGTAGGATTTACACTTTCAATTTTATGTCTAGTTAGTTAATGGTTCATTACTGTCAAAAGGATCAGTCGCTGGAAGTTAAATCCTGCAGGATTTATGATAAAGAAGAACCAAAGGCTGCAGAGGAAAACATGCCAAGGAGAGGGCACCAGGAATGGGGAGGGGGGTTGGCCAGTCCATAGTGCAGTTCTAGAGCAAGGTTCACCCTGTCATTTTGAGGCAGGATGCTCTTCCTTTGGATGATGTACCACGTTTCTGAATCTGGTACCCAAAATTCAGTAGCAGGCTCCCAGGAGGAAGAGAATTCAAGTAAATTCACCTTGTATTGTCTTCCCCTATCCACAGAAAGAGGTCCTGCAAGGCAGGGATCAGATGGATGGGAAATCAAACGCCCAGTGCTTGTTGAGCTCCAGCCTACCTTCCATCAATGCCATCACAGTTGGGTGCCAAAATCTGCTTGGGTAGGTGTTGCAGCTCCCTGTGAAGCAGTCACTGTCACCATCCCATAGCAGAGATGCAGTGCTTATGGTGGGTAAACAGAGGCTTGCAGCAGAACAGCAGCTTTGGCAAGTCTCAAGTGGGTTTGCCCTGCTCATGTTGAGTTTAGCCTGCCACAACAAGAGGCACTGGAAGGTTTTGGCTCCCTTAGCTGGATAAAGGTTCCTGTGAAGTACACACAAGCCTGCCAATAGCTGAAAATTGGCATCTCTGTTTCTGATCCCATCCCCTGAGATGCATGGTGTTTCTGCAGAGGTATTACAGCAGCTACACTGAAAAGGTCTGTCAACATCACAAGGCTTGAAGTGCAGGGGCTTATAACCTGCACAGAACTCACTCCAGGCTGAAGCAGGGCAAGCAAAGTCCCCATACACCCCAAGCAGAGAAGTGCTATTTTCTTTTTATTACATATACACTCTGTTTTCCTGCTGTCTGGTTTTATTCAGAGATGCAAACAGTGCCAAGGAGAGTTGGGGGAATATCTTCAGGCAAAGAAAGAAGCTGTTCAGTTCAGCAAGAGGTTTGGAATGCTGTTACAGGACCAGGTAGCTTAAGTTGTAGCCAGGCAATGAACAATCACTGATGCTCACAATCACTGGTGCAGGTTCACACTCCTCACCCAGCCAGGTCCATACCTGCAGGAAAAGGATGTGTTAGGCTTGGAAAGATGCTCTATAACACACGGGGTAGAGAAGGATGGCTTAAATACTGCCATTCTGGGCCTCCAGCAGTGCTACAGCTCCCACTGCCAGCTCTGCCCACCAAAACCTGCATGCTTACAGCATCAGGGAGCCCACGGCACACACCACACTCATCAGTGCCAGCACTCAGATGATGTTCTGTACTGTTGTTGCTTTTAAGCACTTACCTGATGTGGGATGCAGCTGAGAGGTCAGCACGTTTGAAGCTTCTTCCCACTCTCTGTGCAGCTGGAAGCACTTCTGCCCTCTGAAATCTGTGCTTCCCCACCACCTCAGGGATTTGCACACTATCACTTCTGTACCCAGAACAGAGCTACGCCACTCAGAGCTCACTTTCATCCCTATCAACCTTAGTAAAAAAGCAGCACAGCGACCAGAGAGAAATCCAACCCCCACCATCAACAAACCGCATCCCACAGGGACTCTGGCTGCTACAATGAGGAGCGTTCTGCCTTGCACAAGACTGAAGAATCCACAACAAGGCCGTGAGATCCGGGCTCATCATCATCGGAGGAAAGAGCAGAGCTGTGCAGGACCGAGAAAAGCAGTGCAGCAAAGAGCAATGCTACCATCTGCTGCTGCCTGGGGGAACAGCTCTGCCTGCTGCTCTTCAGGGGGGCTGCAGTTGCAAAGAGGGGTTGATGTTGTCGTTGTTGTTATTATTATTATTTTATTGTTGTTGTTATTATTATTATTTCACAGAATTTCACAGAATTGCCAGGGTTGGAAGGGACCTCAAGGATCATGAATCTCCACCCCCCTGCCACACGCAGGGCCACCAACCATCCCACCTAATGCTAGACCAGACTGCCCAGGGCCCCATCCAATCTGGCCTTGAACACCTCCAGGGACGGGGCATCCACAGCCTCTCTGGGCAGCTGTTCCAGCACCTCACCACTCTCTCCGTAAAGAATTTCCCCCTGACGTCCAACCTAAATCTCCCTTCCCCCAGCTTAAAACCATTTCCCCTTGTCCTGCTGTCACTCACCCTTTCAAAGAGTTGATTCCCCTCCTCTTTGTAGGCTCCCTTTAGGTACTGAAAGGCTGCAGTGAGGTCACCCCGCAGCCTTCTTTTCTGCAGGCTGAACAAGCCCAGCTCCCTCAGCCTGTCCTCATAGGGGAGGTGCTCCAGTCCCCTGATCATCTTCGTGGCCCTCCTCTGGACCCTCTCCAACAGCTCCCTGTCTTTCTTGTACTGGGGGCTCCAGACCTGGACGCAGTACTGCAGATGGGGCCTCACAAGAGCAGAGTAGAGGGGAACAATCACCTCCCTGTCCCTGCTGGCCACCCCTCTTCTGATGGAGCCCAGGATCCCATTTGCCTTCCGAGCCGCATGGGCACACTGCTGGCTCATGTTAAGCTTTTCATCTATCAGGACCCCCAGGTCCTTCTCCACAGGGCTGCTCTCAAGGCCCGCTCCTTCCAATCTGTAGGGATGCCTGGGATTCCTCCGGCCCAAGTGCAAAACTCTGCACTTGGTCGTGTTGAACCTCATCAGGTTCACCCAGCCCACCTTTCCAGCCTCTTGAGGTCCCTCTGAATGGCATCCCATCCTTCAACCGTGTCAACCACACCACTCAGCTTGGTGTCATCAGCAAATTGCTGAGGGTGCACTCGATTCCGTCATCGATGTCATTGATAAAGATGTTAAAGAGCACCGGTCCCACGACAGACCCCTGGGGGACGCCGCTCGTTACCAGCCTCCACCTGGACATGGAGCCATTGATGACCACCGTCTGTCTGCGGCCTTTCAACCAATATCTTGTCCATCGAGTGGCCCACCCATCAAATCCACATCCCTCCAGTTTGGAGAGAAGGATGTGGTGGGGGACCATGTCAAAGGCCTTGCTCAAGTCCAGGTAAATGACATCGGTCGCCTTTCCCTTGTCCACCGATGCCGTCACTCCATCATAAAAGGACACCAGATTGGCCAAGCATGACCTTCCTCTGGTGAAGCCGTGCTGGCTGTCATGGATCACACGCCCTTTCCTCATGTGATCAAGCATGTCATCCAGGATGATCTGTTCCATGATCTTCCCAGGCACAGAGGTGAGACTCACCGGCCTGTAGTTCCCAGGGTCCTCCTTGCTCCCTTTCTTGTAAATGGGAGTGACGTGACCCTTCCTCCAGTCATCCAGGACCACACCAGACAGCCACGACTTTTCAAATGTGATGGAGAGCGGCTCGGTAACCACCTCAGCCAGCTCCTTCAGAACCCTGGGATGCACGCCATCCGGCCCCATAGACTTCAAGGCCAGGCTGGATGTGGCTCTGGGCAGCCTGGGCTGCTGGTTGGTGACCTGCACACAGCAGGGGGTTGGAACTGGGTGAGCATCGTGGGCCTTTGCAACCCAGGCCAGTCTATGATTCTGTTGCAAAGTGCTGCTTTCCCACAGGTCCGCAACATGAGGATTTATTGCAGGTAAAATGGCAGAAGTTAAAGCCTGTCGAAAAATAAAATGAAAAATGAAAATAGGAAAGAAATAAATGAAACATCAAAAAAAAAAAAAAATTAAAAAAAAGGAAAAATAAACAAATAAATTTTTTTAAAAAAAGAAAAAATAAAATTTAAAAAATAACAAAAAATAAAATAATAAAGAACAGAAAAGCAAAAAATAAAAAGTAAGAAAAAAATAATTTAAAAAAGGAAAAATAAAGAAATAAAATTTTAAAAATAATAAAAAATAAAATTTAAAGAATGATAAAATAATAATAAAAATAGAAAAGCAAAAAATAAAAAGTAAGAAAAAAAATAATTAAAAAAAGGAAAAATAAAGAAAATTTTAAAAAATAATAAAAAATAAAATTTAAAGAATGATAAAATAACAAAATAATAAAAAATAGAAAAGCAAAAAAATAAAAAGAAAAAGGAAAAAGGAAAAGAAAATTAAAAAATAAACGAATTAAAATTTAAAAAATAAAATAAAAAATAAAAATAAGAAGTAAAAAATAAAAAAATTAAAATTAAAAAAATAATAATAAAAAAGCAAAATAAAAAAATAAAAATGCAAATCAAAAATAAGATTATAAAAGTAAAAGTAAAAAACTAAAATAAAATAAAATAAAAATAATAAAAAATAAAAAATAGAATGTAAAAAAACAGAACAAGAAGTAAGAAATATTAAAAAATAAAGAGGAAATAATTAAAATAAAAAAATAAAAGGAAGAAAAATAAGACAAAAAAAATATAAAATGAAAAATAAAATGAAATAAAAATAATGAAAAATAAAATAACAAAAAATAAAAAAGTAAAAACTAAAAAGTAAAATAATAAAAAATAAAAAGTGAAAAAGTAAAAAGTAAAAAAGTAGAAAGAAATAGAACAAAACAAAAAAATAAAATAATAATAGATAAAAATAAAAATAAAAAACAAAAAAGTAAAAGTAAAAAAGAATAAAAAGAATAAAATAAAAAAATAAAAATAAGACTTGAAACGTAAGAAAAAGAATAAAATAATAAAAAAGCAACAAATCAAAATGAAAAGAAAATAATAAAATTTTAAAACGAAGTACAAAAAAAATGAAAAGTAAAAATAAAATAAAAAATAAAAAAAATAAAAATATAAAAAATAAAAATTAAAAAAATAATAATAAAAAATAAAAAATATAAAAATAAAAAATAAAAAAATAAAAAATAAAAAATAATAAATAATAAAAAATAAAAAATATAAAAATAAAAAATAAAAACATAAAAATAAAAAATAAAAAATAAAAAAATAAAAAATAATAAATAATAAATAATAAAAAATATAAAAATAAAAAATAAAAAACATAAAAATAAAAAATAAAAAAATAAAAAATAAAAAAATAAAAAAATAAAAATATAAAATATAAAAAATAAAAAATAAAAAAAATAAAAAATAAAAAATATAAAAAATAAATAAAAAAATAAAATAAAATCAGCCATAGGCAAAGCCCATCCATACCAATTCAATACTCGCAGAGGAGCTGTGCCCACACACAGCTGTGCAGATGCAGATTTTTTTTCTCACCCCCCTGCTGACACAGGAGCCCCTCAGGCTGGTTCTGTTGTAAATCCATCCCTGTGTCCACCTGCAAAGCAATCACTGTGGCACGGAGGGAATGGAGGCAGAAGGCAGCTCCACCCAAACGCTGCTGTGCAGGAAAGGACAGGTGGGGACCTCAGCCTCCACTTCACCCCCATTTACAAAACCTCACCTGCACAGAACTCTTTGTTATTATTCCCAATGTGTTTCCAGGAAATCACCCACAGCCTTCAGCCAAGGCAGGGATTGATGCATTAAGAGGAGGTGGTTCAGTTCCCAGCCTTCACTTCTTGTAGTAAACAGCAGCTTACATTGTGATGCTCAATAAATGCCCTTTTTGTTAAGTGTATGTTTATATGTAAGTGGAGCTTTCCCCTGTGTGTGTGTGCATGATTACAGCTGCAATGCTTTCTGCTGACAGCACGTGTTTCCCATCTAACTCTTTGAAGCCAACACATAGAATCATATCAGAGAATCAGAATGGTTGAAAAGGACCTCAATGCTCACCCAGTTCCAACCCCCTGCTGTGTGCAGGTCGCCAACCAGCAGACCAGGCTGCCCAGAGCCACATCCAGCCTGGCCTTGGATGCCTGCAGGGATGGGGCATCCACAGCCTCCTTGGGCAACCTGTTCCAGTGCCTCACCACCCTCTGTGTGAAAAACTTCCTCCCCATATCGCCTTTCCCTTCCTAGCATTGCATAGGAAATATAGAGAAGCCTTCCTTACTTAGTTGCTATTACAACTGCAAAACAGCACTTCGTGCTTCAAGGTTGGTGGTTAGAATGGGCAAACCCAGTGGCCTTTCCCAGCCTGGATGATTCTCCAATACAACTTTTCCATGCAAGAGGTGTAAAATACCTCACTCAGAATGCGCTCCCAATGCAAAAGTTAATGGATTTACTCAATAAATCAGGCTGGGCTGCACCTGTGCTCTGGTAATTGCTCCCAGGTGCTGCCCATGAGGTCTCCCAGCCCCAATGCCAGCAGATGGGGCACCTGCCAGAAGCTTCCCAACACCTGGGGGGGACTTCTGCTCATGCTGTAGGCTGGTTTGGGAGAGATTAGAGGTGCTTAAATCACCCCCTGAGTGTTCAGGATTAAAGCTTTGGATAGGGCTCAGTATTTGGCTGGGTGTTGGCATTTTAAGAAGTAGTGAAAAGTCTTGAAATATCTCCCAGTCTTACGGAATTCGTAAATGAGGTTTTGTTTTTCTTCTGTAACTCCTTGAGGTGGGGAAAGTGTCACTAAGGCTTTCCAGCCCTGAGAACAGAGGTGAGCTGCAGGGTTTTGATTGCAGGAAAATGTCCTCTTGTTATAAACACAGATAACTTCTGTCCAGGTGGAAATAGAAGACCTATAAAAGGCTTAAAATGCATAGGGAACGCTCTTATTTTCTTAGCTTTATAGCTCTGTGTGACCTCATTCCAGTGCAAAACAGCACACTCCCTTTGGAGCCCTCACTGGCAAAGCAGCAGCACAAATGTGGAAAAGATTAAGCAGGATGCTTTTGTGTTTAAAAAAAAAAAAAGAGAGAGAAAATATCCATCTTAAGTGAGCGCCATGTGGTTGAAAAGTTGGGGAAATCACATTGGAGTGCCTGATTTTCCATTGTAAATGGGGTGGAGGCATAGGGTAGAGCCTAGGGAGCTGCTGCAGAGGATGTTGTGGAGTTTTAGGGGAGTATATATATACATATGTTTATATATATACAGCTTTTTGGCAATAAGCCATGATGGTGTGCCTCGTGTTACATTCTGATATCACTTAGAGAGAGAAAAAGAGAAGAGAGATGGGGAGAGAGACAGAGAGATTGGATAGGCAGCGGAGGAAGACCTGGATTCCCATGATAGGAGCTGGTCTGGTAATATTCACCAGTGGTGGATGCACAGCTGGCTGTTGAGTTGTGGTCCTTTTTTGTTCATTGCAAGAAGGGAATGTGTCACATATGTTGGCATGTGAGATGGAAGTAGGTTGGATTTGGCATTTGCACGTGCATGAAGGGGGAAGGATAGCATCAACCCTTTCCTCCAGTAGAGGTGGGGGTTGCAGAGACACTGTCCCTTACCACATTGGCCACAGAGCATCTCTTACAACAGAGGGGTTTGCCCACACCTGCACAGTGGGATGGCCATTCCTCTATCCATCATAAGGATTACAGTATTTGTATAATTTGTACAAATATTGTAATCCTTATAATTATGCCTTCTGACACCATCTGCAGCTGAGGCTGTTTTGTGTTTGACCCAGGTGCTCTGCAGTGGAATCTCAGGGGTCTTGAGGTGGTTTCCAGATGGGAGTTTGATGCAGTGCTATGAAAGAGATCTTACTATAGGAGACTGGGACAGCTTGTGGGTGTCTTGGGATGGCTTAAAGGGTGGATAGTGATAGGATGAGGAGGAATGGTTTTAAACTAAGACGGGGAGGTTTAGGTTGGATATTAGGAGGAAGTTTTTCAGCCAGAGGGTGGTGAGGCACTGGAACAGGTTGCCCAAGGAGGCTGTGGATGCCCCATCCCTGCAGGCATCCAAGGCCAGGCTGGATGTGGCTCTGGGCAGCCTGGGCTGCTGGTTGGTGACCTGCACACAGCAGGGGGTTGGAACTGGATGAGCATTGTGGATCTTTGCAACTCAGGCCATTCTATGATTCTCTGATATGATTCTATGTGTTGGCTTCAAAGAGTTAGATGGGAAACACGTGCTGTCAGCAGAAAGCATTGCAGCTGTAATCATGCACACACACAGGGGAAAGCTCCACTTACATATAAACATACACTTAACAAAAAGGGCATTTATTGAGCATCACAATGTAAGCTGCTGTTTACTACAAGAAGTGAAGGCTGGGAACTGAACCACCTCCTCTTAATGCATCAATCCCTGCCTTGGCTGAAGGCTGTGGGTGATTTCCTGGAAACACATTGGGAATAATAACAAAGAGTTCTGTGCAGGTGAGGTTTTGTAAATGGGGGTGAAGTGGAGGCTGAGGTCCCCACCTGTCCTTTCCTGCACAGCAGCATTTGGGTGGAGCTGCCTTCTGCCTTCATTCCCTCCGTGCCACAGTGATTGCTTTGCAGGTGGACGCACCTGAATTCCACTTCAAGCCTTTGGACGGATTTCCATCGATTTCAGTGAGCTCTGAATACTTCCAGAGTTGGAGGCTGTGGATGCCCCATCCCTACAGGCGTTCAAGGCCAGGCTGGATGTGGCTCTGAGCAGCCTGGTCTGGTGGCTGGTGACCTGCACATAGCAGGGGGTTGGAACTGATGAGCATTGTGCTCCTTTGCAACCTAGGCCATTCTGTGACTCTACAGTGATTCTATGATTATAGGTCCCTATGGCACCCTGTGGGTTCTCTGGCAGCCTGGTCTGGTGGTTGGCGACCCTGCACACA
The DNA here is from genome assembly GCF_987193195.1 of Phasianus colchicus. NCBI lineage: Eukaryota > Metazoa > Chordata > Aves > Galliformes > Phasianidae > Phasianus > Phasianus colchicus. The sequence goes on along the minus strand of NC_143458.1, from coordinate 3,013,184 downwards.
GCAGGGGGTTGGAACTGGATGATTATTGTGATCCTTTTCAACCCAGGCTGTTCTATGATTGTATGGCTGGGTCCCTTCCTGCCATAGATGCCTCCTGCCTTTGGGGCTGTCTGGCCTGGAAGTGGAGCTCCCCAAGGGGGAGTTAGTGCATCAGCTGTCACAGGCAATTTGCACAGACTATGGGATGGACCCATTGCTTCCATTCCCAATTAATAATTAAATAACAAAAATAAGGCTCCTGGATTGCACACACAGTGAATATCACAGCCCATTTCTGAGTGCATCGGTTACGGAAAAAAATACAAAGCTATGCATAAAACACAGAGCGTATTGTTAAGCCATTAGAAGCAATACACAGATTAATAAACCAATTAAATTATCTTAAAAGAATAGGAGAGGTAGTTAATTGTAATCAAGTGCTGGCTGGCAGGATCCCAAGTTCCATTAGGAATCAATGCTCAGCCAAGTGTGGTGGAGCTTCCGATGCTGAACATGAGCAGCTGAGTACCTGAGATCTCTTCTGGTAAATGCAGACATTTGGGAGCATTTATCTTTTCCAGTAAAGTGTTTTTTTAAAAAAAAATTACAGGGATTTAATCTTCATTCGTTGCATCACTTGTTTTAGGGATGGCACAGAAGTGCATAGCATGTGGCTGCACCGTTTGTCAGCTGTCAGTAGCAGAGAAAACAGGCTCTGAAAAGAGCAGCAAAGCTTGCACCAGTATCCACATCCCTGCTTTGCCCATTAAAATATGAAGGGTTTGGAATAAACCCACTGTTTCATGAGTGACAGCTTTGATGGGAAACTCCTGGTGAGGGGATTTGCTGTCATTTAAGCAAGCAGATTGATGTCTCTTGCAATGCTTAAGTGGGATCTTGCAAAAAGCAGTGACAGCACTGCCTGGCCGTGGTGCCTATAGTTCCTTTCTTCATGGGGCCTTGCCCATCACTTTCTAATTTAAGGTGTTCTGTTTTGGTGCTTGTGGTTACAGGGCAGGCAGTGATTATGAGCCATGCTAGATGAAGTTTTCCAAGTGAGAATTGTTCCTGAGGTTCCTTTTTACAACAACTCAGTGGTCACTGCTGGCTGTGCTGTCTCCATCAGCGATGTCTCCTAGACCCATTTTTCAAATGAGAGGGTTGGCCTGGACAAAAAAAAAAAAAAAAAAAAAGCAGCAATTTCTTCAGGATGTGTTTCTCTGCAGTGACCCACTTAACTTCTCTGGAGAGAACTGGAAGAGATGGGGACAGGAGACTCCAGCTTGCTAGCTGTGCCTCGAGCACAGGAACACAAAGCTTTCCAGCCTTCTAGCAAGCAGAAGCAGACAACAATGGGTAAAAAGCTGCCTGGGAAGTGCTTGAAAATTGCCCTCTTCTCCAAACAATTTGTCATTATGGACTGGGGAGAATTGCTAAGTGCAACTGCAGTCTGAGTGCGTGGATAGCTGTGGCTCCAAGGGTGATGGTGATGGGAGAGGGGGTAACGTGTGCCTTGGAGGAATGCCCACTGGGCTGTAGGTAGGCAAAGCTGTGCCCACACCGTGGGTGTCCCTGGGGCTGGGGGGGGGCTCAGGCAGGGCAGACCCACTGTCTGCCATCAGCTGGAAGGAGGGCAGGGGGATCTCCTTGCCCAGCCCTGACACACACTGCCATTGTCCCTGCTAACAATGGGGGAGATGTGCGAGCGCTGGAGCTGATGACACAAACCCAAGTGCAGGGAGCAGCTGGTTGGCTGCTAAACGGGAGCACTGTGTGTGCTGTAGCAACAGCCCCTACCCATCTATTGCTGCCAGGGTGAGATCCAGGCCTGAGCATCCCTCTCCCACCAGTCCCCACGGTAAAACTGAGCTCTGTGCTGTGCTAGACCTTCCTGCCCACCTTTAACCCACCTCTTCCCAGAGCCAGGAGCTTTGCAGCTGGCCCGGATCACAGGGGTGCCCTGCATCCCTGCAGGAATCTGCTTCCAGTTGGCTGCTCTTCTCTGGGAGCCTGCATGCTGAGAGTTAACCATCCTGTCCTGATGGTTTCTTCATAAATAAGCAGTGCTCATAAACAGTTTCCATTCCTGAAGGCCCAGCAGGTAGGAGGAGAAAATGCAGGAAAGCTATTTCCATTTTCTGTAGCTTGCATTATTCATCTCTTCTGAGACATAGAGCAGAAAGCCTGGCTGAGAATGGAAGGCAGAAGCAGTGCTGTGCTCTGAGACCCTTTCTCTGCTCAGCAGCTTCCTCTTTTCCAGCTAAATTCCCCCATAACAGAGCAGTCTAAAGTAGCTCTGAGCATCAGCTGACTGCCCAGGTCCTGTAATGTCACACAACCCTGTTTGTGCTCCCCTCGAATCCCATCTTAATGAGGGATAGGTGTCACCGGGTTCAGCAGGTGTAGCAGGGAAGCTCCACCCTCTGAAACAGCACCTTTTCCCAGTTCAAGCTCTCCGTCCACATCAAATCAGTTATGAAGAGATGTGGCAGCCTTGCAGGGAGTTTGAACACGAGCCCTCCAGCCTCACCCTGCAGGCACCAGCCCTAGATCTGCAAAGTGAGCTAGCAGCTATCAGCCACGCCAGCCAGGTCCATTTGACAGAGATATCCCTCCTTCCCTAGGGATGAGTCTCCCTGTAAGCTCAGAACAGAGAGGGTTTGCTCAATACAGAGAGCAGCTCTGGAAGCCAGCAGCTGTGTGGGAAAAACCCAACCCCTGCCAAGCACCAGCAGGATGCATCACACGCTGCAATGGGAGGCAGCGAGGAGGAGGCGGCTGACGCAGGCGGTGCAGCTCCGCTCCTGCTGAGGCTGGGGAGCAGATGGAGTGAGCACAGAGCTCCATGCCTCCACCACCCCCCTCTTCCAGGCTCCTGTTATCCTGGCTGGCTCCCACTGAACCTCCTGCAGGAAGATTTTCATAGCTGTAGGCAGGAAGGCTTGAAGGAGGGCTGCTCTGCTCTGGTAGGGCAGGAGAACTGTGTGTAGGACAGGGATTTTGCCTGGTAGGTTCCCAGGTCCCAGGGGGGTGGGATGGCAGCCAGATGAAGTAGGCATCCACTGTGTGGGATCTGATGCTGCCATCAATGCTCATTGATAGAGGCATCTCTATCACCCAATGCTATGGGGACAGAGGGGTTCTTATAGGGATCCTTGGTGGTGAGGACAGCCCATAGAGCTGTGGTTATAATTAGAGTTTTACTGTCACATACAAATGTTGGCATTCTGAGTAGATTATTGTTATCTACAATCATGGGCAGTCAGTATAGCTTATAGTTACACAGAATTTTTAGTGATCAACATAGCTTTGTTGTTAGCTAGAATTGTTATGGATCGGGCCAAATTGTTAATTATCAGCTGTCCATACAGTAATCATCATCTCAGGCTCAGAGTTCAGCTAAAAGCCACTGATTCCTTAGGGATGGATGGTGGCATTGGCCCTCACCACTGGGGGACTGCAGCTTTTGCTGCCCAGCAGCATTTCCCATCCAAGTCCCACCAAGGACTTGCAGCTGCTTGATTTCAGAGACAGTATCTCATATGCTGCTGCACAGTGCATGTCACCACATCCAGTGCCACGGGCAAATCTTCCTCCAGCAAACCTCCCTGCTAACACTGGGGCTTTGCATCAGGCATCCCTCCCTTTCACTGGGCTCACAGGGCTGCTCAGAGTGCAGCATCCCCAGCGGTGCTGCAGCAGGAGCCCTGCCCACCCTGTTTCTGTGGCTGTGCTGCACGCAGTGCAGTCTCCTCCACCCCTGCTCTGTGCAGTGGTGTCACAAAGCCCATGGGCTTCTTATCTGGGCCGTGCTCTATATAGCATCCCGTGGGGCTCCCAAGGGCTGCTCTGTCTCTCCAAACAAGGGCAAAGCTTTTCTGCAGCCTCCCTTCCTCATCTATTGAAAGCAGCAATGGAAGGGCAGCAAGCACAGATCCTTCACAGCCCTGTGCTGCCTGGCAGGTGGGCATTTCCATCCTTGAAGCCACAGCTAGATTGATCACAGTTGTTCTCGGATGCCCTCTCTTGCTCTTCCATCCGGTAACTCTGGCTCTAACAGCTTTGTGGAGGAGGCCAAGGACCTCTCCTTGGGAGATGATGGTCAGGCCCTCCTGCCTCCCATTCCCAGCAATAACAGTGGACAGTTACTGGTAGGGAGAGGCTGCAGTGTGGGCAGGGTTTCAGTCAGACACACAGCATTCAGCTATGCAGTGATTCATGAGCAGGAAGGAGAGATGCTCTCTCTCCATGCCTTGGAAAAGGATGAAAGCAGGGGAGAGGTGTTCTTCCTGAGAAGGATGTGCACCCAGCCTTTCCCTGGAAGGGCAGTGTGCTGCAGCAGACGTGCTTTGGGGCAAGGCCAGGTTTTAATTGCTGCAGCAGCACCAGACACCTAAGGCATGGTCCTCCTCCCTTGTGCTGCAGCTGCTGGGCACTGCAGGAGCAGTGCTGCCCCTGATGCACCTCAGCACAGCAGGAGGACTCCCCACATTCCCCACCAGTTGGATTTCACTGCAGAACTGAAGGCAGTTTGGCTGATCTGAGCTCTCAGGAGGGCTGGCTGTGCTTTGTCCCACTGCATCGATCCGTGCCTGCTGATATCAGCCTGCACTGCTGCACTCTATTCAGCTGCCTCCCTCCCCTGCTTGTGCTTGTCTGTCTGTCTGTCACTGCCTGACATTTGCTACTGCACACACTGCCTTTCCCCCTCTCTCTCAGCCTGTCATTAGATTTTCTCATCCCCACCCTCATTTTTCCTTTTGCCCCTGTGTTATGTATGACTTGGGGTCTGATTTTTGGGTCTGATTTTCTCTGGTTTATGGATGGCATCCAGACTGCAGTCTGCAGTGAAAGGAGCATCCAGCTGGAGAACCTCTGCAAGGAGCCTTCTACAAATCACTTATGCAGGATGCTTGCTGCCAGCACTGCCCAAAAACTGCAAAATCACGCTTGTCTCCACAGCACCATCAACCAGAAATTTAAAGGGAGCTGACATCACTTGCAATGGTATTTGGGCAACAGCTTGCCTCCAAAACTGCCCTTTGAGTGTGAATTCTCTGCTTGCCTATATTTGCATGACTAGGGGGAAACTGAAGGAGACAGCCTGTGAAAATGTGGGACTAAATGGAAAAGAACCCACCAGCGTGCATGCTATTACATGCGCTGCCCCACATCACAGCCCTGTCTGCAAGCCTTGGGCTTCTGGGGTTTTTTTGCACCATGACATCGTAGCAACATGCAGGCAGTGTTTCTGTGAATTTGCATGGCATCAGTCTGTTTTCAGGCTTGCTAACGTTGGCTTTCTGTGCCAGTCTGCCATGCCTTTGCTCCCTTGCTCAACACTGTCAGTCCGTACCACCTCAGCTTGCTGTTATGGTGTTGATGCAATGCACACAGCTGGGTGCAGTCCTTGGCCAGCCTGGGTGTCAGACCCCATTTGGGGCAGCATGCCCTGCAGCCCACTCAGCAAGCCAGCAGCCCCAGTCTAGATTTTGTGGAATTAGCAAAACTCCCCTGCACTGGCAGTTTGCAAAACCTCAGCATTTGAATGTCACCTGGGATCAGGTTTTGCTGGAGCAGAATATGGCTTTCCATATCATCTTTCACCAAGCCAGCCCTTTTTGCAGAGACTAGCCAGGGATGGGAGGAGGTGAGGACCAAGCAGGACTCCTGCATGCCTCTGCTCCTTCCTTAGGGATGCCTTAGGATCCAAACCTGAGGGCGATCAACTCCCTGATGCTTCCATCTCCTTGCCCAAGAGCAGGGGAGATGTCTTTTGCCTGGCTGCCTTCAGGCAGACATTTTGCCTGTTCAGAAGCAGCTCTGCTTAGACCCTTCCCATCATAACGATGGGAGGCAGAATGGAACAATTCTTGGTTGTATCCTTTCTGCCACCAACCCTGGGGCTAAACCAGAAGGCTGGTGGCCTGTGGCATCACAGTGCCAGTGTCCCCACTGGTCCTACTACCACCTCCTAAACAAAGGCAAGCATTGGGTTCTTGAGTGAATTGGTGCAGGCTGCACTGGTGAGGACTCTGACTTTTATGCATTTGGAGAAGGGGAATCTCTTCCCTTCTCCAGCAGAGCCAGGCCCAAACTCTTCTTCCCACATCCATACCACCCTCCTTTCCCAGCAAAACAACCCCACATTGCCAGGGAAGGCTGCAGGCTGGCATGCAAAATGCCGCGTTCCCATGGCAATGGGGATCCACCACCCCTTCCAGCCCGCACAAAGATGGAGAAGGGTGGTGGTGGTCTGCGGGGGGGGGGAGGAGGGTGTGCCAAACAAGACCCCCCACCCATACCCAACCATGCTTCGGGGCTGCTTCGGGGCTACAGCACCGCCCAACACTCAGGCCCGGTGTCGGGGGGGTGCAGAAGCAAAGCTGCAGAAACAGCCCCCCTCCAAGCACCGCAGGGCTGGGGGCTGAGCCTGCGTGACGCCTCCCGGTCCTGATTTGCTGGGACCGCCCGATCGGCCCTTCCCAAACTGCGGGAGCTCCGCGCCTCCCACACCCCGCCGGGAGCCGCGGGCAGCAGCGGGCGGCAGCGCCGGGAGCAGCGGGCAGAGGCGGGCGGCACCGCGCCGCAGGTAGGCAGAGCATCGGGACACCGCGGGGAATGAAGAGCGGGGAGCCGGGGGGAGCCGTCCCCCAGCCCGGCCCGGGGGTCCTCGGGCGTGCCGCGGTGATGCTTTGCACCGGCGCACCGAGCGGGGAGGGGGTTCTGGAGCTGAGAGCTGGGGGGGTGGCGGTGATGGAGGGAGATGCTCTCGATTTTTCGCATCGCTGCTCCCTCTCCTTCTTCTCCTCTATTTCCCGATGGTCGGAATTGCGGCGCTGCTCCACGGGCGCGCCCGCGCGCACACGCACCCACCTGCATCCCTGCAAGGGCAGATGCCCGAGCTCTGCTCCTCGCACGGACGCACGCAGACCCCCGCGTACCCGCTTTCGCTGCCCTTCCTGCACTGGGTCTCGGTGTCTCACACCCCTGATGTCCTCCTATCTGCCATCTCCCCGCCGGTGATCCCCTGCTTGGCACGGTGCTGGGCGCAGAGGTGCACTGTGGCGTGGCACAGAGCATGGTGCAAAGCTTTGCTCCGCAGGGCTGGATGGAGTCCCTCGGATGCCCGTGTCCTTGTGAGTCCTGTCCCCTTGCACAGCCCCTGGGGTCACTCAGAAGAGGGTGACACCTGGCTCTGCTCCTGCTGCAGAGTACAAGGGACCAAAGGGCTGGGGGACACGAAGCTGAGAAAATCAGAGTGCTTTTGTGCATCAATGGGAGGAGGTCACCGTCTTCAGGAGCACATCTGAGCTGATGTGGCTGTGACCTAGGCAGTGTCCCAGGATGTTCAAGGAGGAGCAAGTCAGAGCTGGGGAATAACAAAGCAAAAGGCAAGAGCCAGCTTGGAGGAAAGCGGAGGAGACTCAGTCTCCTCTGTTGTGCCTCTGTATCCTTTTATAACCTCTTGATTATCAATACCAAAGAGAAGGGATTTTTTTATGCTTCACCAGGGTTTGAGGTTGTGAAATAGAGACCTTTCACAGCTTCAGAGTGAGTGAATGGTTTTGGTATTTCCTCTTTGAATGTTATATGAAAGACCCAAAAAATGCTCAAAAGAAAAATCCAGATGGCTGAGGTACAGGCAGTTCCCAGCTCTTCCCTGGATGCTTTGCCAGGTCCAGGCTGGGCTCTGCTCTCCCCTCTGCCAGACTGGGATCCAATGGGTGCTAATTCAGAACCCTTCTTGGACGTCCCCCAATCCCCTCTAGGAGGACTGACTGCAGAGCATCCTTCAGCTCTGTTCCTGCAATGCTGCTCCCCCACTCCTTCCCTGTGCTCTGCATATCTGCGGCTGGATTCCCCATGCAATTGCTTGGCTGGGCTGCAAACCTATAATTGATTCCTCTTGGTTGGATCAGATCACCAGCAGGGCTGGGGTTTGGATGGCACATCCCCAGCTCCAAGCCCACGCAAACCACAGGCAGCCTTCAGAGGGCTGAGTTGCAGGGATAAGGACCCAACAGGACGCCAAAAACCTTCCACCCAGCAGCCAGACTCAGCCCGTGGAGTCTGGATGCCATTCTTCAGCATCTCGGCTGTGTCCAGCTGCCGTGTCCCTCCTTCCTGCTGCTCTTGGCCCCTTTCCCTCACTGCATCGCAATGAGTCATCTCTGCTGAGCTCACCCACTGGGGGGGGGGGGGAGGGGGCAGTCTGGATCCCTCACCTGGCACCACGCTGTGCAGGCACCAGGAGCATCCATTCTCCTGCCCAGTCCTTGAACAGGCACCCAGCCTGCCCAAGGCACAGGGTGAGCACTGCATGAGGGTCTGCACTATGCTTCATGCCTGCTGTGGGGGCTGCATGCGGGTAAAAGAGCATGGCTGGCATCCCTAAGGATACCAGGATGTAAAGCATCATTGGTCCAAGATGCAGCAGCCTCCAGCCCACACTGTGCGTGCCCACGTCAGTGCAGCACAGCTGTGTGCCACAGCCCTGCCTGGCTCACCGCATCTCTCCCCCCACCCAGGTTCATCTCTCACTGGCAGCCACCCTCTGGGCAACTCGAAAAGATGAACCCCACCGTCAGCATTGCTGTCATCCTGACAGGTAAGGCTCTGTGGGGTCTGATTTGGGGGGCTGCTCGGATGTCCCCAGTGCTCACATTTCCCCTTTCTGCTTGCCTGTCCCAGTGCTGCAGGCTGCGCACTGCCAGATGATCCGGGACCTGAGCGCCTGCCTGCTGGGCCAGAGCCTGCGTGTGGACTGCCGCTATGAGAACAAGACCAGCAACCCCCTGACCTACGAATTCAGCCTCACCAAGGACAACAGGAAGCACATCATCCAAAGCACCATCAACGTTGCCGAGAACGTCTACAGGAACCGAGCTAACGTCACTGTGCACAAGAACCTGGTGTGCCTCTACCTGCACAGCTTCACCACCAGCGATGAGGGGGTCTACGTGTGCGAGCTGAAGGCCACTAACGACTACACTGGCAACCAGATAAAGAATATCACTGTCATCAAAGGTGAGGGGGCAGCAGAGCCCGGCCTCCAGTTTCTCCTTCCTACCCACCCTGGGCTCTGCAGGGCCAGCAAAACAAAACACATCCCACTGCGGGTGTTCCCAAACCAGGCACAGGCAGGGTTTGGTGTTCCCCAGGGTCTCTGCCCCCAAAATCTCTCCTGTTCTGTGAAGTGGAAGGGGAAATGGGCAGTGGGGCAGGGTGGGGCTGGCTGCATTTGCATGGCAAAGATGAGGTGAGCAGTAGGGTCCCAACACCCCGTAGCACCTAACCCTAACCTCATTCCTGTGAGATCTCATTTTTCTCTCCCTCCCCACTCCCCATCCTCACAGACAAACTGGAGAAGTGTGCCGGCTTCAGCCTCTTGATCCAGAACACTTCGTGGCTCCTGCTGCTCCTCCTCTCCCTGCCTCTCCTGCAAGCTGTGGACTTCGTGTCCCTGTGAAAGGAAATACCCCCTGCACCCTCACAGAGCACCCCAGCCAACCCGCCTCCCCTGCCAGAGCGCAGCCCTTGGAAAGAGAAGATTTGGAACACACGAAACCTCTCTCTATGTTATCTCTATATAGCCGTGTATCTAACGCTAACCACCGTCCTGTGCTCAGCCCTGCCATCACGCCCTGCTCTGCTGCATGGTGGCTCTGCTAGGCAGCATCGCTGCTCCCATCGTGCCCTCCCTGCACTCAGGCTGGTGCTGGGGGATCCGTGCTTCTCCCACCCCTTAGCTTTTGGGGTTCTGTTTGGCCTGGGGAAATGCAGCTGGACGAGCAGGTAAGGGAGGTGATGGGAGAGCGTGGGGAGGGGTCCCGGTGCTGTGGCTGCAGCACCAGGTGACCCAGTGACTTCTGACCATTGCAGCCAAGCTGGAGCCGGGGGGAGGGGACCAGCCCATAGCTGTGACGAGAGCAGTGCTGCCAGCCCCACAGGGAGGCCTGCGGAGCCTCTCTGAGCTAGGCACAGCACCGTGCCCCCCTGGGGAGTGAGCCTGGTTGGGGAGAGGGCTCCTCCGCAGCACCTCTGGGTTTTATTTGGGGAACATCTGGGCTCCCCATCCTTCCCCATGGGATGCATCCCTGTCCTCCAACCCCATCGGACCGCTGGGAGGAGCCCGTGTGCCCCCTCCTGCCTCCCCGCTCCCTTTCAGCATCTCCCTGTCTCTATTTAGGGGTAGAAAAAGGTGGTTAAGGCCACCCTCGGTCAAGCTAAGATGTTTCCCAGTGGTCAACGAGAGTGGGGAGAGGGACCCCAAGCATAGCCTCAGCCTGTCCCTATGTGCCACGGGACCCCAGGAGACAGCGGACCCCATATGAGCAGAGAGCTCTCCCAGGAAAGGGCACAGGGTAGGAGGAAGTGCTGGCAAGAGCATCAGCTCTGCGGAGCGAACCCCACACTGATCTCCTTGTGCAGTGCCTGACAGCTTAGAGCGATTCCCAGCAGCTGGTCCCCACTCTTTGCTTTTCTCCGGCCACCAAAAGCTGCCTCCCACCCCACTGCCTCCCACCCCAATGCCTGTCCCTGCCCATCCCTGCCTGCTTGCTTGCTGTCTAGTGCTGCCCAGGCTGTGCGTGGCCAGGGACGCGTCTCCAAGTCTCATTTTTTTGTGAACATTTGTAGTTGTTTCCACAGCTTGTCGTCAAAGAAATTCTGTTCAAGGAGAAAAAGAAAAAGAAAAAAAAAAAGAAAAAGAAAAAGAAAAGCCAACCTTACAAAAAGCAACAACAACAACAACAATACACCTATCCTCCGGGAGTTTTCCTCTGTCTGCACAATAAAACCTTAGGTTGTGTGTTGGAGCCGTGGTGACCTGTGTGTGTGGCGAGGGGCTGCGGGGGGGCACAGTTTGCCCTGCTGGGGGGTGACCCCCTCCTGCACCCATCTACGCCTCCATTCCATACCAGAGAACCCTTCTCAGCTCATTGTGAGCTCAGGGTTGCGGCAACCTGTGGCATGGGGAGAGGGGTAGAGTGGGGTAGGTACCAGTGGCTATCCCTGGGCACATGGGCATGGGATCCCTTGGCACCCCATCTCCATCCTTCCCTGCCCGCAGTGTGAAGGCAGCCCTGGCATCCTGCAGGCAGGGAGCATATGGGAGTGAGGTTGGGCACACAACACATCCCAGAGCCACGGGATTTGTGCCACGGGGTGCACTCACCCCTATGGGTGACCCCATAGAAGTCTCTCGGAGTCACACCCAGACGCGTGGCCCTCCCTGTTTCAGGGCTGGAGCTGGGCAGCAGGGAGGAAGATGCCACCATAATTGCATCCCGCCTAATTATCGTCAGCAGGTGCTGGCTGAGTCACGGCCACCGCGGTGCCGGCTCACTGGGTGGGTCAGGCGTCAGGGAGAGGTGCCCAGGGTTGTGCCATGATGTCCCCCCCGTGTCACCATGGGGCCGTAGGGGTGGGTGCACCTGGCCCCCACCCACCATGCTCTTCTCCCTGTGACTTTTCCCAGGACACAAAACCCAGACCATCTCCCCACTCCCCACTTACTCCTTATCCATCCTTTCCTTCCTGGTCCCCCATCTCCATCCCTCTGCCCACATTCACCCTTCACCACCCCTACAACCACCCGTGCCCCCCTAGCCTCACTGCCTTACCGTGGGCCACCTTGGGCTCACGTCCCCTTTAAGCCTCCCTGAAGCTGGAATGCGAGAGGAGCATTTCAGCGCCCTGCGAGGTCAGATAAAGACGCTATATTTATCTAGCTGGTAACCTGAGCCCTGAATTTCTGCTGTGTGGTTTTTACGCGGCCCCGCAACCCTCCGGCACGGCCCCTCCAGACCATTCTCAACTGAGCCCCGGGGGTGATCAGACCCTGCCACCAACTCCCCCACACACCTCTGCTCTGCTTCAGCCCCAGGAAGCACCCCAAGGAGGGAGGACCGACACGAGGCAGCCCCATGAGCCACCGCTCACCCCACACCGTGCCAACCTTGCGCCCCTGAGCGCGCACCCACTGGTGAGTGCAGGGAGAACAGGGGGATGCTGGTGCTAGGGAGGGGGCTGTGGGATGCAAGTGGGACCACTAACTCTGCCCTCTTTCCCCTTTGTTTGGGGTGAACCCATGGGGAAGATGTTTCTCTGTCTCCATAGAGGGTATTAACATAGGACAGCCCAGCACCATGCCCGGCATCTGGCCCCTGGGTGGGCAGAGCCATGTCCCGTGCACTTCCCTCCAGGGTCCCTGTTTTTTTTTCCACCTGCAGACCTCAAAGCAGTAACCTTGGGGCTTCCATCAGGGTTCCCCTGTGGGATTTGGGGATTTTGCTGCCTAGGGGTGGCCCTGGAGCAGTGAGCAGCCAGGTGGGGATGTGTCAGCACAGTGACACCTGGCTGGCACATGTGCACTGAGCTGGGAGCGTTCTCGGGCTGTGACTGCATGGGGAAAGCTCCCCCACCTCAGCTCCCTCCCAGCACCCTCGGCCTTAAACCAGATTGGAGCAGGCAGGGTGCTCCACGCGGGGTCCCCCCCATTGCCTCCTCAGTGGCAGCATGCTGGGAGTTCTGCAGTAACCTCCAGGCTGGGACATTGCGTCTCAGGGCACAGGGACAAGGCTCACAGCCTGCGTAAGTGAGAAGCAGCTGAGCCGTAACACCTCGGCCAGAGCCAGGGCTGTGTAAGCTGAGCTCACCCTGGGGCTCCGCAGCCACCAAGGGGGAAAGCTGCCACTGGGGCCACCAGTGCGAGGCCTCCAGCAGAATGTCAGCCTCCTCAATGCCTAGGAGACCCATGGGGATTCCATTGGGAATGTTGGTTGGAGCAGGATGTGCTCCCCAACACGAGCATCCCCGTGGTGCTCAGACCGCTGTGTCCCCTCGGTGCTCATGGCCACGTGGCCACAGACCGGACATTCCCGTGCCTCAGTTTCCCCAGGGAGGATGATGAGGGTGCAGGAGGCTTGACTCAGCCATTCCAGCCCCAGGGCTTTGCTATGCATCAGAAAAGCTCAGCATTATTATTGGGCAGGGAGGGGCCAGGCAGGTCAGGGAGCGATGGGAGGAACCGGGGTTTTCTCACACCCCCTCAGCTCCTCGGGCTCATGGCACACTCTGCTCTCCCGCAGCCCTGGGGTCCACAGCGATGTGACATGGGGACAACACGGTGCAGATCATCCTAGCAGACACAGCAGCCCTACATGGTAAGACCTCTCCTCCCATGATACCAGTGGGTTCACCACTGTGTCCAGGGCGAGTTCCCCTTCTGAGCCCCACATCCCTGCACATCAGCTCCCCACATCCCCAGGGCAGACAGTGTCCTGTAGGGACTAATCCCATGGACTGGAAAGCCCCCGTTGGAGCCACAGGGCTCCAGCACCCTCACCCCAGTGCCCGTGGGAGTGCTGGTTTTTGGCTGGGTCCCACATCCCCCAGCAAAACCCCACAGTGTGCATTGGATCCTGGCTGGTGAAGCAGCTCTCCACTGGCAGCCTCTGAGCCAGTGCTGGCACGGATGTGCTGAGGAGAGCCGGGTGTTGGTGGTGTGTTTGCCTGCAAGGGGATTATTCACCCCTCGGCCTCAGTTCCCAAACAGGTCTGTGCGCTCTGGCTTGCTCTTGCTTGTAAATAGTTTCCTCTTGCTGCTCCCTCAGCAATAGCAGCCGGGACACAGCCCAGGGCTGAGGAGGGAGGATCCCATGGTGATAGCACTCAGTGACCATCCCCGGGCCCAACTCTGCCCTGCATGGCAAAGGCAGGGCCAGGCTCCATCCCATCACCTCCACGCTGCCTTGGAGTGGGGCCAATGCCCGCCCCATTGGGGCTGGGAAAAACCTCTGAGCTGGGGTCATCTCCTGGGTGACAGGGGACTCTCAGAGCCACACGAACCACTGTCCAGCCAGGGAAGGGACACGAGGCAGCACAGCCCTGGGACAGGTAGGGGACCTGCTGTCAGCACAGAAGAGAGCTGTCCTCCCTGTTTGCTCAAAGCTTGGGGAGGTTTCTTGCTGCTCTGTCTTTGACTCTGTGCTGGTTCCTTGTTTGCTCTGGGTGCCTCCATCCCCCTCCTGTCCCGTGCATGGGTCTCTGTGTGGCAGAAGCCACCCCTCCCCATGGGACCCAGTGCTTGGCTGTCACCCTGCCCTGCAGGCTGTCTGTGCCTGGAGACAGGGACATGGTGGCCACCTCCATTGCTGAATTATTGATGGCAGGCAAGCAGTATGGTGTGGCAGGGAAACAGGCAGTATGCTGCAGGAAGGTGACCCCTGGCTGTCCCCACCGTCCCCAGTGCCCCCTGGTAGGTGGTGGCTGCACTTGGCCCCAGGCACCATACAGGGAGCAGGGATGGATGATGAGGACTCCTGTGCTAACAGCTGGGGGACAGCATGGCAGCAGTGCTGTGGCAGAGGCATCAACTGACCACAGGTGCCCACTGCCATGCCCAGCACAGCCCTACTCCAGTGGTGTCAGGTGCCCAAAGGCACACAGTTGGCATTGCTGGTGTTTCCCTGATGCCCCAAGGAGGGCTGGTAGGCACTCTGTCACCTGTGTCCCTGCAGCCTCCTGCTCACCCCTCACAGCATCTCCAGGTGGGGGTCTTGGGGTGGGCACTCTCTGGTGTCACCCATAACCCATGCAGCTGAGCCCAGGCCCTTCTCTTGCAGCCGATGCCTCCAGCCGAGCCCTCTGAGCACCAACCTCCAGCATGTCCCAGCTCTCCTCCACACTGAAACGGTACGTTGACTCGTCCCGCTATGCCGAGAACACCTACAGCAAGATGCCCAGCGGCTACAGCTCCTACACCTCCTACGGCTCCACCTATGCCTATGCAGACAGAGACAAAATTGGCTTCAAATCCAGCTACCTGCCCTCCCCTCGGTACCACCACAGCAGACTGTCCCCAACCAGCGGCTATGACAGCGGCCGCCTGCCCCTGTATCCCGACTCCAGCATCCGCCTGAGCCCCGCTTACATCCGCACACAGCCGCCGGGCGGGGGGCTGAGCGGGGGCTCGTGCTACTCCTTCACCGGGACCCCCGGCAGCCCCTCTGGCTATGTGTCCACCTCCACACTTCTCAGCCGTCGCAGAGCCATCAGCCACTCGGACCTGGTGCAGGAATTTTCGGGGCTGCACACTTCGGATAGCGCCTACGCATCCAGCCCCAGTGCTCTGTACCAGGCTGCCACGCGCTCTGACTACGTCCGCGATTACCTGGAGAAGAGCAGCCACTGCAGCCTGCCCTCCAGCCCCTCCAGCAGCCAGCTCTGTGAAAGGGATGATGGTTATGGCAGCACGCATGGCCCCGACCCCATGGTATGTGGCACGCGGTGGGATGGTGACTTGATGATGCCAGTGGGGTGCGTGGTCCGAGTGGGCTTGTGTGGGGCAGAGTGGTGGGATCAGTGTGGTGCAGGGATGGTGCTGTGCAGGGATGCTGGAGTCAGTCTGTCAATGACTGCAAACCCAATGGGTGCACATGGGAACACTTCTCTGCAGTGCTGGCACGGTGGCATGGCATAATCCAAGGCAGCACAGCGTCACATGTGGTGGCACAGCATCACGCCTGGTGACAGGCACTCGGGGCTCCAATAGGCACTGTACCATCCCCAGAGCCACGGCCCAAGGCACGTGCAGCTATCATGCACTCAGCCCAGCTCTGGTGTGCACAGCAGCGCTGGTAATTTTCCACTTGGGTCCCCTTCCAAGATCCCTCTGGCTCTCACTCTCCGTCCACCCCATGGTGGAGGTTGGTCCCCCCCAGTGCAGGGCCTGACCCCCAGCTCCATCCCAGTGCTGTGCACCCAGCAGGAAGGATAAGGGCTGGGGGTGTCACTTGTGCATTCCCAAGAGCAGGATGAGAGGCTCCTTCCCTTCAAGCCCCACATCCCCCCCTATGCCCACACGCCTGGGAGAAGTGCTGTGGGAGCATTCTGGAGGTGCCATGGGACAGCAGACAAGCAGGGAGCTGGATCGCTGACACCAGCTGAGGTTTCCTTGGCCTTTAATGTGCACACCTGCAATTTTCCAATCCTATGCATTTTTCCCCCCATTCCCAAGCAGGGAAGTGAACGTACCAATCATAAAACAAACTGCAGGTGCCTGCGGTCACGCCAGGTGCCGGAAACATGTGCACCCACTGCTACCATTGGTTCTGCCCCATTACACAGCCTCAGGGGCAGCACTGCAGCCAGGGCAAGGACGGGGCTGTCCCCACGCCTGCTCCCATCCCCTTACCCAGGCACCTTGGCATCACATGGAATGGAGGAGCCTGGCAGCTCCATCTGTCATCCTGTGGGGTACAGGGAGGTTTGTGCAGCTGCAGCGAGCAGAGAATTCATGGTGCCAGGAAGGAAAGGAGCAGTGCTGTGCCACCCCATTAACCGCCTTGTGGGGACATAGGGTCAGGAGGCCAAAGCCAGCCACAGAATCACCGGCAGCTCTGCACAGCCCCATCCTGAGCAGCTGATGGCTCTGGCCCTCGGCCAGTCCTGCCATTGCAGTGCCAGCTCATGGCAGAAGGTCACTGCTGCCGAGGGGACAACTAGGACAGGTTGCTGGCTCCTTCACTTTCTGTCTGCAGCCTTGCCCCAGGAGCCTGCATCCCTCTCCAGCTATAGGAACAACCAAAGTCACTGGGGAATGAGGTTGGTCATCAGATGGGGCTGATGCCACCCCTTCTGCCATCTAGCATCCTGGGGAGTGCTGCACCAGCACCCACACGGCACCTGAGGTACACAGCAGGCTCAGTTCTGACCCCAAGCCAGGTGCTGAGCTGCAGGGCAGGGTGCTGAGCCTCAGCCCTGGGGTGCAGCCGTGCCCCACGTGGGTGAGATCATACTGTGGGGCACCCACTGATCCCAGCGGGGTGTGCACCCCCGTGTGCACACCATGTCCCTGTGTGTGTACAGTGTACACAGCACAGGCTGTGTATATATATATACACGAGTGCAGATTACGACAGGGCTCCTCTTGTGATGCAAAAAGCGCTGGCCCTGCAGATGAATAACGCTGCAAGATGCCTCCTCAGATATTTTTGCTGATGCCAAAAATAGTCTCCTTCCCTGCTCCCACCCCCCCCCCCCAATCCCCATCTTCCCCTCCAGTGGCTAGGCATCGCGGGCAGGGCAGGCTGCAGCTGCATCACGAGGGGTCCAAAAAGCACTGCTGGTGTGGGCTGGGAGCATGCTGGGGGCTGGCAGGGGGCAAAGCAGCCTCACTCCATGCCTGCTACATGACAGCCCGTGGAAATTTCCCTGTGCAGGTGGCCAGGACACCTGGGCATGGATGGTCAGAGGGGTGAAGTGGAGGGATACAGGATGGGGAAGCAGGACGGGGATGCAGTTTGGAGATGCAGGTTGAGGATGCAGGACAGAGAGCTGGGCTCGCTGCCAGCCTCCTCACCTGCCCTTGCTGCAGGGGCAGAGCTGGATCTCTGCCTGCTCGGTGCCTCAGTTTCTCCAGTGCTCAGAGGGGAGTGACTGGGGGGGTCCCTGCTCCATGCCTTGGTGAAACAAACAAGTCTGAGAAACACCCTCTGAGCCCAGTGCTAATGCAACCTCCTTCCCCCCCTGCCCCGCAAAGGGGTGCTGCTCCCCGCCTGCCTCTCTCCCCACACTCCCTCCCATAACACTGTCCCGTGAGCTCCGCATCCCATTCGGATACCCTGCAGCCCCATTCCATGGCTTGGGGGCAACTTTCGATCCTCTGGGAGCCCCGGGGACGGAGGGGGCCGTGCCGGTGGTGCTCCCCACGTTATGCCGTGGCGGTGGCGAGACGGAGCCCTGGAGCTCAGCGGACATCGCACGTGTCCTCCCCGAGGTGCCGCGTCCCCAGCTCGGCAGCGGCTGCGGGCACGGCCGCCCCTCGCGGGCCCCCCTGGCTCAGGGCTGGCTGTACCACGCGGTGCGGCGGGGGCCGGCCGTCACGGAGCCCTGCTGCTGCCTCTCCACCCATTTGATGTCAGAGCCGCTCAGGTGCCGTCAGCCCCAAAGAGCCGGCATCGGCTCCGGCACCGCGACCGCTCGGCCACGGCGGTGCTCCGGCCCGGCCTGACCCCATACCCTTACCCTCGGCCGGCCCGAGGAGAGGGGACCCTCCTGCCCACCCCCCCTCGGCCCCTCGTCATCTCGCTTTGCTCGCGGGGGGCACCATGCGGGACTCGTACACGGTGACGCTGCCCGAGGAGCCCCCCGCGCTCCCCGACCTTCACAAGGAGTTGCGGCCCCGCACCTCCATGCCGGGCTCCCTGCTGGTTTCCACTTTCGTCGGGCTCGTCCTCAACAAGACCAAGGTACGAGCAGCCCGGAGGATGGGGGGCCGAGGAGGGGACGATGGGGAGGGGGAATCTGCTGTGTGCTTTGGGGAGCGCGGGGCTCCCCGCTGCCCCTCAGGGTGCACGTTGCTGCAGGATGGGGTGCGTGGTGCTGGTGCCCATCGATGCCACCGGCGCTGGGGGACGGAGCCTCCGGAGCAGGGAGCAGGAGGGGAGGTGAAAGCACGTGGCTGTGCACCAGGGTCCCTTGGCCAGCGCTGCCCTGGCCGTGACCTTGGCCCCATCCCATGCCCCCGTGGCAAGGAGGAGCTGGTGGCCATACAGCGTGGTGGTGGCGTCACCGGCACAAGTGGGAGCAGTACCAGGAGTGGGGACGCCCAACGCAGGCACAGCAGGGCCATGGAGGTCAGGGTCTGGGCACTTAGCTAAGTTGGGTTTCTCCAGCACTTTGCTGGTGAACGGGTGGAGCAGGGCGGCCCGCATCCTGTCCCCATCCCCGCGCCTTGTCCCCTGTCCCCCTCCCGCAGTGCAGCCTCAGGGACTCCCCAGCCACCGCCGCTGCCGCGTGAGCCAGCTCTGCTCCGCCGCCTGTGAGCCGCGCCGTGTCCTAGATAAAGCCCCGGCCGGGCGAGGGGGATTAGCTGGAGTTGAGTCACCCAGGAAAGGGAAAACGTGGGGGGGGAAATACGACCTTGGTGTAGCCACGGCTATGGCATCGGGGTTCTTGTGCATCCCTGCCCCATGGGAAGGGATGAGGGCTGTGGGGCCATTGGGCCAGCTCTCTGCTATAGGCACTGGCCCGCATGCAGAGCACCCGAGCTGCCCAGCAGAGCCACGTCTGCCCGGCACGGGGCACCTGGGTGCCCACCGGTGCTGTGCCCCTGCTGTGGGTGATGCCTGCATCATTGCTATGGCACACGTGTAACTGTATCTGGGTTATTTTGGGCTGCTGTCAGGGCTGGGTGCTCAGCACCTCCCACACGCGCACCAGCTGCTGCTATTTTGGAGCTGACGGGCCCCCTCCTCTCCTCCTCCTCCCCCTCCTCACGCCTGGGGAAGGACCGGGAGCTGCGGCCGTGATGGGCACAGGTCGGGGAGGCTCACCCTGTCACCGCCCTCTCTGGACTTTATCCCACAAAGCAGCCGTGTCTGTGGAGGGTGGCACTTGTGTGGGGTGTCCTGGAGGGATGGGCAGCAGTGGGACACCCCCTTCAGCCATAGGGCAGGCATGGAGCACGGCCACCCACAGCTTCCCAGGGTGTAGGGTTGGCAGGGAGAGGCAGGGGGTGGCCAGCTTGGCCTGCAGGGCATAGGGCAGCAAGAAGGACTTTGAGCCCTGGGAGTCATCCCAGGCCAGGCAGCTGGGTGAGCAATGGGTCCTCAGGCTTCTACTATGCATGGCAGTGCCAAGAGAGCCCGGAATGCCCCTGCATGGCCATGTGGGGCTGCCCCACAGCGGTGCTGGTGGCCCCACGGGCTACTCATAGGCAGCCTGTCTCAGCCCTACTCCTTCTCTCTGCAGAGCTCCAAGGTGGTGCAGGGGCTGACTGGGCTGCGGAACCTTGGCAATACGGTGAGTGCTTGCCCTCATGTGTGGGCACAGCCCCAACCCACACAGTGCCATTCTGTGGGCACGTTAGGGACCCCAGTATCCACTCTCCCAGTGGTGCAGGTGGACAAATGCCTTCCCACTCTCCCCCCTTCTCCATCCCCATCCCCTGCCCACCCGTCCCAAGGTGCCCCCCTGCCACCACCCGCCTTCCTCCCTCCGCCTTACGTTGCCATGGTTTTCTGCCTCCCCCAGTGCTTCATGAACTCCATCCTGCAGTGCCTGAGTAACACCAAGGAGCTGCGGGATTACTGCCTGCAGAACCAGTACCTGCGGGACCTCAACAACAACAGCCGCATGCGCACCGCGCTCATGTCAGGTATCTGGGGTGGGGGGCAGGATGAGGACAGCTATGGGGCACATCTGCCCCCTCCCCGTATTGCTGAGCTTCCTCTCTGCACGCAGAGTTCGCAAAGCTGATCCAGCTGCTCTGGACCTCATCCCCCAATGACAGCGTGAGCCCCTCCGAGTTCAAGACGCAGATCCAGAGATACGCCCCATGCTTTGTTGGATACAAGTAGGGACTGGCGGTGTGGGGCTGGTGGTGTGGGCCTGGTGGTGTGTGCAGAGCCCCCGGGGGGTCTCTCACAGCCATGCCCCTTTGCTTTGCAGCCAGCAGGATGCACAGGAGTTCCTGCGCTTCCTCCTGGATGGGCTGCACAGTGAGGTGAACCGCGTGCTGGTGCGGCCGCGGGCCAATGCTGACACCCTGGACCACCTCCCGTAAGTGTGGGGTGGGTGGTGGGATGGGGGTTGGATGCCCGTGGGATCCAGCATTGCTCAGCAGCTCTGTCCCTCTGTCTCGCAGTGATGATGAGAAGAGCCGCCAGATGTGGCGGAGGTACCAGGAGCGGGAGGACAGCCGTGTTAGTGGTGAGCATACAGGGAGGGGTGGGGGCAGGCAGGGGGCTGAGGCCTGGAGACTCACCCTTCTCCATCCCCTTGCCCCCAGATCTCTTCGTTGGGCAGCTGAAGAGCTCACTGACCTGCAGTGAGTGCGGCTACTGCTCCACAGCCTTTGACCCCTTCTGGGACCTCTCCCTGCCCATCCCCAAGGTGAGGTGTCCCCGTTCTTCCCTGTCCCCCTACCCCACACATTGTGCCCCATAAACCATGCTCCTGACTGTGCCCTCCTCCCACAGAAAGGCTATGGGGAAGTCACCCTGATGGACTGCCTGCGGCTCTTCACCAAAGAGGACGTGCTGGATGGGGATGAGAAACCGGTATGGGATGTGGGGTGGGGGCACAGGGAGTTGCATGGGTGCAGGATGGGTCCTCACTGTACTGCTCACTGCCTGCAGACGTGTTGTCGCTGCAAAGCCAGGACGCGGTGCACGAAGAAATTCAGCATCCAGAAGTTCCCCAAGATCTTGGTGCTCCGTATCCTTTGTACTAATAAAAGGGGTTGGTGGGGCTGGTGCAGGGTGGCAGCTCTTTGCAGGCTTCCCTTTGCTCCCCATCTCCTTGACGTGCCCCCCCAAAGACCTGAAGCGCTTCTCAGAAGCCAGGATACGAGCCAGCAAGCTCACCACCTTCGTCAACTTCCCACTGAAGGACCTGGACCTGAGGGAGTTCGCCTCACAGAGCTGCAGTAAGTGCTTGGGCTGTGGGGGCAGAGCTCAGAGCTCACATGTTGGTACCACTGATCCTCACCCTGTCCCCTCAGACCACGCCATTTACAACCTCTACGCCGTCTCCAACCACTCGGGCACCACCATGGGGGGACACTACACTGCCTACTGCAAGAGCCCCATCTCCAGCGAGTGGCACAGCTTCAATGATTCCCGGTGAGGCTGCATGGGTGGCACGGGGAGGGGGACCTCGTGTGGGCACCCCATTGCTCATAGTGCATCTCCCCATATCTCTGCAGCGTCACCCCGATGTCCTCCAGCCACGTACGCAGCAGCGATGCCTACCTGCTCTTCTACGAGCTGGCCAGCCCATCCTCACGCATGTAGCCGGCCCCCTGGGCACCCCTCAGAGCCTCCTACCTGGATTTTGGCACCCCAAGAACAGTAGAAAGCTCCAAAATGAGGGCAGAACCCAGGTAGCCCCGGTGCCTCCGGGCCGCTGGTGTTTGCTTTTTACCCTGGGGTAGGTTGTTCTTTTTTCTTTCTGGTGTGTAATAAAAACACTGAGCAAGGGCCATGGGGCTGCCTGCTCCCACCAGGACCTTGGGGACACCCAGAGTTGGGTCCCTTCTGCCATCTTTGTACTACTCTGCCATCCCCGAGGATCCACAAGCCTCCTCCCAGCTCCTCCAAACCTCCTGGTGAAGGATTACAGCTCTTTGGTCACCTCCATCCCACCTCTATCTGCTTTCTGATCGGCCCAGGACTCACGGCCAGGAGGGAGGATGATGTTTCATGGAGTTTCTTTCTATTTATCACGGACTTCTCTCATCCTGGAGCATCCCTCCTGGCTGCCCAGGGACTCACGCCGGGGGGACTGACCCACCTCCTTATACGACGGTGCCTTAAACCATTTCGGGGCGCGGGAGGCCCTTGGGGTGCACAGGGATGTCCGTCCTATGGGGGGTGGGGGGGGTGGGCAGCACCTTTCCAGTACTGGGGCTTTCCTCCCCTCTTCACCAGGAGCCCCATGGGGTGCCTAGAGATGCTCACCTAGCCCCACTGCTCTATCCTGCAGCTAGCAAATGCCAGTGGCCTTTTTAGCCTTTTCTCTAATTTATTCTCCTCCCCATCCCGCCCTGCCTGAGGTGCAATGGGGGGGGACATGCAACTGACCCAGCACAACCCCAGCCCCAGTCCAACCCAGCACCCATCCTGCTTTGGGTACGGGCTGAGCCCCCCTGCCCCAAGCACATCCCCCAGGGGCATCCCGGTGGGGCTGGGGGGCAAAGGTGGGTCCCGGGCTGGGGCAGTGCTGCAGCTCGGCAGGTGGCTTGTTTACTGTGTAAGCAAGATGGGCAGGATGTGTCTCGTACAAGGGAGACTCGTGTAGGAATAAATTTTAGCTGGAACAGAGTGCTGTGTGTGTGTTGTTGGCTCAGGGCTCCAGCAGCGGGAGGGAAACTGAGTCAGAATTCAATCTAGAAGGAACCATGGCACGGGGCTCGCCTGCAGCAAGTGGATGTGGTGGCTGTGGTGTGTCCATGGGGCACAGGGAGCCTCTCCTCCTCCTACTGTGCCCATGCTCTGCCCCCAAAGCCCTGAACAAAGGCCTCTTTCTGCCCAGCTCAAGCACAGACCTGTGGCATTAAAAGGCAGCAGGAACACGGGCAGCAGCGCTCAGACATCAGCAAGGGGGGACAAGAGGGAAGGAGGGGTGCACACCCAACACAGCCCCTCCAGGACTGCCCCACTCCCACCAACACCTGGAAAGCCATGTCCCCAGCCCCTGGGGCAGTCTTCCAGCTCTGGTGCGAGCACACTTTCCCCTTTAAGATGTGGGATCTCCGTGCCAGGGCCTGACCTCGGCATCCTCAGCTGAGCTGGATTAACGGGGCAGAGGGAAGGGGCCCACCAAGGGAAGCAGGGCCTCCCAGGGCTCCCCACACACAGCCATAGGGCTCTGTGGGGCTGAGCACACGTGGGCACAGCCAGCACTGTATGCGATGGGAGCATCCAGAGAGCAGTGGGTGGAGGGACATGCAACCACGCTGGGGAGCAGAGCACTCTGGGGGGGCTTTTAAGTGCTCTGTACCAGGAGTGCTGCTACCATGAAGGACTTCACTGAAATCACGCTTTGCCCCGAGGCTCTGGAGCGCAGTGAGGTAGGGCTGGGGCAGGGGTGCCACCTGATGGGTCTCCACAGTGCGGTCCCCACAGTGCCACGCACCACTGCTTTCGTGCAGACTGAGTTCTGCAACCCCGTCTTTGAGGGCGAGGAGCCCCTGGCAGTGCCTCCAGCTGAGAAGCCACCGGACGAGGATGGGGTGGGAGCCACATCACCCCAGGATGCCCTCGGTACCTGCATGGGGTTTGTACATGCGCCCGTGTCTGTGGGGCCGCTGGGAGCCCACCCATGGGGTGCTCCCTGTGGGGGTGTGGGGATGCGTGGGGAATTGCTGGCATCCTGGGGTGGCACAGGGCTGGGGACATGGCAGCACCCCGCTCTGCCCTCTCTCCTCGCCCTCCCCAGGCCGGCAGCTCTGGGTGCAGGCGGGCTGGCAGTACCGTGCCGACTGCAGGTTCACCTGGCTCTGCGTGGCTCTGATGAGTGCTGTTCTCCTCTTCCTCATCGCCCTCCTGCTGGGCATCGTCATCCACCGTGAGTGCTGTGAGCAGGGAGAGTGGGGGGGAATGTGTCGTGACTGTGGGGCTGGATGGGGTTCCAGAGCTCCCTCCCCACACTACATCCATCCCCCTTGGCGCAGAGCTGACATCCCCGCCACCACCCCACTCCCCGGCTGCAGCCCTGCCCGCCCGCAGCACCGCCACCACCACTGTGGCACCCAGCCAGAGAGACCCCCAGGACCCCAAACCCTCCACCCCAACCCATGGCCAACCACCTGCAGCCAGCACTCCAGCACCGGGTAAGTCCCCATGCGGGTGACACACCATGGTGGCCACGTCCCCATGTCCCTTAATCCAAACCCATTTGTAATATGCAGTGTGTGGTGGGATCCTGCGTGGCCCCGAGGGCTCCTTCAGCTCCCCCAACCACCCCGGCCCCTACCCACCCCATGCCCTCTGCATATGGCACATCGAGGTGGCAGCTGGCATGGCCATCCAGCTGACAATGGATGCGTTCAGCGTGGAGGGCACCGCCTCCTGCCTCTTCGACCGGCTGGAACTCTATGAGGAGCAGGGGACCCGGGGGGGCACTGCCAGGTAGGGCTATGAGCACCCAAGGAGGGGGTGGCATACCCAGGGATGGTGCAAGCAGTGCTACTACACCACTGTGCCCCCAGGTTCTGTGGCAGCGTGGTCCCCCCAACCTTCAACAGCATCTCCAACCACCTGCGTGTCACCTTTGTCTCTGATGGCAGTGTGGGGGCACCAGGCTTCAGTGCTCGGTACCGTGCTGTGGCTCCCAGTGAGAGTGAGTACACCATGTGGGTTGGCCTCAAAATATCCAGGGGTATGGGTATGAATGTGGGTATGGGAATGGATATGGGTATGGGTGTAGGTATGGATGTGGGTATGGGTATGGGAATGGGAATGGATGTGGGTGTGGGTATGGGTATGGGAATGGGTATGAATGTGACTATGGGTATGGAAATGGATGTGGATATGGGTATGGATGTGGGTATGGATGTGGGTGTGGGTATGGATGTGGGAATGGGAATGAGTATGGGTATGGATGTGGGTATGGGAATGGGTATGGATGTGGGTATGGGCATGGGAATGGGTATGGATGTGGGTATGGGAATGGGTACGAATGTGGCTATGGGAATGGGTATAAATGTGGGTATGGATGTCGGTATGGATATGGATGTGGGTATGGGTATAGGTATGGATGTGGGTATGGGTATGGATATGGATGTGGGTATGGGAATGGGTATGGGTGTGGGTATGGGTATGGGTATGGGAATGGGTATGGATGTGGGTGTGGGTATGGATGTGGGTGTGGGTATGGATGTGGGCATGGGAATGGGTATGGATGTGGGTATGTGAATGGGTATGAACGTGGGTATGGATGTCAGTATGGATATGGATGTGGGTATGGGTATGGGAATGGGTATGGATGTGGGTATGGGAATGGGTACGAATGTGGCTATGGGAATGGGTATAAATGTGGGTATGGATGTCGGTATGGATATGGATGTGGGTATGGGTATGGATATGGATATGGATGTGGGTATGGGTATAGATATGGATGTGGGTATGGGTATGGATATGGATGTGGGTATGGGAATGGGTATGGATGTGGGTGTGGGTATGGATGTGGGTATGTGAATGGGTATGAACGTGGGTATGGATGTCAGTATGGGTGTGGATGTGGGTATGGGTATGGGTATGGGTATGGGTATGGGTATGGATATGAATGTGGGCATGGGTATGGATATGGATGTGGGTATGGGTGACCAGCCTGGACAGCTGCACTCACTCCACAGAGAGCTGTGCATGGGATGAGCACTTTTGTGACCAGGGGCTCTGCATCCACCTGGGCTTTGTCTGTGATGGGTTCCACGACTGCGAGGATCGGAGCGATGAGGCCAACTGCAGCGTGAAGCACAAAGGTGGGATGACAGCATGTGACTCCCCCAGCCCCAAGGAGGTGATGGTAGAGGGAAAAGGGGGCACAGCTGCCATATGTGTGAGTGCTGTGTGTGTCCCCAGAGTGCGGGGGGCCGCTGACCACCCTGGAGGGGCACTTCTCCACCCCGAGCCACCCCCAGCCATACCCACACCAGCAGGTGAGAGAAGGGTTGCTGGGAGGAGAAGGAGGAGGAGGGCAGGAGGAAGGAAGGCCATGCCCCTGCCTGGCTTCACGGCTCTCATGGGTGTCCCCACAGCTGTGCCTCTGGCAGATCTCCGTTCCCCTGGGTCACATCATAGACCTGCACTTCCACAACTTCAGCCTGGAGTCACACGAAGACTGCAGCTTTGACTTCGTGGAGGTTCACGACAGTGCAGGCACTGGGACTGCCAGCCTCATGGGCAGGTGTGGGTCCTGTGGCTCAGCTGGGGAAACTGAGGCATGGAGCGGGATGCTGAAGTGAACCAGAAGATGAGGTTTAGGGTTCTGCACACCTAAAGCCCTCTCTTGCCCCATCTCCCTACAGGTTCTGTGGCCACCAGCTGCCACCTACCCTGACCTCATCACGCCACGTCATGACAGTCCTCTTTGTGGCAGATGAAGGAGTAGCAGACACCGGGTTCTTTGCCACCTACCAAGCCCGCAATGCCACAGAAAGTACGTAGCCAGGCAGGGAGCAGGGTGCCAGCAGGGGCTGTGTGGTCTCCATCCTTAGGGGTTTCCAAGGCCTGGCTCAAGGAAGCCCAGGTTTTCCCCCACCTCTGACCCTTCTTGAAGCAGGAGCTTGGGCTGGAGGTCCCCTGGCTCTCTTCCCACTCCCATCCCCATCCCCTGCTCTGGCAGAAACCTGCAGCCCCGCAGAATTTTCTTGTGGCAACGGCGAGTGCCGGGCGCTGGAGTCCGTTTGTGATGGTTGGCACGACTGCCCCGATGGCACCGATGAGCTGAACTGTACTGGGGTCTCCTACCCTGCATTTGGTGAGTGCCCACGGCTGGGGGATGCCCCCCAACACCCATCCCATAGCCACCACCTACCCCAGGAGCACACCTGGAGACCATCAGACCCTCAGTGATATGTAACCCCTAACTCTCACCCTAACCCTGCACCTCTCCCTGTGCAGGCTCCATCTGCGAGCCTGTGGAGGTGGAGATGTGCCTGGGGCTGGGCTACAATGCCACCTCCTTCCCCAACATCTGGCTGGCCATCCCAGACCAGGCGGGAGCTGCCGAAGTGCTGCAGGACTACCAGGTGAGCTGCTGGGCTGCAGGTGGGTGCTCTGCACCAACATTGTGCTCACTGCTTCTCTCCTGCAGACGCTGATGGAGCTCGCCTGCTACCAGCACCTCCGCCTGCTCATCTGCAGCCTCTTTGTGCCCAAGTGCACACCAGATGGGGGTGTCCTGCAGCCCTGCCGTGCTGTCTGCCTGGCTGCTGAGCTGCGCTGCCAGCACTCCCTGGGTCTCCTCGGCATCCTCTGGCCCATCAACTGTAACATCCTACCCGACTCCAACGACCCTGTGGAGTGCTTCCAGCCCTGAGATGGCGAGGAAAGAGGAGTGCCCCAAACCTCCCTTCTGCTCCAGCTGTGAGATGTCCTGCCCTGACGCCTGCCAGTTTGCTCTGTGCCCAGTTCAGTGCCCAGATGCCATGGGCTTTTTGCAGGATTGTGTTCTCGAAGAGGGACTCTGAGCCCTCAGCAGCAGAGCTGTTAATGCTCCGTGAATGGAGCAGGGCTGGGCCAGGGTGAGCCAGGCTGCAGGCTGTCCTCCAGCCTCAGAGCCAGCAAAATAAAGAGCATCAGCAGCTGATGAAGTGATGGAGCAGGAGGTGTGTTTGGAGAGGGTCTGCGTGTGGGTCCCACCAGATTATACTGCAGAAATGGAAGCATGGGCTAAGAGAGGGAAGCCAGGAGCATGGGCAGGAATAATAGGGCACAGGACTGTCCCAGTTGCAGGGAGGACATGGGCTGGTTGCTGTGCCCTCAATAGGATGGGGGACTCCAGGGAAATGGATGGGTGTTGGAGAGTGTCATGCAGGCATCTCCGTGGTGCAGGGAGCAGAACGCACTCCAGCCAGGGCTCTGTCCTTGCTGGCCATGCTGGCACCAAGCCACCCCACTGGCCACAGCCTGACAACACCCTGTGACCATAAACCAGCTCCCAGCTGGCCAAAACAAACAGCCCCTTCACACCTGGGGGAGAGTAGCCAGATCCCATGCAAGCACCCAGCTTTTTGGGTATGTGGGCCAGGAAGGCTCAGCCAGCAGTGTCACCCGCACCACTGCACCCTGCGGCATCCCTTGGATGCACTCGGTGCTGGAACAGATTCAAGGAGAGCTGGGAGTGCCTTGCAAAGCCCAGCACCATCCCAGCTTCGTCACATGCCTGCAGTCTCCCTGCCTGCTGCCTGCACCTGCAGCCTGGCGCATCCCTGAACCATGCAGCACCACGCCTGCACCCTCTGCAGCCCCCACGGGTGCTCCTAGTGCTGGCACTGCCACACTGTGTGTGTCTCACTGTTCCTCTTGCCTTATCCCTTCTGCCAGGGACAAAGTGCCAGCCAGGGCATCACACACCTCTAGGACTCGCGCTCCCCTCTCCAATTCTCTCGCTCTGCTTTCCTTCTGTTTTCTCTCATATTCCCCATTCCATCGTGCTGTCCTGCTGCCCAGATGCCTTCAGCGCTGATGATTCTCATCCCACGCCTCCCCTCGCCCTGCTGGGCTGTTTGTCTGGCTCTCCCTTCCCCCTGCTTACAGCGCTTCCGACACCGCGGGATTATTTTTCTTTTTCCCCTTGTCTTGTAGTTTTTGGCTCCCGGGGCCCGTGATTTCCTTTGGAGTTTGGGAGGAGAGACGTGGGGAGGAGAGGGGGGGGGGGGTGGAGAGGCAGCCTCTCCTCGGGCCTTCGTCAGAGCGAAGCGGTCAGGAAGAGCCGCAGCCATCCCAGCGGAGCACAGCGGGGCGTGGGGACAGGAGCTGGGGGACTGCGGTGAGTAGGGAGGCATGGACACAATGGGGTCCCAGCTCTGGCACTGGGACAGAAAGGAGCCACATTTCTCCTCCTTTTCCTCTTTGCTGTAGCCGTCACGTCCAGGAGAGGGGAGAGAGAAACTTCATTAGGGCAAGGCCATGGGGAAAGGGCTGGGGGCTGCGCCGGGGATGGGAGGGCTGTTGGGTGGTCCCAGCACAGGGGTGGTCCCAGTATGTTCCCATGCGATGCTGCAGCCCTGGATGGCTGTATACAGGGAGCTGGGTGGCTCGGAGCAGGGAGCCGGCCGTGGGGATGCTGCCAAGGGCAGGGCCACGATGCAACTGGAGCTCCTGAGCTGCCGCCCCGCCACGCACTGCTGTCTACCAAAACCACAGCCCATGCATGGTGTCAGCTGTGGGCATCTTGCCAGCGGTGCCCACTCGGCACCCAAAACCCCGTGTCAGCACGTGTGCACTGTTATTGCCTCCCCTACCTGGTCCCCTCCTGTTTCTGGCACCGGTATCACCACGGTTTGGGTGGGCAATGGGGATGCTGCAGCAGGTGCAGGCAGCGCCTGCCAAAAAGGCAACTGGGAGAGAATTGAGGGCAGCTGCAGGGTGCCAGCCTTCTGAATTGGTGCCCACAGGAGTGTAACCTGTGTCCTGTGCCCCCTCCCAGCCCCTGCATGGCAGACGAGATGAAGCAGCTCTTCCTTCTCTTCCTCCTCGGGCTCATCAGCAGCTCTATGCAGATTGAAGACAACAAGATCCCCAGGCAGTGCTCAGGGCAACCAGGCATCCCAGGCACCCCAGGCTTGCATGGGGGCCAGGGTCTGCCAGGCAGAGATGGACGAGATGGCCGGGATGGGGCGATGGGGATGCCAGGCGAGAAGGGCGAGATGGGCCCACCAGGTAAGTAAGGGGTCATGTCAATAGGGGACCCTCGCCATGGGAATGAGCTTGTGTCTGAAAGCTGGCACTGCCCTATATTGCCAAGCTGGGAGGAAATCCCACAAAAATGCCCCTTTCGTGCTGCCACTGCCCTACTTCTGCATGGATGACCCTCCAAGAGTCAGCAGCTTGCTGACACCAGCACCGCTGCGTTTCTCCCTTCTTTCCACTTCCTGCTTCAGGAACCCCAGTGTGGGTACAATATCCATTCCATGGTTCCTGCGGGTTTATCTCCTGCCCTTGTGGGGTATGCTGCATCCCCAGATAGAGTGACAGCACCCATGGGATGCTGAACCCCGCTGGGATGGGTCTGGGCAACTGAGCTGGGGGAGTTCAGATGGCAGGGGTTGCGCTGGGAACAGCAGCTTCAAGGTTACACTGTCCCCTCTGTGATCCCTCCAGGAGCTCCCGGACCACGTGGGGAGATGGGCAGCCCCGGCATGGATGGCATGCATGGTGAGAAGGGGGCACAGGGTGAGTGTGCAGTGGCCCCCCGCTCCGCCTTCAGCGCCAAGCGTTCCGAGTCCCGCAGCCCACCGCTGGCCGACCAGCCCATCCGCTTTGACATTGTCCTGATCAATGAGCAGGGCCACTACGACCCCAACACTGGCAAGTTCACCTGCGAGGTGCCTGGCCTCTACTACTTTGCTGTCCATGCCACTGTCTACCGCTCCAGCCTGCAGTTTGATATCATGAAGAACGGGCACACCATCGCCTCCTTCTTCCAGTACTATGGGAACTGGCCCAAGCCCACCTCGCTCTCTGGAGGGGCTCTGGTTCGCCTGGAGCCCGAGGATGAGGTGTGGGTGCAGGTGGGAGTCGGGGACTACATCGGCTTCTACGCCAGCGTGAAGACAGACAGCACCTTCACTGGCTTCCTCGTCTACTCCTACTGGCAGAACTCTGCCGTCTTCGCCTGAGCGTGAGGCTGGGGATGGGGACCCCATGGGCACCCCTTGGGGATGGGATCTGGCCATATGGGAGCCAGGATGTTCAGCATCCTCCCCTTGCTCTACTGCGACTTCATAGCCTCGTGCCAGGCAGGGGCATGCTCTCCCTGCCACCCCATGCAGCTCTGTGCCAGAGCTAAGTGTGATCGTGGGCACCCAGCTTTGGGGCTCTATGCCCATGCCGGGGAGCTGCAGTGACCTGATGGCCACATTGTCCCTGTGCACGCAGCATCCCCCCGGCCCGCTTCTTCCCGCGGGCTCTCTGGCCGCTGGCACGGCGAGGGGCCCGTCCTGCCACCCCCTGCCACGTCCCACGGTGGGCAGCCATCCTGCCCGTGTCACCCGTGTCCCCGTCCTTGTCGCTGTCCTCCAGCCGCCCCTCTCCTCCTTCACCCGCAATAAAGGGGTCTTCATCCCTGCGCCTGCTGCTGTTCGGCCCTGCCTAGGGGTCGGAGGGGAGGCTGGCACCGCTCGGGGGGCTGCACGGAGGGATGCCGGCTCGCAGCGCGGGGAACAGGACGCCAGCAGGCAGAACAGCCAGTGGGAAGCCACTAGGTGGAGGCATCGGCATCCCTTTGCTTCCTCCCTCCCCGTGAGCCTTCCCCTAAATCATCGAGGGGAGGGGTTGGGGAGGGACTCCCCTCCCAGACCTCTGATCTCGGCTCCCTGCAGTGCGCAGTGATGTGTCCGGGGGTCGCTCCTCGCAGGGACCTCCTCACCCCCCCCCCGCCCCCCCCCGGTGCCATGGGGGCCCTGACCGGGCTGGGGACACGGAGGTTGGGCAGGGGGAATTGTTGCCCCCCACCGTGTCCAGGATTTCGGGAGTTCGCCAGCCCTCTCCCATCCCGGGATGCAGTGTGAGAGCAGTGATCCGCTGGGAGAAAGGTCCCTATTTTTAGCCGTGGAACGAAAAGCTTCCTCATTCCTGCCCAAAATAGGTCCTGCGGGGATAGGGGACGAGCAGGGAGGGGGCTTTTGGCTGGGGGCCGAACTCCTTCACTCGGCAGCCGTGCTGCCCATCAGGCCGGGGACAGAGGGACGAGCAACCCCACAGTGCAAGGAGCGAACCCTCCAGACCTTGGGACCGCGCAGGGGCCCGGAGCCAAGGGAACATCGCTGCATCACACCTGAGCACACAGAGCACAGCGGTGCTTGTGGGACCACCCACAGCCCCACAAGGACTTGCAGAAGCTATGGGGCCAGGGGTGAGGGCTCGCTCCCCATGGGAGCCCTGCAGCTCCCTCCCAGCCCCAGCCGCAGGGTCGGGTTGCAGCGGAAGCGGCTGTTTGGGTTGAAGATGGCTTTTTCTGTAAGCAGAGCCGCTCAGGGATAAACAACGAGGCAGAGCAGATCGATGGTCGGAACTGTCTATTCTGAGAGGAGGAAAATGACTTTTCTTGGGATGAGGCCAGGGGAGGTGCGTGGGGGCTGGGAGCATCCTCCAGGCCCTATCATGATGCGGGGAGCAGCGCTTGGTGCAGCAGCTCTGGGCTCTGCTCTCCTTGAGATGCTCTTTTTTGCCTGGGTGCTTTGTATGGGGTCAGTGGGGGACTGCTGGGACCCCCCCGAGCAACATAGTGGTGTCCACAGCTGCCTAGGGAGGGGGACAGGGAGGGGTTAGGGTTATGAGGAGCCACAAAAGGCTTTAGTTGGTGGCAATACCTAGCAGCTCCTAACGAGCTCCAGCAGCTGCCCCTGAGGAAGGAGTGGCCATAGCCCCTATTCCAGCTGCACCCAGGTTGGGGAGGGACCACCACCCCTTTGGTCAGCAGGAGGGTGAAGCTGCTATAAGAGGAGGATGAGCAGATAAGCCTTGTTGTGCAGCTGACAGAGGTGGCAGCTGGAACAGAAATGTTTATTTAATTAAAAAAAAAAAAGAAGTGCTGGCAGCCCTTCCCAGAGCAGCACTCTGTTTCTTGGCCACAGTAAGGTCACATCTCCAGCTGGAGGCTTGGGCCCAGCAGGGCTGGGGCTGCAGCAAGAGTCCGGGGCTGCCATGTGCAGCATGCAAGAGGTGTTGGCTGTGTGTGCGCCCTGAAGCTGCAGAGGAGGTGGAGATGCCAAGTGGATCAATCATCTCCACCAAGAGCCCAAACCTTCAACTGCAGGAGCAGAGTATGGAAATGCCTTCAGTGGCAAAGGCTGTGCTGGTGACTCCTGGCTGACCTGGTAAGGAGAAGTTCAACCTGGGAGAGGGGATGGGGGCTGTCCACAATCAGGGGAGGATGAGGTGGGCAAGTAAAGGGCTCTAGTGTGCAACCAGGGGGTCTATCCAGTGCATGCACACAGCAATTCCCACACCAGCACTGTGTGAGTTCTCATGGCTGTGCTGGGAAACAGGCTCCTGCTAGGGTATCCAAAGTGCCTGTAGAGCAGTGTGAGGACAAACAGGAGGGTCCTGAGGGCTCTGTGCACTGGTTCCTGTGGGAATGGGAACCACTTCGATATCTGGCAACAGCTCACAGCAGCAGGTGGCTGAGGAGCAGAGCTCAGGTGGGTGAGCCCCTACAAACCAGAGGAGCTGAAAGAAGGGGACAAGACCAAAGGAGGACCCAGCTGGGGGCTTCAGGAGAGCAGACACTGTCTTCTTCAGGGATCTGCATGGGAGAATCCCATGTCCTGGTGAGTAGAGTGGGACCAGCAGGTCCAGGGATCACCTCCTCCAGGCTCAAGTGATGTTTTTATCTGCACCCCAATGAGATGGAAACTCTGGGAAGGCAGCAGGGAGTTTCCATTCATGATGATATGCACAGCCCAGCTGAGCACAGCCCCCTGCAGCATTCTCTGAGCCACTAATGAGGGAGCAAAGCTGGTGCCTGGGAGCAGCCCAAAGGCCCCCCATGGTTCTGCTGCTGATCATCACCTGCTCCCTCCTCATCGGCCAGGGGCTGTGAGCTGCTCTGCAGTGTGTGTCTGTCATGCCAGCTCCTTGTTGTCACACAGGCAGTGGCAACTCATTAGGGCTGGGATGTTGCAGCTGGGCAGACAAAGGGATGCCAGGGATTTTCCCAAGGCCTGGGGCAGATTTCAGTTCCAGCAAGCTGTCAGCATCCCCCCATCTCAGTGCTTTTAAGTGGGGGTAACTCAGCAGCATCACACTGCTCCCATCCTAGTAGAAGGGAACGCACCCAGGACCTCAGACCTTATGCCCATGACTGGTTTGTGAGCATCACTGCAGCCCCACATCAGCTGCATGGTGTTGGAGAAATATCAGGACACTGCGGGCTGCCATCAGCCAGGGGATGGTTGCATTTTCCTCTTGTAATTGCTTGCTGCATGTGAGCCAAGTGCGTGCAGGACAGCTCCCAAGGGAAGGCTGTGTCCTTTACATCCTGTTCTCACTTGACCACAGTGGGATGAGGTGGCTGCATGCATCTCTGCTTGAATGTCTGCTGCACAGGGCATCTCCCTGCCAACTCCCATCCCCCAGCACACCTCAGCTTTCTGAAGGCTGTGCCTCAGTTTCTCCTGGTGCAGCCAGTCCCCTGCAGGGCTTGGCAGCTCCATGCTGGCGCTGTGTCTGGCTGAGCTGCACTCCTGCAGCCTGCCTGCAATCCCCCTGTGTGACTTTCAGCCAGGACATGAGAGTTTCCTTGTTAAAATTAGTTTGTTTGCTGGCATAGCCCTGCCAAGGCAGGTGAGTTCAGGGCAGGGTGAGCCAAACCTCCTGAGGTCTCTGCCCATCGGGGTCTTGAAATGTATTTTCCAAACAGTTTGCAAGGATTCTGGAGAAGCTGAGGGTGCTTAAAAGCACACAGTAGTCTGCCAAGAGCTCAGATCAGGGCCAGGGAATAACTGTGCAGCAAATCTGCTCACCAGCTCAGCCTGTCCTAGCTTTTTTGTGAGGCAAAGTTGCCCCTGTGCTGTCTCCATCCCTGAGGATACTGGGCTTGCCAACACCCTCTGTCACAAGCAGCAGGATGGGGAAGCACCAAGGACACATGAGAGCTGGGATTATGCATCCTCATGCTTTGTTCTGCCAGCCTGGAAAGTCTCAGCCCTTCTGCTCTGGACTGCTCCAGCTCTGGAGAAGCCAAGCACAGATTGCATTGGTCTAGCAGAGAAAAGTCACATGCTTCTTTCCAGGAGCAGCTCAAGACCCTCTGCAAAGCAGACTGCTCTGTCTTTTCCTCACTGAGCAGCCCATAGTGACACCAGCCCTGGAATCCAATTCTGTGTCAGTGATGGAGTCCAGGGGTAAGCAGAGAGGAGGTCCCAAGGGATGCCCACCCCAAGAATGAGACAGCAGGTGGCTTCTGGTAGAGGAAACTTTAATTTGCTTGTTTGTAGTGCAAAGAGTTAAACTTAAGGCAAAGCTTTCTCTCTTTTTTTTATAAACAGGCAAAAAACAAATGGGCTCCTAAAACAGTGACTGCTATAATAATAATTAAAAAAAAAAAGATTTGTAGGGAGAAATTGCAGTCTGGAGAAGGTGTCCTTCCTCCCCAAGATTGGAAAACGTTGCACCCCAAGATCGCTAGCTGGCCCCAACCAGGGGTGAGTCCATCTGAGCTGCAGGAGAAGTGGCTTGGAGGTGAGGATGAAGAGACTCCAGCACACAGCAGTCCCTGCAGAGCTGCTCTCACACACCATCACACCTCGACACAGCACAAGTTTGCAGGGCAGAGTTGTCTCCCAGCATGGCCTCGCCTCTCTGCTGCCTCTGTTTTGGCTTAAATTACTAATCAATTATTTGTTAGCAGGAGAATGGAGAAAGCCACGCCAGCCGCCCCCAGGCTCTTGGCTTGCAGTCGAGGAGTCAAGGCTCCTTCCAATCTGGCTCCAGCCAAAATTGGCTTTGATGCATGGCTGACCCCAGACAAGCAGCTGAAAAAGGGAAAGCTTTTTAGCGCGTGGCTCTCTTGCAGCCCAGCAGTTTCTTGGAATAGTGCTGGGATGAGGCACTTCAGCCCTCCCTGGCTAGGAACGGATGGCCTCCTCAGACTTCGTGGGACACTTACATTAAACAAACTGTATTTCACATCGCAGACAAAAAAAAAAGTGTAACCCTGCCCTAAACAAACATAGCTGTGGTCCTGGTACTGCTCCGTGCACAAGTCTGCAGGTCCATTACACTTGTGCCTGGAGCTGGAATGTCTCAGTGGGCTTCAAGGAGGATTGGGGTGTCCCCTTGACTCCCAAAGAGCCACCCCTTCCTGCCAGCCCTGCCTGGGAAGTGGCAAATGCTCTCCAGCCTTAGGGAGCCTGAGGGCTGCTCAGGTTTCCCAGGCAACAGGTAACAAACTCCCTTCAAGCCCCTCCATGCAAGTAACGCAGTATGTGCTTGCTGGTCTTGCATAGGTGTGGAAGCAGCAGCAGCACTGAGCTCTGCAGTCAGCTGTCCTGCAGGGAGATCATGCTCATCGTGGCTCCTACAGGCAAGGGAAAATTCAGACTCCAAAGCCATAATGGCTGGGATGTTAAGGAGCCTCAGAAACCCTGCTGTCCTCCAGCTGAGAGCTGTGCTCAGCCCTTTGGTAGAAAAGCCTAAAAAGCTCAAGTGTGCTTTGCTAGAGCCTGCAAAAGGGCTATGCGAATCCCTTCCCTGGGAGCTGCCCCACTTAAATGGAAGGAGGAAAAAAGAGTGCAAATGCAGTCCACCTGGTAGATTTTTGGCCAAGCCTTGGTAGAAAAACACTCCTTTGCCTTGCACCAGTTCCAGTAATTTCCAAGATGGCACAGCTTTTATCCTTTCATCAGCTTTGGCTAGGAGGAACCAGAGCATCCCTCTGTGCTTTGTTTCAAATCACAGGCTCAAGGCAACAAGCCTTGAAACAGAAGTTGTCAAATACAACAACAACAAAAACAACCAACCTTTCAGCCTGCTGCTTCTACTGTGCCTGCTAGCAGGATCTACAGCCTAGTTGTGCACTGAACATGGCTCAAAGACACCTCTGACAGCCTCTTGGTCCTTAGTTCTTTGGAAATAACTCAGGGCAGCCTTGGGAAGAGCCATCCTGTGTTCCAGCATGAGGCAGAGGTGTCTTCAATCACCTGGAAAGACAACCCAAACCACCCACCCCACAGTTCACAGGTACACGTTGAGCGTCTGGAGGATCATCTGGCGGCACAGCGGGCAGTTGCGTTGGTAGATAGCCTGCTGCAGGAGGACTTCTGTGCACTCCTGGCACAGGCACAGGTGCCTGCAGGGCAGAAGCAGCACTGTCTTGGTTTGATCTTGACAGATGACGCATTTCTTACGTTCCTCTTGTTCTTTCAGAAGCATCCAGGGGTCGTCATCTGGAGCGCCTTCTCCATCCCCAGCTGCTGCGTTCAGCTGCTCTCTCCTTGGAGCTTTCCCCCAGGAGGTGCTCGGCTCATCCCTGGATGCCTGGAGACGCTGCCCAGACACAGTGCTTCGACTCGTCCCTGGATGTGCCTGCGGGACCTGCTCTGCACGTGGCTGCTCCTCCTGCTGAGCTGCAGCGTGGTCGTCCCCTGCCAGCATCAGCCTGCCCAGGGCCTGGGCTGCCCCTCGCCGCTCGCTCTCCTGGTTCATCGTTCTGCCCCCTCGGCTCCAGTTGGTCACCTGCAAGCTCCAGTCCACCAACCTGCGCCAGGTCTGTGAGGTCATGGCCATGCCCAGCATCAGCACGGCCATCTGGTAAAGCCTCCACACCTCTTGCTGCAGGCGGGGATATGCAGGCAGCGTGTGAAAGTAGCCCAGCACATGGCCCAGAAGTGTGAGGAGCAGCCCGGGGTTGAAGATGACAGCGCTGACGACAATGATGGCAAGGAGCAAAGCCAGCCCATACACGTTGACAAAGAAGATGCCAATGAGCAGCTCGGCGGTGGAGACCAGCAGCTCGAAGGCCAGCTGGCAGGGCGACCAGAGCAGGATGGAGACAGCAATGGCACTGCTGGAGACGTGTGCCAGGAAGGCGGCCAGCAGGTCGGCAACGCGCAGCACCGGGCTGACCACCGAATCCCAGAGGGCCAGCAGCAGGGTGAAGAAGTTCTGCGTGCCCAGCAGGCACAAATTAACCATGCTGTTGACCAGGTAGGCCAGCAGACTCACCCCGATGGCCAGCCCCTCGCCCGCCTCCCTCAGCAAGGCCTGCCCCGAGCCCAGCAGGCTGCAGAGCCCGCGCTGCAGCAGCTCCCTGCCCCGCAGCCCCAGGTGGGTCAGCAGGTGGCCCAGCACCTTCAGGCCCTCCAGGGCGGAGCAGCAGCCCCTCAGCAGGCCGCCCAGCCCCTGCACGGCCCCCAACGCCAGCCCGCAGGCCGCCTCGGCCAGGCCGCACAGCCCGCCCAGCAGCCCGTTCCAGCAGGCCCACATCCCGGCTGTGGCAGCACCGGGGAGGCTGGCGGCGGTGGTGAGGAGCCAGAGCAGCGCGGTCACCAGCGAGGACACCAGGAAGAAGTTGAGATCGAGCAGGAGGAGCAGCAGGTCCAGCGCCAGGCGCAGGCCGCGCAGCAGCAGCAGCACCAGCTCCATGGCGGGGCCGGGCCCGGCCGCAGCCCTCAGCCGAGGCCCAAGCGGGGCCCCCCCGCTATGGGCGCCGCCATCTTGTCGTGGGCGGGAACGCGGCGCAGGCCAATCGGAGGAGGGGGACGCGGCGAGTCTCGCTTCCCATTGGGCAGTTCGGAGGACGCCGCGGGGGGGAGGCGCCTCCGATTGGTTGTTTGCGCTAGGTTGGATTTAAAGGGCCAGCAGCGCCGACTTAACCCCTGCGAGCGGTCCCCAGCCGGGGCAGGCTGCGGGGTCACGCGTGTGATGAGTCGTGCCGGCCTCAGCGCTGGTTGCCAGCAGGTTTCCGGTTGTGACGCTCCAGCACAGGGTCAGCCAGGGCAGTGCTGCTTACACCACATCAAGCAGTTTCCTGCACAGGTCTCAGAATAATTCCAAGGCCAGGACCAGCCCAAGGTTTGGCCAGGGAGTAGCTCTCACAGCAGGTCCTGCTTCCTGCTGAGAGGTTCCTGACAGCTTTCAGGCTGGGCATCCCCAGGAGACAGCCTGGCCCCACTGCCTGGACGGTGACGCCAGGCAGAGGAACACCCAGCATCGTACCCAAGGCTTTTTAAGGAAGGGGAGAGCAAGTGGAACAGATGACCCATGAGAAAGACATCCAAGGCCCTGGGCAGTGCCTGGACACGGGGGGAGCCCCTGAGAGTAGGGTGCCTGGGTGCCCCTCCTGCAGCCCCCTTCCACTGCACAGCAAAGCCATGTGTCTGTCTGTCAGTCTGTCTGTCCTGCTGGCTGCTTTCAGGTCCGTTCCCTCCCTGCTTGGCTGGTTTCAGGGTTTTGGCTGTGTGTTCCCCCGTGGTAGGGTGTGTGCCGGTGCCCACGTGACAGAGCCAAGATGCTTTGAGCATTTATGGTAATGTTTGGATTTCTTATTGCTTTACCAGGAGGCAGGAAAAAAAATAAAAGGGGGTGGAGGGGGGCAGAACAGAAGAGCCGGGCGTGCTGTGCTCCATTCATTCCTCACTCCATGCTATGGGGAGGGGCCCTGCGAGCC
Organism: Phasianus colchicus; assembly: GCF_987193195.1. Classification (NCBI taxonomy): domain Eukaryota; kingdom Metazoa; phylum Chordata; class Aves; order Galliformes; family Phasianidae; genus Phasianus; species Phasianus colchicus. The sequence goes on along the minus strand of NC_143458.1, from coordinate 2,973,854 downwards.
CCATGCACCTGCGTCCCCTTCCCTGCTGCCGGGAGGCACAGACAAGGGCCAAGAGTTGCAAAGCTTCTCCTTCCTTGCTCCTTTCTCCTGCAAGGATGTGCAAAGACCTGGAGGAAGAAGCACCTTGAGAGGGGCTGCAAACACCCGAGGAAGGTCACTGAAACCTGTGCAGGATGGGGTGCTTGGCAGCCTGCCCCCCCCCCCCCCCCCCCCTTTGGCAGGCTCCCCCCCAGCTGTCCTCACACTTGCTGGAGGTGTGGGCATGATGCCACCGCCCTGCCAGCTGTGCATGGCAGCTGCCTGGAGCAGGGCAGACTCCTGCTGCTCAGACCTCATTCCTCTCATTGAATCAGGGCTGTGCTGTACCTTTAGGGTATAAGAATTGGAGTGTGGGTGCATCATGCCCGGGGCTGTGCTGGCACCCAGCCCTGCTGTGTGGCTGCATCACTGCCTTCCCAGCTCTGAGCTCACCGCAGCGTGTCGGGAAGCAGCAGCAGTCAGCCTGGGCTATTCCAGAGCTAAAAGCAAAGAGATGAAGCATCCCAGTGCTGGAGGAGCTCTGCTTGTCCTGGCTCTGGGGGGGGTGCGTAACACTGTGGGGCCCAGCGTGCGGCTGTGGGGGTGGAAGAGGAATGGGAAAAACAGGGAGACAAAGGGTTGGCAGCCTAGCCTGCAGCTGCACAGGGGGGAAATGATGCTGAGGAGGGGGGGAATGGCGCCAGGGGCCACCACGGCTCCCACCTACGCTGCTTTGCAGTAGGACACAGCTTCCCCAGCCCCAGCATCTCCTCCCAGTGCTGCCTGGGGGCAGGAAGGGTGGTGCTGGGGTGTGGGTCCTGCTGGCATCGTGCCCCTGCTCCCAGCCCTGGCTGGGTCCATGGAACTGTCCCTAGGGTGCTGACCCCATACAGGAGCAGGCTGGCTAGCACTGCACGGTGACACCAGCACACAGCCCAGCTGTGGCTGCTCTCAAGGTGCCCGGCTAAATGCCCCAGCACAGCCCCATGCTCCAGATCAGGCTCAAACAATGGCTCATTTCAGCACATCCGCTCCAAGAAGGTCTCCATCCCCATCTCCAGTTAGGCTCTGCTCCAAAGCGGTGTGCCTCACTCTTCCTCCAGCCTCCACCTCTGGGTAGAAAGGAGCCCTGTCCCCCAACATCCCTACTGCAGGCACCACCATCCATGGGCTGTGGCGATGGGGAGCCTGAGAGCTGTAGGAAAAGGAGCTGGGATCTCTCTGTCCTGTTGGAGCCCAGCCAGGCAGCCCTGGGAAAAGCAAGTCCTCAACCATGGGAAAGTCCTGTGAGGAGAAATCCCTGCCTGGCCCCACAGCTCCCATGGGTGTGAGTGGCCTCGCATGTCCCCAGCATGGTAGGTGCAGGCAGGGGGGTGGCATATAGACAGAGCCCTGCTCGCTGCCCTTGCCCTCTTTTGAGCAGCCCCAAACCCTGCACAGCATTACCCCTGCCCTCCCCCCCCAAAAAATCTGGTGATGTTGTGATTGACTTTTCCTTCCTACTCAGTGACACGAGCTGGGGAAGCCCAGTGACGTGGAGAGCTGAGACCTCGGGTGCCCATTCCTCTGGGAGCTGCAGTGTTAGCAGGGGGCAAGGATGGAGCGTGGCCGGCCCCCTGCCCATCCCTGCACCGTGGGACCCCCCGCCATCCAGCCCCATAATCCACCCCATTGTGCAGGCGGGTGCCCGGCCCCAGCCCATCTGGCGCCAAGACAATGGGGCCTTTTTCCATCCGGCAATAGCCGGGGGGAGATGAACTCAGCATCTTCCGAAGGAAAAAGCCTGTTTATAAATAGCTGTCCCTGCTCTGCAGGCTTCCCCCAGCCCCAAAGCTTTCCCTTCACAAGTGTGGTGCACTCAGGGCTGAGAGAGGATCCTTGGGCACAAACGTGATGGTTGTCCCAGTTTGGCTGTGCACGTGCAAATGAGAGGGCAGTACGTGGCCATCTGCACACCATGCAGGGCTGCACCTGCTCTGGGCTGCATGGAGCCCGCATCCATGATATGGGATGAGCATCCAGCCCTGGGTGCAGGGCTCCTTCCCTATGCCTTGGTGGTGGCCCCCAGCCGGGTAGGGTTTCCCCTTCATTCCCCAGCTGTCCTTGTCTGTCTGTGCTGTGTGTTCTCAGAGCAGGTTTGCATGCCCCAAACCTTTCCCCACCGTCACCGGGGCAAGTGTGGGGCTGGGTGTCCCCTTTGCCATTTCAACTCCTTTTTTGGGGCTTTGCCACTACTCGGCATCTGCAAAGCTGCCTTCCATCCCCAGGTGCACAAATCCAGATGTCATCTTCCTTCCTCCCTCCGCCTGCTCCCAGCCCCTCCTAAACAAAGCCCCGTAGCCATGGTCGGTAATCCCTGTAGAAGGGAGAGCAGAGGCTGCAAGCCCAGCCGAGCAAAGGAGGGAGGAAGGGAGCTTTCTGCTGAGCCATGGGACGTCACATAGGGCTCTGGTGGTGGTGCAGGTTGTCTGTGTGCTCCCGGCACAGCTGATGTTCGTCCCTCACCCTCCACTCAGGATTACATCCTCACAATTCAGCCCAGGCTGCGATCGATCTGTGCATCCCATGAGCCCTACAGCTGGAATGCAGCCCCAGGGGTTTCTCCCCGGACGGATGGAGGCAGTGAGCTTCCTATTGCTGAGTGCTGGCCTCACTCCCAGCCTTTCCCTGAGGATGGGCCCCTTCCACCCCAACGGTGTTGTGTGAAGCAGCGCAGGCCTAGGCGGATACAGCAGCCGGCTTCCATCCTCCTTTCATCCACTCCGTGCCAGCAGCACTGCATCACCCAGCACCCATCATCAGCCTTCATCACCCATCATCATCAGGGCGAACGCTCAGCCCCATGCATGGCCCTTCCTGCAGCTACTGCTCCCCGCCGGCAGCACAGAGCCAGGTGCAGGAGGAGCAAATGCAATTACAACCCGCCTGCAGCTGGGGATGCTCAGACAGCACCGTGAGACAGCCCTGCTGTGGGCACGCACCTCGAGCAGAGCAGGGATCCATGCCACTGACCTCCCCACTCTGCCTGTGTGTGCGGGACAGCGGCCCCAAGCACGGCGCACGCTGTTTGTTTGCATAGCAGCGAGCGGGGGCCGAAGCCAAATCCATTAAGCAAGCAAATAAATAAGAAGGCGTGAGATAAAGCAGCTGAAGGCAGCCCGCCTGCTGTGCTCCCTGCTGAGCCTGCACCCACTGGGTGCCAGGTGATTTCATGCATAACCCGGCTCCCAAACCTATTTTCCCCAGAACCATGAGGTTGGTTGGGAAACAACAAAAAACATAGGAAAAAGTTGTCTTCAAAGCAAAGCGCCCCGAAAAGCAGAAGGCACATAGAAGCTGCTGTCGGCTGGCACCCACAGCCAGGCTGTTTTCTCATGGGAGTGGCATTGTCCTTTCCCAAGGGCTGGGAATTTTCGTTTTGCTTTATTTTTAACGGGGAATAAAAGCTCGCAGTGGAACAGAATGCACAGCAGCGTGGCAGCCAGGCTCTCCCACTTGTTTGTTTGCAGCATTGGGTTCTTTCTCTGCCCTCACCGGGTGGCATTGGTAGGGTTCATTCATGCTGCTTTGTACAAAACAAGCAGAGCACGGGGCTGTGGTGCAGCATTTGGGGAGAGGAAAGCATCCAGGGACCCTCAACCCTGGGCAGCCTGTGGCTATGTGAGCATCTCCACCATGCGCCCATAGGGGAGCGAGTGAGGCTCTGCTCCATGCACTTGTTCCTGGAGGGCTGCACCAGTCCAGGAGCCTTATCATTGCCCAGCACTGCCATTTTAAGCAACTAATCTCGACGGGAAAGAATTTAATCATTTCCGATGAATCATCGAGTCCATTTGGCTAGGGAAGGATTTTTGGGGGCTGGCTGCTCCGGCACGGAGCCAAAGGCAGGAGGGGGCATGGAGAGGGCAGATGCAGGGCACTGCTGCGGCTGGGGGGTGAGAATGGGGATGCTGGGGGGACTGATGGCATGGAGAGAGGCTGAGGGGAGCCTGGGTGGGGTGGGCAGAGGTGTGCAGTCCCCAGGGCCTGTGCTGCAGGAGCAAAGAGCAGAAGTGCAGAGCTGGAGGAGGGCATTCTGTCTGCAGCAGGATACGGGTCAGAGAGCTTTGGGTGCAGGTGGGGAGAGGGTGGGAGGCAGAGGGGGCTTCAAGGGAGCTGTGGTGCTTTGTCCCCGAGATCTGATGGAGAATGGGGACAGTGAGGCATGCAGCAGTGTGGGGGACAGGAGCTTGGGGGGGGGAGGAGGGGTTGCTCTGCTCTCTGGGCTTGCACTGGGAATGGGTCTCAGTGGGGTTGTGTTGGGGACGGGTGATTTCCCCAGGATAATAGCAGCCTTGTCCGCCCCACCGCCCCCGGGCCGGCCCCCAGCCAGCCCTCTGCCCCGGCCGTGCAAACCGCGGCTCTTCCACAGCCGCCCCATTCAGCAGCTGCGCGGGGGTTGGGGGGCAGCAGTGCGCCGTGGGGCCCCTCGGTGGGGCTCTGCTATAGGAACGGGCATCTGCTATAGAGCGAGCATCCCTGCTCGGTACGGCATCCCTGGTACGGAGAACACGGTCTGGGGGCAAAGCCACAAAGATACGGGTCTGTATGGGGTGTGTATGGGGGTGTCCCCTCCGCCCCACAGCCCAAGCAACGACAAAAGGCGTTTTGTTGTCCCACTGTTCCTGAGCCACTCTCCGAGGCTTCAAGGTGAGCCAACCGCTTTAGGGGTTGCTTTATGGGGCTGCTCCGCTCGACGGGGATTGTGCCCCTATCTGCTATTCCCGAAGAACGGCACCCCAACCCCCAACCCCCGAGGGGTTCCCACCTCCAGCGCCTGCCTGTCTGCTCCCGACAACCTGAGCAAGCCTGGGCAGGGCGGGCGGGGCGGCAGGAATGAGCCGCAGTGGGACCCGGCGCCGGAACCGAACCGAACCGGGGTGGTGATGGTGGGAGGGGAGAAGTGGGGAGAGCGGCTCGGCACCGCGCGACCGCTGGGGGGGGATAAGGGGCTGCGGGCGGGGGGCAGCAGCACCGCGCCTTCCTCCTCCCCGCCTCCTCCTCCTCCTTCTCCTCCTGACGTCAGCCCGCGGGTCCCGTTCAGTCGCTGGCGGGCGGCGGCGGCAGCGGGCATGGCTGGGGGGCGGCGGGCGGCCCCGCGCTGCGGTTGGGGTTGGGGGGGCGGCTGGAGCTGCTGCCCCCTCCTGTGCCTCCTGCTGTGCTGCGGTGAGTGGGGCAGGAGTCGGTGGGTGGGTTGGGGAGGGGGTCTGGGAGCACCTGAGGCGGTGCGGGGCTGTTTGCGGGGTGTGGCACCGGGAGCACCTGGGTGGGGGGGCAGGGGGGAGCGGGGAGCGTCTGTTTTTTTGGGGAGGGGTGGGATGCAGCCCGACTGGATTGGGACGAGGGGTGCTGTGCTGTTGGGATGCGGTCGGTTTGTGGGGTGTCTGCGGGATGGGAGAGCGCGGGGTGTGGCTGCTCTTGGGGTGCTTTTGGGGTGGGACGCGGCGCGCAGTCGCTTTTGGGGCGCAGCTGCTTTTGCAGCGGGGCACGGAGTGCATCTGTTTTGGGGTGCAGCGTGGAATGCGTCTGCTTTCGGGTGCAGACTGCTTTTGGGGCGTGCTACGGGGTGCAGTCCCCTGTGAGATGGGAGACCGCAGGGTGCAGCCGCTTTAGTGCTGGGAAATGGTGCTCTGCTTTCAGGGTGTGACTCTCGGGGTGCGAGGCATAGGTGTCCCCCCATGAATAGGGAGCCCCTTCCCCACCAACTTTCCTCCCTGTGCCAGGGATGCGGCCAGACGCTGCTCCTGCAGTTGCGGTGCGTGGGGCTGGGTTCTGTGCTGCAACCCTTCCCCAAATGGAGCTGAAGAGCCCCGTGGGCCGTTCCCCACTCCCGGGCTGAATGCAGACGGCCGGGGGAGCTGACGCCCTTCGGGCACCGCCTGGCCAGAGTCCAGGAATGCTAAAACCGTGGTGCGGGGGAGTGGGGTGGGAGCAGCCCCCGCCCCGTCCCCCCCCCTCCGTCCCCGCCCTGCACGTCCCAAGGCTCCGCTTCAGGAGTGGATCTGTGTGCAGAGCTGGGAGTTGCCCCGTGCTGTCCCTGGGGCCGCTTTGCAGCTCCCTAAATCAGCACAGGGCAAGGGATGCTCTCTGTATCCCCGGTGGCTTCGGGCAGGTGGCTGGTGGTAGCCCCAGTCCTGTGGCTGTTCTCCATGGGGCAGAGGTGAGGGCAGGGTGCCCGCACGTGTGTCCAGTGTGCGGCAGGGTGCATCGGTCAAGCTGTTAGGAAGCATCCACCCCTTTCCTTCTAAGGAGTTTTTCCCCGAGCGCCGTGTTTCTCTTGGCTTTTTACACTTTCTTTTTTTATCTTCTTTCCAGTCCGTTTTCTCTTGGTTTATGGGCTGTGCTTCCTACCCCAAGCTGTGCCTTCCCCATAACGGGGGTCCCCGCTCTTCACCCCTGCCAGCCTGCAGCACAGCATGGGGTAACCCTGTCCTGACCGAGGCCTGGGTGCTGTGGGAGAGCTGAGAGCTGAGCTCCCACCCCCGGCCCGTGCTGGGATCCCCTTCCTCTCAGCACACGTGCTGAGCAGAGCACCCATTGGTTGGCATCACAGCGGTGTTGGCGAGCAGAGCTTCGGCGAAGGGCTTGATGCTTCCCAGAAGCACGAGGGGTTGCGGCCAAAGCCTTTCCCAGACAGGCTGGGTGCTTGCTGTGCACCCCCAAGTGGGGGTATAGGCAGTGGGGCTGTTGGCATCGCGTTGTTGGAGACGGTTGGGTTTGGAGAAGGTGTGAGATTGGCCATTCCTGTTGCACGCAGCTGGGGGAGTTTGCTGGGATGGCAGCAGAGCATTGCCTCCATCACCATCTCTGGCACAGCACGGAGCTGGCAGCAGCTTCTCCCCCCCCGAGAGGGAAGCAGAACCCCACTGCAGCCCCCCACCATGCCCCCACCATGCCTTTCTGCTCCGTGCGCTGCCCGCACACCTCGGCTCCACAGAAAGCTGCTGGAGGGACCGTGCTGCTCCCCACCCCCTTCCTCTGCTCTAAAAGCAAATCTTTGTTCTTGCGGAGCGCTGGCTGCCGGCCGGCTGTCCGCCAGCCAGATGGAAAGGCACGGGGGCTCTCCTCCCTTCCCAGCTCGCTTGCTGCAGGCGGCCCCTCCGCATCTCGAGGTCTCCCGTTGGAGCTGTGCCAGGCACACAGGGCTCACTGTTATGGGCTGGCGCTCAGCTCTTGCAGCCTGTGAGTGGCTAATAGTTTTCCAGCCCTGACCCGGTGCCCGCTGCTGGGTTGAGGTGGTGTCCTTGTGAACCCATCTAGCAGTGCCTGCCATGTCACCAGGTGCTCCCTGCAGCCCGGTGCCTGGCTGAGCCCTTCACCCTGGGTATCCAGCCTGTCCTGGAGCAGGCGGGGAGCAGGGAGACGTGGGGAGGGGGCTGCAGTCTCCCTCTTTGCCTCTTCAAGGGCAGCGAATGGACAGGAGGGGTGCCTGCTGCCAACCCAGGATGCCAGCCATTCCCCAGCTCTGAGTTCATGGTTTCGGCTGCTTGGCGGCCAGGACGGGGGCTGTCATGCTGAGCTGGTGAGCTCTGAGAGCTGCAGCTTTCCTGCCTCTGCCTGGGGCTGGGGAGCAGAGCCTGGCATGCCTGGGTCTGTGGGTGCCCAGCTGTGCCAGGTTGGGGCCAGGTGCCTCCGGTTGTGCATTCAGTCCGGTTTCCTGACCCCAATGCACACTTTATCTCTGGGGCTTTCACCTGTTTTTCCAACTCCTCCTTTCCTGCATGCTGTTTTGCTTGTCCCTCTGCTTAGTGCCAGCTGTGCTGCCCCTATGGAAGGGGTGAGGACAGGAGCGGGCTGCTGCAGTGCCCTGGCTGTGCTGGTGGTGTGAGCCAGCACCTTGGCTGTGGCAGAAAGGGCTCCTGGCTGCATTCTGGGACCGTGCCACCACATGCCCACTTCACACAGAGAGCATTCTATGGGCACGGTGTTACCCTTTGAAGCTGCAGCCCGTGTGAGGCTGTGTGGCTGTCACCAAGCAATGCTATCAGGTGGCTGTTGACACAGCTGCCTTCCTGCAGCCCTCTTATCTCCTGTTCTCAGACGTGGGCTGGGTAGGGGGTGCTGCACTGCTGGACCCATTCCTGGGCTCCCCATTGCCATCCCAGCTTGGGGGACTGCATGGGGCATGCACACCTCATTGCTTTACTGGTGTGCCAGCCATGCTGTGACGCAGCTCTGCTCTGCCCTGTGCTGTGCCCAGCTGGGGCTGCTCAGCCCACAGCCCCAGTGCAGGGCAGCTCTGCTTCAGGCCCTGGATCAATAGCCATTACCTTGGAGCATGGCCAGGTGCTCCATTAGTGCTGCAGGCCCCCATGCTGCAGGCAGGGATATAACAAGGAGCTCACCTTGGGTGTGTTGGAGGGAGGGTGCTCAGGCTGCTGGCTCTGTGGGTGGAGATCTGCAGTCCTGGGGTAAGCCCTGGCCTCTCTGTGCTGGGGATGTGGTGTGAGGGTGCTGTTCCTCCCCCAGGTGCGGCTGGCAAGCTGGAGGTCTACATGCCAGCAGTGCTGGAAGTGGAGATTGGGAGCACAGCTAGGCTGGAATGCAGCTTCTCCATCCCTGGAAACGTCTCCTTCACCTCCATCGAGTGGTTCTATGTGAGTGCTGTGGGGTTGGGTGGCCACAACACGGGGCTGTGCCCAGGGCTTTACATCAGGCTCGTCCCCAGGTCAACCACGGTCACTCCAATCGGGTGAGGCTGTGCGTCCTCACCGCCAGTGGGGCACGGATAGATGAGACAGAGTACAGCGAGAGGCTGTCGGTGGGGGAGGACAAGGCCCTGTCCATCAGCAAGGTGACAAGGCAAGACAACGCCAGGACCTTCATCTGTCGGGTTGGGGCGGACAGCCAAGGCGTGGGGGAGAACCACACCGAGCTCAGCACCTACAGTGAGTGATGGGGCAGCCATGGTGTGGGGATGGGGATCCTGTCCTGTTCCTCCTAATGCGTGGAGTGGCTTCTTCCAGAGATCCCTGCGCCCCCTGAGATCACACCCAACTCTGCCGGCATCCCTGCGCAGAGCAATGACATGTCAGAGGTGAGGAGAGGTCCCCAGTTCCCCATCCCCACAGGGGCACCCCCTGGGCTGTGCCATGCCCATGGTGCTCCCTGCTGCTGCAGATTGCTCAGTGCACGAGCGAGAACAGCTTCCCGTCCCCCAACATCACCTGGTACAAGAACGGGGAGCCGCTGCTGCAGGAGGAGGACAGTGAGTTGGGGTGGGGATGGGGTTGGAGAGGGACGGGACACCCCTCCCTGCTTGCGGGCTGGGAACAGCGGCTGCATCTCCTGCAGAGACAAAGATCCTGACCACGTTGGTCCGCCAGTCGAATGGGCTGTACACGGTGGTCAGCACACTCTTCAGCAAGGTGACACGGGAGGACCGCAACTCCCTCTTCCACTGCACTGTGCACTACTGGCTGCAGGGACAGATGCGCACGAAGGACTCTCCGCGGGTGAACGTCACCGTGTTCTGTGAGTGTGGGGCTGGGGGCTGTTTCCAGTGCTGTGGGGAGGGGGGACCAACACCCATCCCGTCTTCTTCCTCCTCCCGCAGACCCCACAGAGCATGTGGAGCTGCGCCTGGTGAGCAAATCGGGGGTGGTGAAGGAAGGGGATGATGTGAAGTTGGTCTGTGATGCTGATGGGAATCCGGCACCTGTCTTCAGCTTCTACAAGAGAGAGGTGAGGGGGGGTTCTGGCCCCACTCCTTCAACATCTGTCCCAGGATGGAGGGGCTGAGGGCTGTGCTGTCCCCGTTCCCGCAGCTGGAGGACAACTGGCAGGATGTGACCTCGCTGGCGGACACCAACAGTGGGGTGCTGATGCTGCACGATGTCAACAAGAACAGCAGCGGTGTGTACAGGTGCCAGACGCTGGACTTGGATGATATGACACAGCACGAAGGGGATCTGGAGCTGATGGTGAACTGTAAGGCTGGGGGACAGGACACTGTGCATCTTGTGGGTGGTAGCCCCTCCCTCTGCTCATGCTGCCCTGCTCCGCATCCCTCTCCTAGACATCGAAGGGGTCCAGGTGAAGATGGAGCCGTCCTCACCCCTTCATGAAGGGGACAGCGTGAGGCTGAGCTGCAGTGCCCACAGCCCTGTAATCCTGGACTACCAATGGAGGGACGCGAGGGTGAGCAATGCTCGGGTACTGCCATGCTGGGGTGCCCCATGGGGCCCATTCCTGCCGTGGAACATGGGAGGTGCTGAGCCCCAGCCTTGCGTTTCCCTCTCCAACAGGGCAGGAAGGTGGCAGAAGGCAACCAGCTCCTCTTGAGCAACCTCACCTTCGAGACCTCCAGCAACTTCAGCTGCAGAGTGCAGGCACGCAGCGTGCCGGGGCTGGAGCAGAGCAAGCAGGTGGCCGTGGCTGTGCAGGGTAAGGATGAGCACAGGGTGAGCTCCTTGCTGCTTCTATCAACCCCACAGCAGACACTCACTGTGTCTCCCCGCAGGGAAGCCGCGCATCGTGGCCATCAGCTCCCCGCTGTACGTGCGGCAGGACGAAGTGATCAACCTGACCTGCAAGGCCATCGCCTTCCCCCGGCCCTCCGTCCAGTGGAGCATCAACGGGACGGTGAGGGCTGGGAGGGGCTGTGGGCGGCTCTCAGGATGAGGGCTGCGTGTGAGTGCTGAGCTCTGTGCTTTCCCACATCCCTGCAGACCCACGAGTACGTAGATAACCAGCACATCGCCAGCAACCTGACGGTGCGTGTGAACCACGACCTGCTGCGGGCAGGAGCCATGTGCCGGGTGTCCAACGCGCTGGGGGTCAGCGAGAAGCACATCCAGCTGCTGGGTGAGCCCCACCTGCCCCCATTTCTCCTCTGCCTGCTCTGTGCCACTAAGAGTCATGCTGCTGTCTTGCCTGGGGAGGGAGCCTCCTGCATCTGCTGCTCCTCTCCCTGTTCAGATAGGGAATGAGGCTCTGTCTCCACCTGCAGGGGTGGAAAAGCTGCTGCTTGGTCTCATCCTACTGCCCAGCAAGGCCAGCAAGCTTCCTGCAGGGCAATGGAGCAAAGGGATGGCTGGGGAGGCTTGCAGGAAACACTGTGAGCCATTGTCCTGCAGCATGCTTGGGAGCTGGGAGCAGAATGCAAAGTGTGGCTGTGTGGGTACTGCTCTGTCAGAACACATTCGGGTTGGATATGTTGGATATTAGGAAAGATTTCTTCTCAGGAAGAGCAGTCAGGTGCTGATACAGGCTGCCCAGGGAGGTGGTGGTGTCACCATCCCCAGAGCTTATCAGGATCTGTGGAGGTGTGGCACTTGGAGATGTGGTTGGGGATGGGTTGGGGTTGGATTTGGTGATGTTAGAGGTCTTTTCCAACCTCCATGCTGCTATGATTTCTGTGCTGACATCTGCGTCCTACAGACAGCAGGGAGTCCTGTGATGCTATGCTGGGGATGGAGCTCCTTTTCTTACCCCTGGGAGCACAGGAGGTTTGATGCACGTTCACCTACTCTCCTCTTGCCTCTAGATCAAAAGACCTCAGAGAGCAAAGGCATCATCATCGTGGCCATCATCGTCTGCATCCTCGTGGTGGCCGTGCTGGGCTCCATCATTTACTTCCTTCACAAGAAAGGCAAGATCTCATGTGGCCGCAGCGGCAAACAGGACATGTAAGCACCGCCGCCCTCGGGGCAGAGCCGCTTTGCCATCACCACCCATCTGCTTCCCATCCCATCCCACCTCACCCTGCCCGGCATGGCAGTCTGGGCCGCTTCCAGCTTCCCGCGATGAGGAAGGAGCAGAGCTTTAGGGCAGCCAAAGGACCCATCCCCAGGGAGGGGCCGTACAGCCCAGGGCTTCCCCCCTGCTGGAGCTTTGTCCCCAGCTGTCCCTTGTCCCACGGCGTCCCCCGAGGCGGAGCCCGGGGGCTCGGTTGGCCTCTCTCCCCCCAGCCACGTGCCCTTGGCTATGGCAAAGATGTCTCAAAATTGTCACCTCCCTCCCTTAGCACAAAGCCAGAGGCACGTAAAGACAAGAATGTAGTTGAAGTTAAGTCAGATAAACTTTCCGAAGAGGCGGGGCTCCTGCAGGGTGCCAACGGCGAGAAGAGGTCGGCTGCTGACCAGGTAGGACCGAGCATCGTGTGCTGGGGCCAGGGTTGTGCTGCAGCTGGGCAGCAGCCAGAGGTGCTCCAGGTAATGCTTTACTCCTCTCACAGCCCTTCCCACCCTGCATGGGCCTCCATCATCCATCAGCAGCGCTCGAGGAGGGGCTGGGAGGGAGGGGAGGAGATGGATGTGCTGCTGCGAGGATATGCAGGGCAGCTCTGCCAGCTCTGCTGTGTGCCAGCCCTGGCACCTCGGGGAACAGCTGCCTGGCTGTGTTCCGTGCTGGCTTCTCCTGGGGCTGCCCCAGGGGCGCTGGGGGAAGCGGCTGCACGATCAGCCCTGGCAGAACTCAGCCCAGTGCAGGCTGAGATGGCAATCCCAGGGCTGAGAGCCCCCCGGGGGCTGTGCAGGAGTTGTTCCCAGTGCCTGTGCCAGGCAGTCACCGTGCCAGGGCTGGGCTCTGTGCACTCATCTCATGAGATGCAGCACTGAGCAGGCTGCCTTAGAATGGTTCCAGCCCCACTCCTGCTGCCAGCACAGCTCACTGCTCGCTGCCCCATGCCCTGCGATGGTGCACGCTCCTGTTCTTACCCCCACCTGTTCTGTTTTGTTAACTTAACTGCTTTCCTCTCCCCCCTTTTCTCTTTTCGTTGGCCTGAAGAGCGAGAAATACATCGATCTGAGAAAATAAAGAGAGGGCGATCTCCGAAGTGCTTTCTTCCTTCGATCCTTTCCTGCTCTTGGATGGCCTTATCCCACCCTGCCCCACACCTGGGGGGCACAGCCAGAGGCAGCGACCCCCCCTGACAGCTCACAGCGGGCTGGCGGGTTGTCGGCTCAGCAGCAGCCTTTGCTTACTGCTACAGAGAAGCCAACAGCAATACTCACACCCCACTCGGCTACCTACCTGATGGAAGGGTTGGAGGCTTTTCTTGTTTCTTTTTCTCGATTTTTTTTTTGTTTTGTTTGTTTGTTTTTAATGGAAATCTGTACGTGTGTGAGGAGGTTTGGATGAGTTTTACCCCAAAACTTGGCTCGGAAAAGCTGATGGGACTTTGCCAGCAGGATGCCCCAGGCAGCATACAGGCACGGGGGTGTGCAGCTGGAAGGGGAAGGGCTCTGTTAGGGGGATGGGGAAGAGCTGTGTGAGCCCTTGATGCAGGGCAGGGCTTTGCTCTCAGACAGGTGCCTGAGCTCTGAGCCTCCCAGGTTTCGGGCTTTGCTGAGCAGGGGAGGGAGGTGGGATTGCTGCAGGGAGGATGTGCGGCTGCTGGCGGCACTGGGCTGTGTCTGGGTGTGAACAGAAGGAATGCGAGGTCAGCGCCAGGCAGCGACGGCTCAGGGTTGGATTTTTTTTCCTTTCTTTTTTTCTTCATTTCGTCATTTTTCCTTCTTTTTTTTCCTTTCCTCCCCCCTCTCCCTCTTTTCCTTTCCTCCCCCCTCTCCCTCTTTTCCTTTCCTCCCCCCTCTCCCTCTTTTCCTTTCCTCCCCCCTCTCCCTCTCTTCTTTTCCTCCCATTTCTTTTCTTTTTTTTTTTCTCCTTTCCCTTTTCCTCCTTTTCCCTCTTCCTCCCTTTCTTCTTTAGCTCTTGCCCTTCTTTCTTATTCTTTGCCTAACATATATCAGCCCCAGGGAAAAACTCCTTCATTACTTTCTCCCCCCTGATCCCACAGGAAGGATCAGGACAAGCAGAGACCCCCCCCCCCCCAGCCCTTCCTCTTCCCCTCCTTGCCCTTCCCAACCCAGCTCTCCTCTGCCCCCCCTGCGCTGCAGCAGGACCTCAGGTCACCAGGAGGAGGGACAGATTTTCCCCCCCCCACCTCCGAAGCTGTAATCGTGAGCTGCAAGTGTTGTCCAAACAGACGCTTTGGTTTATATATATTTTTGTTGGATGGTGTGTACATTTCCAGAAGTTTTTGTCTGATATTTGCAAGGTTTTTTTTATATATGTGAAAATAAAGTACCGAGTTCAAAGCTTGGTGGTGGTTTTGTTCCTGGGGGTGGTGATGCTCTGCTTCTTTGCATGGGGTTCCCAGTGCTGGGAATGGTCAACTGCTGGGATTCCAACAGCTGCTGGATCCGTTCCCACTCTTGGATCCTTGGGATGCCATTAATAATTCTTATTAATGGGTTTTAACACATTTTAAGAGGTAATTGTACTACTGATACTAAAATAGGTCAAGTAGCTTATGGGAACAGTGACAGTTTGTAACAGGGAATGACAACAACACTAGTATGGATATGAACAAATACGTTAAATTTCTCATAGATTGAGATAAAATACTACCAGTTCTATTAGAAACCAGCAAATCGTAACATCCACTCAACTTGATTGGCTTCACAAGAGCCCACTGGAACCATGAGCATCTCATTGGGCCTAAGTTACACAGTGGGAACCAACCCCTGTGTCTGTTAGACCAAAATTAACCCAGGGGGACAGTTCAAGCCACTTATTTCATGTCCAGTTGACCCTCTGCGTCCTTGCTTGACCTCATTTGACCTCTGTGACCTCATTTGACCTTTCTGACCACTTATTTTCTGTGATTGGACCTCACTTGACCTCTGCGTCCTCATTTGACCTTTCTGACCACTTATTATCTGTGGTTTGACCTCTCTTGACCTGTGACCTCACCTGACCTTTGTGTCCTCGTTTGACCTCCATTAACCTCATTTGACCTTTAGGACCACTTATTTTCTGTGATTTGACCTTTCTTGACCTCATGTGACCTCATCTGACTTCTGTGACCTCATTTGACTCCAATTAACCTCATTTGACCTTTCTGACCACTTATTTTCTGTGATTTGACCTCACGTGACCCCTGCGTCCTCATTTGACCTCTGTGACCTCATCTGACCTTTCAAGCCACTTATTTTCCCTGATTTGACCTTGCTTGACCTCTGTGACCTCATTTGACCTTTGTGTCCTCGTTCAACCCCACTTAACCCCTTTTGACCTTTCTGATCACTGATTTTCTGTGACTTGACTACACGTGAGCTCACCTGTCTTCATTTGACCCCCAATTAACTAGTCAACTTCATTTGGCCCACTATGTCCTCATTTTAGCCACATGGCAACAGGCCTTTTGCCCATCAGTGCATCACAGTGTAGCAGTATCCAAGCACTCTTCCCAACCCTGTTGGACCCCACAGCCCCTCATGCTTCCATCTAAGCCCACAACACACCATTCAGGGCAGGCAGTGTTTTAAGAGCATCTCTGCCCACCAGTGGCCCAGCAGGGTTCATTGGGCACCAAGTGCATTCATTAGAGCTCAGGAGAACCCTAGACATGCTGTACTATGCATGTATACACATCACCTTGAGTTCTTCTGATCTCTCTGTATAATTTTCTGCATTCCACAACTATGTAAGAGACATCAAAACAGGATGCAGTAAAGAAGAGATTAACATTTACTGTGATAGACCAATGGAATTTGTGAGAGGCAGATGGGCTCTACAGAGTGGGATTGATGCTTCAGGATCTCCCAGCCCCCAACCAGCACTGCAGACTCCATTAGCAGCCATTCCTTTTGTACTCTTTTAATGGATAGGAACAAACTTGTTGATGTGACCCTCAGACATATAGATTCTTATGGATTCTATAACATGTTAGTCAAGATTAGTATGATAGCATATGCTCTATCATTAGCATTAACTCCCCATGCCAGACTTCGGTACTCAGATGAGGCAAACTCCAGCTGGATGCTCCCCTCTCACAGAACCACCACAACGCAGCCCATCTGCTACAACAAAGGAAATTTTATTTAAAAATAAAACTTTGTTTCGTTTTCTTTTTTTTTTCTTTTTACTGACACAGGTGAATGAAATCCCAAAGAAGCTCTTAGTGGGCAGCATACGAGAATGGAAACAATTAATAAATAACATTAGTATAACCTCTAAACATTAACAATGCATTTGCAAACAAAATGAGGACTTTAAACCAAGTGAACCTTAAAGCTCAGCTACTCTCTGTAAGAATATTTACCTTCTGTTTTTCCTTATTCTTTACAGATCTGAAAGGATTAAATACTGCTATTATATTTTATATTAATGACACTATTATACTTCTTTTTAAAATATTTTTTTTTGTGTGAAAATCTCAATATTTTTAACACTGATATTATACAAATGGGTACTTGTCATTCAAGAGAAAGAACAACTGTTCCTCCCCCACCAGAAGTTTCAAAAAAAAAAAAAAAAAAGCTTTCTAGGAGGAACTTTAAGAATAAGCTTCCTTATTCCCCTCTGATTTCCAATGTGGCACCTTGAAGGAAGTGCCCAGGGAGTTGCATTTGTAATTGCTCAACTGGAAAACAAACAAACAAACAACCAACCAAACAAAAACCATGTACAGTAATGACCCTGCCTCAGGATTAGCTACAGTAATGCAGTGAGCCTCATGCAGGGAGCAGCACGCTGTTCTCCTGGGGGAAGGCTCAGCAAAAGGTGAGCAGCAAAGCCCTTCTGTAGAAAGCAGGGCTGCTGGGAGGCTGCCAGCCTAAACCTGCATCTCGTGCAGGGACAGGCAGAGCAGGGCAGTGCAGCAGACAAGCTCCAGCACACTCCTGCCAGGATATGTCTCCCTGCAGAATCCCATTCAGCTGTGGTGGCATCCAACTCACCAAGTCAGCAGGGCAGACAGATGATGCGTGCTGCTTTCCTGCTGCTCCCATAAGTTCTGTGCCCCAGCCCTCACTGCACAGAGGGTTTTCTGCTTGCTTTGTGTCCTGGCTTGGCAGGTGGGGGGGAGAAAACAGTATTTTTTATTGTGAGCAGAACTCGTATTTTGTTACAAGCAAAACCAATCTTGTTCCTCCAATTCTACCACCTTCACACTGAGCTCAGTGCAGCACCAGTGCAGTTAGTAACAGGTAGAGTGGGAAACCTCCACAGCTGAAATGCTACAAAACACAGTGTTGAAGTGACAATTGCCCATCTCTCTCGCCCCTCCTTTTCACACCTTTTAAAGTCATTTCAAAGGCAGCGTGGGGCTTTTTACTTCCACCCAGATCCAGCCCAGTGACACAGCATTCCCTTAAGAAAGGCACGAGACATTTGGGTTTCTCTTGTTAAAGTAGCGTCACAAAGTGAACTTCTTAAGAATAAAGAACAAGGAGGTGAAGGGAAAGAAAGAGAAAATAGCATCAGGCTCACCTTTCTGAAAGAAAAACAGTAAGAAAAATACACTGTACAGTGCCTGGGTGGACTTCACAGAGCACAGCCATAAAACACAGGCAGGACTCTGCTGCACTTCAGTGGTGCCAGCAAACGCTTACACATCTAAGGAAGAAAAGCCAAGGCTTAAGTTTCTTAACTCAGTTGGAGACACAAACAGTGCACAGAAAGGACACATGCAGAAAAATTAGTGATACATGCCACAAAGATTGCTCTCTCTAATCTCTAATACCTGGAACAACATCTGCAGGAACGTCCCTTGGCACACACAGCCCCAGAGACAGGCCTGCATAAAGCTCTGCTAGGTGTGGGTTGTTCAGCATCACGGCCAGCCTGGAACCAAGGGCTAGCAGGGGATGGGGCATCACTGCTCCAATGGCACATGCTGTGCAAGACAAGAGTTAAGGCTTTCCAGCTGGTTGCACTCAGCTCCTAGCAGCCCTGGCAGCAGCAGCCCTGCCTGCGTGCTGCAGCCTCACACCACACTTGAGCACACTTAGGCTGAGTTTACACAGCAAGGCGGAACTGAAGTGGCTCCAACACCAACAGGGAGTGAGTGGCAGCACTGGAGAGAAGGGAAATAAAGAGCAGTGCTCCCTTGCAACACATTTCTTTATGTGGGTCTCCAGGACAAAGCCAGAAAATAACTCCCAAGCACTAGGATTGGATGGTCAGGCTCCCAAATGCAACGTGCAGATGGGCAGTGAGAGCACCCAGGGTTGCCCAGGAACCTGCTCAGCAGTGCTGGTGCTGGACTCACTTCCCAACAATCTGCTGCAGACACGAGAGCTGCTGGGCATCACTGAGCACAGTGAGAGCAGGGCTGGCTCAGGGTTCTGCTGACCGCTGCACCTGTGGGCACAGAAGAGGGAACAGCTCTGCTTCCCCGAGCACAGCATGAACAGATATGGCCCCCTCTGCCAGGCCAGACCCTGCTCCTGGCTGCTTGACCTCTCTGCAGCACTGCAGAGCTCACTGCTGGCTGACAGCAATCTCAGCAGCATGCTGCATTTGCAATTTCAGCCCCAGCCCCAAAATAGCAACAGCAGTGATGGCATTAAGTGTTGCACTTAAGAGATCTCCTTACAGATTCAGAGAAATACAGAAAGGAGAGGAGTGAGGAGAGACAGCTCATGCTTTTCAACTGCCTGGACCCCGCATCATCAATTTACAAAGCTGCAGATTTAAAGAAATACCAATACTCCACACAGAACAAACATCTGATGCTTAGTTTCCTATGCTAACATTAGTTAAGTCCCCTCTGCAAACTGCAAGCTGCTTCGCTCAGATGTGGAAGCAGCAACCAGATCCTTTAAAAGCTTCAACTGCATCCAACAGCCACTCCAGCAATATTTCACGTTGTAACCCTTTGCCTAGTGACTGCTGCTGCCCTCCCAGTGATGCAAGTAATGCAGGACATGCTGAGCAAGGCGAGCAGCCCCTCGCTGTGCACAGAGCACCGTTCATCCAGCAGGCTGTGACCTGCAGATCCTACTCCATTTAAATCCCCTCCAGAGGAACCCTGCTTCTCACACACCAGGCATATTATGCACAGAGTTAAGGAGCTGAGTATGCAAGTCAGGTTTCTGCAAAGTAACTGCCGAGTACTGACTTGTAAAGCCCAGTGTGATTGTTTTACAAATGCAGAGGTTTCCCAGATCTGCTTCAACACGAGCTCTGGCAATTCCTTGGAGTAAGGACAGTGCAAAGAAGAGCCCTTGTGTTGTTCTGATAGCCATGCAGAGAACTGCTGCGTTTATTTTACTGTAAAGCAGGTAAGATACCAACAAATACATCAGCTGCATCTACCAATCCCACAAAACAGCCTGGCACAAAGACAACTGGCTCCCAAGGAAGCTGTCTGAAGGAGACGATGGAATGTGCGTGAAGGCCACTAGGCTGCAACAGCCACCATGCAGTTAAGATAAATAAAACATTGTATTTACCAGGTGCAACATTCCTAGAGAAAGAGCATCCGGTGGTGCTGCTCAAGCCCAGCAGGGCTGCAATCAAGTTGGAGCACCGAAAGCACGAAAGGCTCAAGGCTACAAAAGGAGCAGCACAGCCAGTTCTCTGCTCCTAGCTCAGCTTCTTCCCACCACTCCAAAACATGCAGGACTCTCAGCTCATCTTGCTCCCTGGAATCTGGTGCTGCCAGCACAGCTGGCACGAGGACACTTACGACAGAAATCCAACTCCAAGATCCAAAATGCCTGGCAGATGCTGGTCAGGCTATCTCCAAGCAGAAAAGGACAACTCAAATCATAAGCAATAAATGCTACTGTTACAGGTAAGAGGGAAACGCCGTGGCGAACAGGAAGCAATCGAGTGATTTCTTCCAAGGTCTCCTATTTATTCCCAGCAGAAAGTGACCTCTCAACTGCTCTAAAAAGCCTGAGCCAGATACACAGCAGCGAACAGGTCCAAACCTAGTACCATGAACCACAGGACACACCACACCGACCCGGAGACTTTGTTTCTCAGAGCACTCACTTAGAATTCACAGCACAACACACTCCCCCCCAGCCTCCAGGGCATCAGCTCCAGGATCCCTCATTACGAAACCTTCCTCTACTGACACCCTGGAAATAAATCTGTTCTCTCAAACAAGAGGTAGGGGTAAAGGACTCCAAGACACACACTGTATAAAACACCGTTCCGCTCCATTCCATTTCACTGCTTTGAAATCTGGAACCACAAAAACCTGATAACTGATTCTCTTAAGAGGCAGGGCTGACCTCCTCACGAAGTCTCTAAAGGAACCCCCTTCCCCTTTGGTGAGTAGCCGGGCTACGGCTGCCCAGGCAGCTGGTCCACAGAAGCTCTAGGTGTGGAGGTAATGTGCTATGTGGCCACGTGTGCAGGGGAGGAAATGGAAACAAACTCACGGAGAATATTCTTGGCCATTTCAATATTGTTATGTGCAATGACCAGAGCTTTCTGAATGTCCTGATATGAGTAGCCTTGGCTCATGAGGTTCTCAATCTCGCTGGAGAGCTGCAATGATGTCCCAGTGCTGCTGCTGGCTGCTCCTGGCTGGCAGCTCCCTGCTTTGCGCTCAGAATTGATTCTCCGTGGCAGTGGCTTCGGAGGCCTTTCTGGAACTTGAGAGCCATCCGAAAAACCTGGAAGGAGAAACAAAGGAGTCACAAAGGGCATGTGATTCTTGCTTGGAACACAGAACGACGTCAGATTGGTAAGTGGCACTTAAACATGGCACTGAAGCTGGTGCTGCTTTCTCCAGTCAACCCATCGACCCTCTCAGTGTCACAGATCAGATCAGCTTCCCTCATTGTATGCAAAAGCAGCCACAGGGATTCATTATTTGATGGGCACATCAGGCTCATTTATTAAACTAAAACTAAAGAAAAATTTGGCCAGGGGGGTATGCACCCATGTAAGCAGAGCTCAGGCATCAGTCTTAGTGTGAGACAGTGTCCTGCTGTGATAAAACAGCACAGGGAGTCCACAAAAGACTGCAAATGATGAATATTTGACATCACCTTAAAGAAAGTTGTATTTACCTTCCTCTAGGTACTCAGGATGGAGTTCTCTAACAGCTGAACTTGTACACAGCACACAAATCTAGAAGGCTAAGAACACCCACACAATCCCTCTATAGGAGTGGGCAGTGCTGGTTAGAGATGAAGCAGTCATTGTGGAGCTTTTCTAAAAGACTTCTACCAAAAGCACTACGATAGAGGAAACAAATTCACTGAGGCTTCCTCACCAACCACAATGCAGTTCATCTCCCTGATCCTCAGAGTACAAGCTTCTTACTCATAAAAAGCTTTTTGTACGTTGGAGAGAAAGGACTACCCTCTCCTCTCCCCCAAACTGTCTTTTGAAATAGCTGTTTCAGCTTGAGCTGGTTCAAATTTCAGACACCATGGGTCAATTTCAAAGGGCGACAACCAGCTCAGCTTTTTTGGTAAATGATTAAGAAACTAAATTGTAGAGCACAAAGCATGAGAACATTAATCTGCCAAAATGTATCCCATAGAAGTCAGGCTTGCTTAGCACCAGGCTTCAGCAGCAGCCAATACCCAACTTTTCAGACAACAGCAGATGCTTCCCAGAGCACTAACATCAGCGTTTTTCATGAGCAGATCTCCTACCACTACAAAGCAGAACAACAGCACTATCATTTCAGGGTTGTATAAACAAGGAAGGGTCAATGATTAAGCTCAGTTGTTCATCTGGGAGCAGCATGTGAGCTTCCATTGCACTTCTTCTCCCTGCCAGCCATCACGGTGACAAAGGCAGGGAGCAGGGAGGAGTGGCAGCAGCTAATACATTTATCTGAACTAATAAACTCTTCTCTGAGCTGAAGAAGAGAAAGCTCCAAAAAAGGGAAGCCAGTGAAGCAGGTGAATAGAAAACGCATTGGGACAAGCAGCCTTGGGTATGGGAGGCTAAAGGAACAAGAAACTCACTCCTCTTACTTGGCAAATGGCCAGAGTTCAGACGTGTTGAAGCCCAGAGCACCCCAACAGGATGTTTCAGAGCTTCCTTTCGTGCTGCAGGGCAGTCATAGGGAAGAAGCCAAGCATTATTCACAAATGCTCTTGGAGACACGAGGCTTTGGTTTCCCCTTGGTGAACGTGTGTCACAGCCAGAAGGACGAGATGTCCTCTGCTTTTCCTTTGGGGACAAAAAGCTGACCTTGCTGAGCCACTGCCTCCTCGCTTAAGGACACTGAAAGCATCAAGCAGTACACTTGTGCCATCTGCTGGCAACCACCCCTTTGGAGCCAGGCAGAAGCCAGGCCAGCCATCCCATCTGTTGCCTGAACAGCTAGAAGCAGTAATGTTCTGAAGTTCTGCTTCATGCCCTAGTACGAAATAGATGCCATGTCCTATAGGACAGAGTGGCTCAAGCATATCCCTCAAGCTGAGAAAAGGTTTTGCTAACTGAGATTTAATCATGATTTGCTAGCTCAGTGATTTAAATGAGTAAGGAAGCATTCTGAGTCGTAAATCAAACTGAACAATTAAGGACCAGTATAATACTGCTGTGTAAAGCAGATTTTACAGCCTGCACACAAAGTCTTGAGTCGGTGACAGAAGTTTCAATAGCAGCAAGCCATCGGTACCCACGAGAACATCCAGAATACAGCTGTTCTCTAACCTGTTACTGGGTCATTTTCCAAAGACATTCGGCTGAAGGCAGGTGTGGCGTTGGAGATATCAGACAGTGTGCGACGAGCAATGGCAACTGGGAGTGGTGGCTTGGGGATATCGTAGCCATCCTCTTCATTTTCTGACTCCTCAGGGCCGTTGCTGGCAGTGGCTGCTGCCAGATCCCCTTCATCTGGAACAAGAGGCGCAGTCTGAGCTCTGGGGCCAAACAGAGCCTCTGGCTCTCAAGGCAGACTCTGTTCCCGTGTCCACAAACACTGACAGGACACAGAACTAAGGCTCTGCTGCCAAGAACCCATATTCAATGGAAGCTCTTTCCAGAAGGTAATACGTGATGAAAAATATTTACCATACATGTGGGCTGTCAACTGCTGCAGCTGCCTACAGCAACTAAGCCCAGAAAACAAAGTCTTCAAAATAGCAATTCTGTTGAACAACTGCTGGATGTTTTTACAGTACATTCCAGCTATGCTTCTCTCTAACATCCCCACACACAATTTGCAGTGCACAGATACAAATGCTTCCACACACATGATGGCTATTTTAACAGCAAAAGCAAGTAACATTTAGCACAAAAAGCTAAATGCTATTCCAGCTGGTACTGAGGTCAATTCATTGCATCCCAGTTTGGTTTTGGTGGGGTTTTTTCTTAGCACACCCACTCACCAGAAGTGTTGATGGTCTCAAAAGCAGAGGGCACTGCTTGGGAATGAATGTTGTACATTGCTTCGTACATACAGCCATCCGCCTGCCGGTCGCACTCCAGAACTCTGGGGGAGAGAACACACATTCTGCAAAAGAGCAGCAGCCACATTTCATTTCCAGTTCGCTGCACTGGTCTCGATCTGGTGAGTGTCACCAGGGAAATTCAGCTAACGGAGAAGGCAAAACCTCCACCCTATTAAACAAATACCCCAGAGCAGCGAGGAGGAAGAACAGCACGTGCAAAAAGAATCTCACCGCAAACTCTGAGTCATTTCCAAAGGCATTTTGAGCTCTGGTTTTTGTACAGCAGGACCCGGAGGCACCACTGGCAGAGAGGAGGGCGACATGTATTCAGTGTCTTCATCGCTTTCAGACTGCTCCCCAGGAGGCAGTTTTGGTACAGGCAGTGGTCTGGAGGCAGAATAAACAAGATATAAACACCAGGAAAAAAAAAACCAAAAAACCATTTACACTAAATCCAATTAATATCAACGTGTCCTTTCAAAGGCAGAGCTGAAGGAACAAGCAGTCACGTTACATTAACACTGTCTAGAGAAATAATCTGGCTTTTGGTATTCTCAGCAGCCCAGCTGCAAAGTCACACTGACACAAGGTCATTAAGCAAAAAGCAGTTGACAGCACATCATACATCACCTGCTTTGCAATGTGCATTTATAAAGGCTAACTCAGAAGGAAATTTATGAGAGAGCTAGTGGCAACCGTAGCCTGTTTCCTACTGCCACAGCCAAAGGTAACAACTCAGCCACAAACCTCTGGGTGCTGATTTCATCTCCTTTCTCTAAGTTCTGTGTTTGGAATAATCCATCATCGTGGACTGAAACTAAAGCTGGACGGAGTTGTGTCAGACACTGCCTCTGCCACCAGCATGCAGAGAGACCTACAATTACCTTTCTGTAATTTATGAAAGAACACAGTTTGCAAGAAAACAGCATACCTGGCAGCTAAGGAGTAGATAGCATTGGCAGACGAGGAGGGTTTGATTTTGGGATGCTCACATTCTGAGGTTGCCGGTGGACCAGCGTTCAAGCTCTGAAAGAAAAGGTGCCAACCCAGGAATTAGAAATGTCAGGTCTACCAATGCAGTTGCAAAGCTGTCAGCCAGCCACCCAACATGCCTTCTTGGGGAATGAAACACCTTCACTTATCCAAAAGCATTTACTGACACTTTAGAAATTCAGCAGTTCTGTGTTAGTTTTCCCTTCCTGAGAAGCACAAGCAGAGTTTTTCTCCTCTAGCCAACTGCCTGTTTACACAAGAACCAAAGGAACTCTTATCTTTGAGACTCCAATGACTTTGTCAAACTCAGCTGAAATTGGCCCAAAGGCCAAAATGTTAATAAGGGAAAAGAGGAAAAGGATGTAGAGAAGCATATACACACAGAGACAGAACCATAGATCACAGAATCACCAAGGTTGGAAAAGACCTCCATGATCATCTAGTCCAACCAAGTGCAACAGAATGACAGCTGCACTAGTGTCAACTTCTTAGACAATGTGGCTAAAAATGTACTTGTTTCAGTTTCTATTTTTCAAGAAAGCTGGAGATTTTAAAAGGAAAAAGTAGGCAAATGGAATCAAAGGAAGCCAAACTGCTTCAGGTTTCTCTTAGAGAGCAGTATGTTGGACCACCAAGTTATAGATCATGACATTATTAATAGTAGCAGACCCAAATTTAACTCAGATTTTACTTCGTTAACCGTTGCTATTGTGTGCAGGTTTTACAGGATTGAAATCTGACGTGTGTGAATTATACTTTTTCAGCATACCAGCTCCTAATGCAAAACAGCCTTGGTTTTTCAAAATCCAAAGGTGAACAGGGATCGTGAAATTGTGGCTCACGACTGCTCTGTGGTAACCGTGCAGGACACGCTGAGATTTCAGCCCTGCTCCCAAGAGGCAGGAAAGCACATCCCTAAGAAGTCCTCTGACTGTTCCCTCCTGCCTGGCAATCACCAGCTCCCTTCTGCATCTCCCTTGGCACAGGAACGCCCTGTTCTGATGCAAATGAGAAAAGGGCACCTTGGCTGACTCAGTTCCCCACAATCTGTCTTCACCTCCAGTAGATCCACTCACCACTGGGTTGTCCAGGCTGAGCGTGCTCCCAAGCCGATGGCTTTCAGGCCTGGAATCCATTTGAGAGGGCAAGGAGAAAGGAAGCGAGTGCCTGTTTGACAGTTCTCTCCCAGGCCAATGGTCACCAGGGCTGTGAGCTACAGATGGGGCTTTTGGAATTGGTCGGGAGGGCCAAGGATCCCCCTGACGGTTAGAGGGCACAGGGGGTGGTTTGTCCCTTGCAGGACAGTCTGCTGGTGTGCAGGGCAGGGGCCTCCTCTGAGGTCGAGCGTCGGTGCCGATGGAATGCGGTCTGTCTGGAGGTGGTGGTGGTGGGAGATCTCGGAGCGTGGGTGGGATGGGCAGAGGCTTGTCTTTGTGAAGGGTTCCAGGAACAGTCTGGAATGCAGAGGAATGTAAAAATATTGCTTAGCAAAGGTAGTTCTGCTACAAAACAGAAAAAAGCTGGGCAGAAGGTTTGGTTTTCTTTCTTTTTTACAAGAAATTATCTCAACGGATGAGGAATAATGCCAAGTTAACCCTCCAGAAACACCTTCTCTACAAGCTTGAGAACACAGTATAACCACATGCAGCTACAGCAGCTAGGCACTGAACACACCAGGTCATCTTTCTTAAAGGAAAAAACACTCTCAAGGCAGCATTGGATTGGATTCCGAACAAAGGACACTCATCATTTCAAAAAACTTCGGCTGCAGCTTATTTACAGTTGTCATTCATCAGTCAGCAAGTCACATAAATGCTTATTTTTTTCTGTCTGGACTTTCAACTTGATCACCCAAACCAGCAGAAGAGCTGCTGCTGTATCTCAGCAGCCAACAAATAAATACCACCAAGATCACACTGCTGCCTTCTGCTCATCTATCATAGGAACAGCTAATCTCTCCCAGTCACACACATTTCATTCCATTCTTACTTCTCTATCAGTGGAAAAGTTTGGGAAGAGAAGAAAAACTGGGACAGGCTTGTGACACCTTTCCACATCTAGCCACTAGCTAGAGCAAAATACAAGTCAGTAAGTGCAGCTCTGAGGGCCACAGGCAGCAGTGAGTGGGGCTGAAAATCAGTAATGGCAATAATGATCACTTTGCCATTCACCATAAGTGATCGAGCACTTCAGCTTAGGATCATCTTCTTTCTATCAACTGTTTGGATGAGTGAGAAGAAAGACAGGTTTTCTATTTCTATGAAATAGAGACTTTCCAGCAATAGACTCCAGAAGGAAGCATTCACTTTCAGCACAGACTAAGCTCTTCTGGGGAACAGAAGGAAAGTGGCCTGACAGAAAGAATATAAAGCCTTGTGTGAAAGACCTTAGGGATGGCACAGAGAACACACAGCATTCTGCAAAATGCCTTCCTTCCCATCTGCCCTACTAAAATCACACCTGAAAGGGCAAGAAGTGTGCTTTACCTTTGAAGAAGTGCTGGGGCTGGAAGCTCCAGGTGGATTGGACACTCGCTGCTGCAGAAGATCCAGTCGTGGTGGCACAGGAGGAAGGGTGGCCTGTGGAGCTACTGAGAATGGGGAAGGAGGACGCTCGACCTGAAAGAGAAGATTGGGAAAATCAACAACAAAATCCAGCAGAACTCTTTTCTAGAGAGGCTTTCGAGCTCTGTGACTCTTATTGGCTTTGGTAATAGATGACTATAATAACAACAACCATACACTAGCAAATTAAGGTAATTTCACAGCACAACAGCATTTGACTTGCAGCAAACAACCTGAAATGCATGCTTAGCAGGGGCACAATAAAAGACAAGCTGTTTTGCTGGAGTGCCAAACCTGCCTTGCTGAGCCCTGAGCAGCAGCAAGCTTGCTTGCTTTTCAACACAAGAGGGCATATCTGCTGCAAAACCTCCTTATCACTGCAGGCACTGCTGTGCAAGCTACCTCAACTACAGTGTTGTGGCTGCTGGAGCAATCATTAGT
This sequence comes from Phasianus colchicus, assembly GCF_987193195.1. Lineage (NCBI taxonomy): Eukaryota > Metazoa > Chordata > Aves > Galliformes > Phasianidae > Phasianus > Phasianus colchicus. Next base: position 2,946,688 of record NC_143458.1, on the reverse strand, counting down.
GTGCACCAAAATGTCCATTTTTGTCCCTGCAAAGCTGTTTTTTTACCTAGCAGAACAGTGACTCTTCTCCTCTTTTTAAAAAATGTTTATTTTGTGAGAAAGGTTAGTGCTTGGTAACTCTGCAAATCTTTATACATGTTTGAACTCACTAATGCTAACAAAAATGGAATACTAGCCTGCTGCAAACCACAACAGGATGTCACATCAAGGAAACTGTGCTTTGCTTCCCCAACCTATGTATACAAAAACAATCCCCAGGAATACAGTTTACAGAATTTCACAGGGTAGAGGCTAAAGAGAAATGTGACCATAGGTTAACATTGTAGAGCAGGAAAAGCAGTTTATTTTAATGGGTTCGACTATGGAAAATTAGCCAAATTCAAAACCACCTTCCAATGAAGCAAAACAATGCTTCAAAACTGTAGATGTGCAAGAGCAGCAACATGCACTGAGAAAAGAATGTTCAGAGATCCATAAAGTATCCCTGCCCTGCACATGTATCCTGGAAGGAAGGCGCAATAATGGCAGGGAGCTACCAGACCTTTAGTATCCAGTTTTATCAGACACCATATAAAAAGATGACAATCAAATTGTCTTCCTCAGCAAAACACCCTGCCCTCTAACCCGTTAGTCATCATGACCTTGGGAAGACTGTGACTGGTTGGCTGCAGTGATCACTGAACAGAATGGACAAACTTTTGCTGATATGAGTGAACCAACGCACACAGAGGAGACCTTACTTTGGTACCAGCGAGTTCTTTCATCATGAAGAGGGAATCATCAGCTCTGTCATCGTCATCATCATCGTAGTTGGGTGAGGGAGTTCCTTCTGCACCTTGCCGTGACAACCCTCCTCCTCCTCTGGGGTCAAAAGGGTCCACAACAATTGGCTCCGTGCCTTTGATTTCACAGCGGCAAAAAGGACAACCCTGGCCTTCTGATTCCTTCAGGGCAGAGGAGAGATCTGTTACAACCACCATTAAGATGCAGAAATTAAATACGTGGTTAATATATAGGCAGGTTGAAACCTGCTTTTTGGCAGGTACAGAGAGGATGAGAGAAAAGCAAACTGTGCTAGAAGTATGGAGGATTTTCCCTCTGGAGTAGAGAGACTTTTTAGCAAGTCCTTGCACTTGGCTATATATTGAGATAGAGCATCTGAGCAGCCTTTCCCTGTGCAGGGGAAGCTAGCACTGACATTTCTGAACTACGAGCTTATGTCTCTTCATCTCCATACCTGAAGGAAACAGAACAGGAGGACACACTGTGTTTCTGTAGGAAAGCAATTAGTCTCACTCAAGGAGACAAACAAGAGGCGACGCCTCACCTGCCATGCAGTGAGACAGGACGTGCACATCAGATGGCCACATGGTTCAATCTTCACATCCTTGTCGTTTTCAGCACATATTTTACACAGCTGGAACGTGGAGCCCATCTCACAGTACAGTTCATATTGTTCCTTGGAGAAAAGATGGACAGACGTTGTTGATATTGTAAAATAACGTGCAGGATTTATCATAGCTACAAAGAAATCCAAGACAAAATGGGCACAATAGAAACAGATTGCTCTGAGGTAAGTGGACTTCAGGTTTTCCCAGATTTTCATTCAAGTGTCCCAAGAACAGACTGGGAATGAAGGGTCTGAGGGTGCAGACATGGTGGATATCACAGAAGAATTAATCTGTTGCAGAACATTCTAAATAAGTAATTTAAATTCTGTGAGCAGAAAGCTTTGCAGTCTCTCTGCCCAGCCCTACCTGTCAAAGACTTCTGCAACTCCTTCAAGATACAATAAAGCAGCCTTTAAAAGAAGCCTTTAGGATACTGAGTATGACAGGGCAGGATAGAAGACTTCACTCACCTGTGTGACTTTAATGTGGTCCTGAGGCGTGGGCTCACACAAGCCAGTCAAGTCAGGGTTCTGATTCCGGCCATCAGGAAATAAATAACTGTAAGCAGTTGAGAAAAAATAATATCTCACTCTGTTTACACACACACACACATACACATGTACATAACGTTTCCTTTCAGGGTGGGGGGAGGAAAAGAAGAATGAGGGTGAAAACAAAGGGGTGGGAATTCAAGGTACTGTGAATTCAAAAGAAGTTTTGCAAGAATTCCCTTATCAGACAGAAAACAAACATGCCATTCTTTACTGCAGAAAGAAGCTTGTTTTCCTTCCTGGGAGCAATTATACTCGTCTTAAATCATTCCACAGTGAAATTGTAATTATCCAGAGTGAGAAAACCGAGGTCATAGTATCAGTTAAGCACAAGTTAAGGAGCCAATTACAAAAGAGTCTATGATGAGGAAAACACTGACACACACTCATTGTCTGCTCTTGCAAAGGACAATACAGCTCCCAGTACAAATGATAGCTGTCTGAGTATTCTCAAGTGCCAAAGCATACAAATTTTTCCACTGACACCAATTCACTTGCTGGAAGTGTTTTCCTGAATCAAGGTCTAAATAAAAAGGAAGAGCTGAGAGATGCTCAGAAGGGGCTGAGTGATGTCAACAGTGACTGCTTGACCTCTGCAACACGCTGTGTCTCCCAAGAAGAGATAATGTGTGATGAGCCCTGCAGGTGCACTTCACCATTCAGCTGACTTTGTGGCAGCAGGATTAAGGGGTATAACACAAACCCACAGTAAAAACCAGCAAAAGTTACTTACAAGCCTTCCCTGAAGCCGTCAATCAATGCTTGAAAAAGAGGTTTGTTGTGAGGGATTGTCTGAAGAATATTCCCATCTGCAGTGACATATCCAATGGCCCACTGACCAAGTCGGGTGCAACTCAATCGAAAAATGTAACTGAAAACACAAAGGAAAAGGAACTTCAGTTTGGACTGGAACAGGCAAGTAGGCCTTTGCCTGTCTCAAGACAGCAAATAAAAACTAGTAGGAATGACCGGATGATTTATACCAGCTTTCCTCACTTTACCCCCAAGCAGATCAAAGGAGAACTTTGCAATGTGATACGAAGTGAGAAAAGCATCCAAGCAATGGCCTCTGTGAAATTAAACACAGGATCTACAGCAAGAAACTCTGGCATCTTCATAATCATTTGTTTCAAATTAATTTCAGGAAAGAAAAAAAAACCATCAGACTACACAAGGTTTCCATTTTTAAAACCTGCACAGAACTAAAAGCATACTAACAACCTCCAGAAGGGAACACTTGACCCTTCCTCTTTATAAAGAGAAATCTGTCAGCTTTGTTGCACTGGGCCACATTTAACCCAGGATACTGGGCAGCCCAAATTTACTCATGCCTACAGATCTCTGTGTCATGCTCATGCCTGAGTGAGCTGCTATGACACTCGTGCAGGTAAACCATGACACAGAGGAGAACTGAATACAGGACAAGCTAGAGCTTTGCATAATTAACAGAGGAGGACGAAGACAAAACCAAACCGATCTCCTCAGCCAGTAGAGTAATCAGCAGTGTTAGAAGTAGCTACCAGAAAGGCCAAGCACTAACCTGCCAGGTTTGTGAATGAATTTCTGAAGCCGGGCTTTCACCTCATCATACGTTAGGAATGCCATATAACCAGGATGAGTCACTGCTAGGCTATTCCAGTTCCTGAGCAAAGAGGACCATGGCTAGAGAAACAACAAAGAAATATATTAACCTAAAAGGCATCAAGACACACAATACTCCTTAATCAAAGGGCTCAGTGTTTCACTTAGAACAGCAGGTTTCTTATCCCACCATAAATCCCACAGATGACCAAAAGCCTACAGCACCTCAGCGTTGGATTTTCTCTGGTCAGCAATAGAAATATTAGCTAAGAAGGACCTGCATCAAAACTCCTTTAAAAATGAGGGAGAGGTCACTGACATCACAAAAAGCTCAAGAAAAACTACCAATCTGTATTGCTTCTGCAGAGAAAATGACTCATTCCTGAGACAGGGATAGAGATGGGGAACTTGGGAAGGTTATGCAGAAACCACGACCAGCCTGATTCCATCCCTGACTTCTTCATGGCCTCAGGAACGTGACCTCCCTTCTCTGTCATGGTTTCACTGTGTGTAAGATGCTTGTGACTTGAGCCACCTAACCTCACTTGGGTGTGGCATGGATTACTGCCTAGTCCAAGATCTGAATCAATGAACCAGCATGCACACGTTAGGTTTTCCCCAAAAAGTGATGCGTAACGACAGCTTGAAAACTTTCCATTCTGTGGAAAAGTGCTGGGACATCTAAATCTCATCTAATTTTCCCAAACTTCTCAACTCACCCAAAATGATACCTCTCCCTAAGAACTCTGTATCTCTTGGAAATCACATAACTCTTTTATGTACCATAGCTGGAAAAAGTGCAGAATGAAATGAGATACACTGCAACACCAAACATGGGAATTTTTCATCTAGACGTTTCTTAATTACAACCCACCCTATCACATGGGAAAAAGCAAGCCTGAGCCAAAGAAGTAAGTGTTTGTTCCTGTAAATACCCATCTGCACCATCAAAAGCTGTGTTTCAGAGCTCAGGACTTTTAAAGACCATGGGCTAGAATTTTACTTGCTATTAATATCCCTTCAGCAACACAAATACTTCTTGCACACAGAGCACAGAACGTGTCTGCAACATCCTGGCTGTGTCAGTTCAAAAGCTAGGAAACCTAAATTTCCATGCTATGATCCATCCTGAACATTCCCCTATGGAAAATAAATCTGACAAGAAAGAAATGGATACGAAGAAAGATGGACTGATAAACTCAGCTTCACATTTCCTGAAGCTGTGTCAGAACTTTGGTCTAAAAATGACTTTTGAAAGGGAAAAACTGATTCATGGGAGGATACAAAATGTGCCTCTTACATTTGGTTAGAATCTAAATTTAGAAAACTTTTTCTTCTCCAACCAAAAATATCAAATGCTCCTATGTGATTTAACTACCAAGTGTTTTAAGAACTGCTCAGGGGATGAGGGGCAAGACAAAATCCTTTGCAATATAAATACCACGTTAGTGTTCAAAATATGGTTTATCCTTGGAGAAGTCTCAGCTGAAGCACTAAGACAGATTTCAAGTGATTTACACTCCTGTAAATCAAGTGATTTACACTTACCTGAAAGAGTCGTGTGAAGATATCAAACTCAAACACTGAAATGTAGTCATTGCACGTCAAATCAATCGTTGACTTCAGGGCCATGGCTTCCAGCCCCGAACTGATGGGATGCACTTCATGTAGGGCTTGGCGGAAGCTCTTCCAAGGAACAATGGTCCTAGGGAAAAGCAAGCCATCTGAGACTGGATGTGTCCAAAGAGCACAATCACATGCCTACCACCTTATACGTTTTACCTGCGGAGTGTACAGGGCATAATAATGGAAGAGGGAAAATCAAGAATGGCCACAAGAGATTTAATCGTGTTGTATGAGCTAAAGACTCCTTGGGACTGAAGGGAACCAACAGCCAAGCATGCTTTTTAGCCAGTTTTCCCTGCAAATACAAAACTCTGGCATCTGAAGTCCATCTCTGCTTTTTCCATTCTCTTTTTCTGCTGCCCTGTCATGTCAGCTGTACATATTACTGCCATTTAGTAAGAGTTTAATAGTTTTCTAGCTGGCAGAAAAGGAGTTAACAATAAGTAGAGGTGCAGACAGTTAAAAAAAAAAAAAAGAAAAGAAAAGAAAAAAAGCTGCAAGCAATTCTCCAAACAGGCATTAACAGGAGAATGAAGATAATCAGCAAGCCAAACACAGGCTCCTCTTTAAAGGAATATATTCCTTCCTTTAAAATATCAAGTGGAATAGAAACATGAAAAGAATGTGTCTAGCTTCAGACAACTGAATACATGAGTAAATACACTACAGCTTTCTGTTCTGACAGCTACTAATTAAACTCTTTATGTGAAGCACCTTACTTAAAAGCCGTGCCTAATTCCATTAACTTTAATCCCTACACACTGCTGCTGACACCTCTGAGGTTCATTTACACAGAGTTTCATTAGACACAAAAATTAAAGCTGACATTTCAACTGTTTACACCTAAATATACGCTGTGCTCAACTTTCTCCTTCATTCTGTCTTATCAAAGCCATCATGCAAACTGACAAAAGTTCAGAGAATGCAGAAGAAAGGTGTCTTAAATGATTGGAAAGACTAATTGGAGGGAAGATGAAAGAATTTAATATGATGGCTTAGCTTGAGGACAGCTAATATTGGGGGCACAGAAGCTTTGGAAGAAGAAAGGTGATTCTGCATTGTTTGTGGAGCTCGCTTAGAAGTTAAGGAATTAAATTAAAGAGTGGAAAATTTAAGTTGAATAATCCAGAGAAACCTTGTGACAGTGCAACAGTCTGCTAGGGAAAGTGGGAAGGACCATCACTTAACACATCTAAAATGAGACAGGACCAAGAACTGGAAAATATATTGTAGGAACAACTCTGTACCCCACCCGGGACAGCATACCAAATGACCTAACAGGTCTCTCCCATCGCTCATCCAAGCTTAAAAACACAATTCTGTGCACAATGTGTGGTCACAGCCAGAAACTCACTTCTCCCCAAATGCTTTTCTCCAAAATTCTGCAGCATCAGCTTTGGTGATCCGGAATGTGTCTCCTTGGAAAAGGCCACTTGGGAAAATACCTTTGAGTTCTGCCAGCATGTGGCTGAATATCAGGGATAACTTCGTCAGGTTACGTCTAGAAAGGAGCACAGAAATACAAGTTTCTTTTAGGAAAGAAAGATGTGGTTTTGCACGATTAATGCCTGTAAGAAACAAGACTTGTTTTTTGGTTTTTTTTTAATATTAAAACATAAAGAAGAGGGAAACAAATGCATAGAACTGGTGGGTTGGATACTGATGCTCCTCTTCTCCCCCCCCCGGTAACACCCTCTAGAAGCTAGGAAAATGGAGATGCAGAAAAAAGAGCTGGGTATTTCTAGGCCAGAGGCCTTTTTTATGCCCCACATCACATGCTGGGAGAAGAAAGAAGGAAGCAGTATCACATGGGGAAGGACAGCTTCTCCTCTGCTCACATCTGACACCCTGGGTCTGGTCAGGAGACCTCACTGACCATCACAGACACAGGCTGGTGGGACACCAAGCAGGCTGACACAGCCTGCAGTCTGCAAAGCTCAGCTGCTTCTTTGGCAGCAGCACTCACCCTTACGTTTTCACGTGTACATTGTGTCTCAGCAGTGCTTACACCACAAGGGATTCTGGTTTTTGCTATTTTATCCATACCCAACACCACCAGGTGCTGGAAACCAACTGAAGTAAAACTACCCAGAAGCTCTTCTGGAGGCTGCTCAGTTCAGCAGCCCTCCCCCGGATGCATTACCCATCCAAAATGTGAGTAAACATTTGATTTGATCCTACAAACACTGAGCTAAAAGCTGTCTTCACCTTCATTAGCTTCCAGGAGAGGTGATGTGGGAAGCCCCCCAGCCCATTGCTGTCCCAATTCCCAGTCACACTGCTTCCTCTGTTTCACACCTTGAGGTTCTGGTGCCATTCCCCACCCCCTGCTTTAGGAAAGCTTATGTATCACTAAAAGACTACACAGTAAGAGAAAGCAACTCAGTGAACTGCACCCAAACAGCCAGGTAAGAGATCACCACGTGATCAGAATCACACCTGTAAATATCAGTATAAACTCATTTCAAATGGTGTATTCCTCTTTCCAGGAGCAGATGAGCATCTCTGCATTACCAAAGGCAGGCTCAGGTTAGGGGGCACATCCCTCATCCTACAGGGGAGATGATTTAATGGTGAGCTCACTCACCCCTTTGGAAGCACACAGGTTGTGTTCCTTCTATCCTTCCAGCAAACATTCAAATAATTGCCAATGGAAGGTTGCAGTTGCATAGCCTGCTCCTTCAGCCCCCTCCCAAAAGTGCTTTTTTTCACAAAACGAGACAAGATGACACTTTATGGCAGAACACACAGAAAAAGCAAAGACTATTGTGAGTCATTTAATCCCAACTCAAGCAACAAAGGAGAAGTGGAATTTGTATCCACTCCATTTGTAAAAACAGAGGCGTGAGCTGACGTGGAAGCAGTCTGTAGAAAATGCTGAAGGGTTTCCTGAATGGGTTAGGGAGCAACGTCTGCATGCAACCTCAGCAGGTCGAGCAGCATCAACACACTGCTGTGAGATCCCACGTCCCACAGCAGCAGAAGCCTGAAGGCACCGAGGTCCCCCAGCACTCCAATGTGTGAAAAGGGGCTGATTTATGAAAGCATCCCAATCCTGCTTGGAGTGAGCACCTACAGCACAGGAAGGAGCATCATTTCAGGTGTTTACTCCCATGTGCTGCGGAAGGCTGGGTAGGATGGGGTGAGAAACAAGCTCCAGGAACAAGGGTCTGACAAAAAGCAAGTGGGTGCACTGCAAGGAGACAAACTGCATTCCTGTGTGTGCTCACTCAGGTCTGTGAGAGCTCTCTCCTCTCACTGTGCTTCAGGAAGTGCCTGCACCGAGCTGAGCCCAGCAGGCAGACAGAAGAACAGCTTCCTTCAGCAGCCTTCGGTGTGGTTTAACCAATGATGACTTTACAGCGCACACACACACACTGAGGAACACGGGGTTTGCAGAAAGGTTTCTAAGGTCGAAACACTTTCAGGTCTTAGGTTGAAGTCGCCTTCTTTTTGTACAAATATTGAGTCATATCTTCTGTAAACAAAAACAGGAAGAGCACGGGCTGTAAACAGAGAAGAGCAGATTACAGAAGGCTCCAGGTTAGAAACCAGCTTGCATACAGAAACCAGCTTGCATGCAGCAACCAGTTACCAATCCTGTTCCCTTTAAAAAGCATGCTGCTTTATTTGAACAAGCCAAGTTATACGTTTGTAAATGAATACAGACCAAGTGAATGCTTGCAGTTACAGTGATGTTTACAGCCTGTTATCACATTTTCACTGGCATTTCAGTGCTTAGTGATTGTGACGATATTTTACTTTAGTAACATCAGCAACTGTCCTTATCTCTGTAGCTGAACAGAAACCAGCATTCACCCACAAAACGTGGCAATGTTTTCAAAGAAAATTTAAGCAATTTAGGTCATAAAGTCTCAAATCTTTTTGGCCACAGACCTGCAGGGTTCCTTCTGTGTTTCTTAGAGAAGAGGGCCCCTACCAAGCTGTTGGGAGAACACAAAGGCTGCTACCAAGTGCTGTCCCAGAGCTCCACCAGCCACAGCTTGGCACCTAAATCCCACAGGCCATCAGAGGAACTTCAGCACCTGCCAGAGGCATCTGTCAAAACCTCACCCAGGGAGCACAGGCCACATCAATGGGCTCTCCTGGCTGCTTGCAACGAGCTGAAGGCAACACCTGCACCAGCTTCTAAAGAGCTGCAGCACATCTCTGCGCAGCGGTCGGGTCTGGAGGCAGAGCAGCAGCTCCGTTTGGGTGGGATCTCATGTTCCCTGCGAGCAGCTTCACACACACATGCAAAGCTTGCAAGCACAGAAACCAACCACACACACAGAGAACGAAAGCGTGGAAAACCAACGCTTTTCCACTCGCTGCAGTAACCCAACATATTACTAAGAAACACCTGCAGCTTTAGCGTGGGTCCATTAATAACAGGCAGCAAGAAACCAGTAACACCAACAGAGCTTCCTCAGCTGCGATTACACTCTGAGCATCGTGCAGCCTTCACAGCAACAAGGGCTCCAGCGATGCTGGTGTGCAGCAGTGCCTTTGGGGAGGCTGTGACCGCCCTGCTCAGCTGCTGGCTGTGGGGCTCCATCCCTGCGTCCTCCCGGCGCTGCGGTCGCTGCTTCCTTCCTGCTCGGCTCCACGCATTGCAGCGGAAGCCCGGAGGTCAGCTGGGCACTTCCAGGCACACCAGGGCTGCTCCCTCCCCCAGAGCCCGAGCAGAGCTCTCTCCTCCAGTTTCCTGTTTGCTGGACAAAGCGTTTTTCCTCTGTACAGGCTCGGTCTTGCAAAGCCATTAACAGCAGAGGACCGCTCTAATCTCAGCATTGCCTCTTGCTGCTGCAGTGATGCAATTAGTTCAATTAATCCACGTTACAATCAAGCAGCATCTCGCGGGCTCAGGACTACATCAGCCTTACCTCGAGGCAACGTGAAGGCAGTGCTGCCTCTTCTACCACTGCCAGTCAGAGGTTTGTCATTGCCTTCCAACATCTCTCAGCTACTTCTCAGCAAACCAACGGGCATGGGATGATCCTGCTCCTCCTCCATTGGCTCAGTACTGCACCAACATGCCGTGATGCAGCACTAGGGCTGCAGAGCTACTCCATGCAAAGGGAGGAGCTGCCATGAGACAGTCAGCTACAAAAAGCTTCAATTATCTGGAAGTTATTGTGTGCAATTTCTTATCTAAGGCAATTTCCAGAAGGATTTTCTATTTGCGCTTCTGCTGATGTGAGCAGGGGGTCTGCATAAGCAATGCTCAGCACCTTTAGGTACAGGCTGCTTTTAGCAAAGATTCTTCAAAGGAAGAAGACAGCCACCCCTCCACCTCAGCCCTGAAACAAAATTCAATGCTGTTATTTCATAAAAATCAGCAGCAAGCTGAGCTCGGTTACGAATCAACAATGAAAACCAAGAGGGTAATAAACTCAAATCAGAGCACCTAAGTTTCAGTAAAACCATCCTACTCAAAACTGAAGAGAAGGCTCTCTATATGCAAACTTGGCTGTTTGAAAGGGCACGGCCCGAAACACAAAATGCAATCTCAGTCCATGGAAAAATGACAAATGACTGGTGAGTGTTTTTTAAGAAAGCAAAGCACGCTCGTTTAGTCTGATGGAAAAGTAAGGGAAAAAAAAAGCATTAGAGAGGATGTGGGAGTGTCTGACAGCTAACACTAATCCATTGACTGCAAGTCAGGGCTCCTAAGGGAGATGATGCAGTTTCTGATTGTGTTGCCCCAGAACTAACACACACACCTAGGGCAGCTCCCACACACAGCTCCCTTCTTTAGAAATTCTGCAGCACTGTGGTGGCCTGGAAAGGAGATGATTGCTCAATTAAAGTGAAGTAAAGCACTCTGATGGCTGCACTATTCCTTGCTGCTGCTGCTGCTGGAAAAAAAAAAAAAAAGTGCATTTTTATAATCAACTCAAGGTCCGATTCGACCCACAGCACTGCAGCTGTATTGCTGCACCCCAGGGGAGAGGCCACACAGAGCTGCCAGCACACTGTGATTATTTCAGCAGTAGAGCAATTAATGGTTGTTTTTCTGTAATCACATGCTGCTGACCCTGCTGATGGACAAGGCTTCCTTCAGGACTTGGACATATTTCAGGTTGCCCAAGGAGGCTGTGGATGCCCCATCCCTGCAGGCATTCAAGGCCAGGCTGGATGTGGCTCTGGGCAGCCTGGTCTGCTGGTTGGTGACCTGCACATAGCAGGGGGTTGGAACTGGATGTCACCGTGGTCCTTTTCAACCCAGGCCATTCAATGATTCTTCTGTGATTCTGAATCATATTGGACTTCCTAGAGGCAAAAAATCCCAGTGATTTACCTTATTTTACAGGCGAGGCAGCTGAAGCACAGGCAGTGCTGGAAATTAGAATGGGAAATCTAAAATCCTTTATCACGTGCTCATTATTGAAGAATACTGTCCACTAAGTGCTGCTGCAAGGAGTTACTGCTATGGAAATCCAAGTTTCCTACTCTCACTCCTGAAGTCAATGTGCAGTTATGTTCAGGATGACACTCATCAGACAGGGTTTGTATCCATGTGGATAAATGGAAGCACAAGCCTCGGGACTTAGGAAAATGAAACCACAGCTCTTGAGGTCCTGAAAACAGCCAGATAGGAAAAAAAAAAAAAATACGACTACTTTATATATGTAAGAGTTTGAATAAGTCAGCCTGTTTTAACTCACCAATAAGTCAAACTCACGTTTCAGAAACCACAAAGGCACGAGGTTATCGTGTAACAGATGCATTTCAGCTGTTAGCAGCTATGCACCAGCCAGCAGCAGCTCCAGCCCATTTGGGCAGCTAGGTGGCTGCACCTGGTCCCAGAAGCAACAACTGCACCAAGGTTCTCATCTTCGTGTCAGCACAAAGCACCACGCACAACCAGCAGCAAGTGGGAATGCTCGAGGTGCTCCCAAGCTGACTTTCATAACTCAAACAGCTTCAGAGCCCTCTATGCAGAGTGATCAGTTTTAAAATAGCTACAGCGGAACTACTTTCAACAAAACTTGCAACACAGGAAGTGAATGAAATTCCACTTAACTATTGCTAGTTCAACAGAAGTCACCTTCTGCAGCAGCACTGAGCCCTGACCTGCAAAACACACAGCATGCAGGCATCTCCCAGCAGGGAATTCACTGCTTTCTTCAGACTCTGCTAAAACCACCTTGGTTTTGTGGAGATGCCTGTCTGGGAAAAAGGAAGCAAGCAACACGCTTATCGTGACTTGTTTGTACAAGTTTCACTTCCAACTCACTTTTTGGTTTAAATGGGTGCAGGCTTTGCTGTTTCGTTCTTTACAGAGCTACAAAAACAGCTGATCCATCCTGCAGTTCTGAGGCTTCCCTCACTAAACCCACGGTGCTGAAGGTGCTGTGACCTCAGCAAGCAGAGCTGTGTCAGTGCTGCCCTTCAGTCCTGCAAAGCTCTGTGCAATGCAATGCTGCTTGCCAGCAGAGCCCCAACTACAGCCTTCTTCAAACCCACTGAGACCCCAAACACAGCAGCCTGGCCCTGTGCACACGAGCTGAGCACCCAACGAACACAGCACAGTTGCCAAGAAGCAGAATCACACTTGGCCAGCACCAGAACCCTCCACATTTTAGGTGGCCATTCCTCCTGACTAAACTGCATGCTGGTGCCACCATCCACCAAGCCAGCACACAGAGCTGGCCTTGCATAAGGCTCTACACTTTTATAGACTCTGAGAAGAAGAAAAGTTTACTTCCCCATTGTGCAATAAGCTGGAAGGTTACCTTGGCCCATAAACAAGACAGCAGTACAAATTCTGACCGAAAGAAAATGAAAATGAATGCAAGCTTATGCCAGTGATATGAAGCCTTATCTGAGTCTCGTAACTATCACCTCAACTTGCAGTTTAAAGCAGAGTTAAAGAGAAAATAATTCACATTCCTCTCCCCAACAACATTTAAATGATAATGAATTTCTCCTTGGGTAATAAGCAGTTAGTTAGTTAGCACTCATATGCTGGAGCCTGGCAAGGAAACCTTTCTTGTGGGCAGCTTTGGAGCCTGCTCTTTTCTTTAAGATGTTCTAATTTAAATGCAGATGCAGACTTCACACTAGTGGGTTTTGTTTGAAAAAAAAAAAAATAAGAGTCTTTGCTGTATTGGAAGGAAGCAGCAGCAGGAGGACCAGCTCACAGTGTGTGTGTGTGTGTGTGGGTGTGTGTGTGTGGGTGTGCAAGCACTCCCAAATACGTGATCAGAGCAGAACCTCCTCCGGAGGGCTCTCCTGGGTCACAGCATTGCACCAATGCTTTCCGAATTGTTACATTCCAATCCTTTTTCCAAGTCATTCTTCACGCATTTCCTTCCCCTTGAGGGACACACACGGTCATTTTGAATACACATTAAATCCCGGTAGCTTTTTCCTGTGTAAATCACTCTCCAATACTGGAGATGGAGAAGAATACGAAATCCTGCTGAGCCAGCATCCCTTCTGTCAGGAAGACAACAGTTAAACACAGACAGCTTCCCAAAACTTCCCTTGTTACAGGCAGGGTTTATGCCACTCCCTGTCCAAGCCCATTTTCTCTTCTACAAATGCATTAATTTTGTTAACTGCTTACTGGAGCGTGCAATTTCCTAAACAATCAGTCGATATCCTGAGTAATTACTTCTCCCTTCACCTGCCCCCACCCACTGACTCAATTCTCACATGGAAACGTTCACAATGGTCTGATTTTCTTCAGGAAACAACTTATCTGAGTTTCCCCTTACAGCAGACACTCTATCATATTCAGTAAAGCTGATTCATGACTGAAAATGGGACTCTTTGCACTAATTTATCCTCTCCCAAGTAAGGGAGGGTTCCCACTACGGGTCCTTTGTGTGTTGACCTGTTGGGTATCCTGTACAGAACTGCTCTTGTTGCACTGCTTTGGCTGTAGAGCAGATGAGCTTCACTTCTGGGTGGTTTGCTTCCTCATTTTTAACAAGTCTTAAATATCTTCTGCATCAGGAAGCACTGGGACCTATGAAGAATACAAGCCAGCAGTTTCAGAAATGTTTGCATCCTCAGCAGCACTGCTGGTTACACACACCTCACCTCCAGCAAATATCAAGAATGATAGACCAGCTCCTGAAATACTATTTGACCCCAATACCAAACCCTGCAATGTTAACTTCGTAGCCCAGCAGATTCTCAAACACCAGTTTTAGAGATTTTAAAGACCAAAGAGCCCATTAACAAGGGCAACCACAAGAAGCAGCCAACAGTCAGTGCTCAGAGTAACACTGCACCTCTGCTAAAAAAGAAAACCTACTCAGAAGTCACCATGCTGAAGCAAACCTACGTGCCTACTCAGTCTATAAGCAGGAGCAAGAAGTTACCAAGCATACTCAATTAGTCAGGAAGTGCACACGCAGCACCCTTAACAGTGCTGGTTTTTAAATAGAAACCCAAGTGACCTAAAGCAGAATTTAAATAGTTATCTTTGAAGCTCTACTAATAAAATAAACGAGCAAGTTCCCCTTGCAACAACTGCAGGATGGGTTTGTGGAAGTTGGTACCAGCTGAATGACTACACCCAACCACACTAAGGACAAAAGGGAAGCCTTGAGGGCTGACAGCAGTGTGTGAACCACGAGGACAGCCCAACGGGGGCTGCTGTCAGCAGGCTGACCGTTGAGGTATGACACAGGAGAGCGTTTAACAGCTCTACCATTGCAGCTGGACTAAAAGTGAAGGAACAAAGACTCACCCACATCCGTAGTACAGCGGGTGAGCATACGAGGCTGTCCTAACCCTGCTCTTGGTGTGTTATTCTGACTTTCAAACAAGCCTTGTGTTGTGCTCTGCATAAACGCACCTTCCGACGTCCTTATTTCTGCTTGTGGATTTGACACTAAGTCTGCCTTACAGCAAACCCCGAGCTGTGCTCCCACACAGCCTGCTCAGAACATCCACACACTGCAGTGCTGCAGAGCACTGACGCTGCCTGACACACATCTTGCAGCTCTGAGGGGTGTGTGATGCAGCACGGGCAGCCACGAGACGCGGTGCTCCTTGCAGCTCTGCTCCTGTTCTGCCTCAGCCCACTGCAGAAGGATGTGCAGGAGAGTCTGTGAAAAGTATGAGCAAAGGCACAAAGAGGTTTAGAAATAAGAAAAACAGCTTTGGTTGCTTTGATGCTCGAGTGTGAAGACAAATCTGCTTCCACAACGTCAGATACTTTGGGCATTTCTAATGGCTGACACGTTTGCTAGCAGCAAACACCTGCAAGGTTTGCACGCTACTTATGCAAATGTCACAACAGTGCATTTGCTTTACATCAAGAGATTCTGGGGGGAGGAAAAAAACGGCGTACACAACAGGAAACAAACCGAATGCTAAATCTGGAAGACAGGAAGAAAGAAGCTTCAAGGACAACAGAACAAAAAAAGCCAGAAAAAGTCAAGAAAAAGTGATTATTCAGTACACCAAATTAGATTTTTAAAGGCATGTTTTCAAAACACTGTAGACTAACATTAGCAGTGAGCTTACATAAGATCAGGACAGATTTTTTATATATACATACATATGCACACACACATTGCCATGAGTGTGCTTGCAATGAATACCAGATTCGAGTTATATTTGTTTGCTCTGCAGGATGCTGACAAGCTTCCAGAAAGTTTCTCCCACGCTTTGGATATTTGAACTCATTCATGCTTACAGACATTAAAAAAAAAAAAAAACCACACAGAAAAAAAAAAAAAAACGACACCACTTTTGTCTTCAACTCCTAACAAGGTAAGAACATCTTCCCTTTTAAATCAAAAGGTGCATTGATGGCAACGTTTCTTTTAAGTCAATTTCAGAAGAAACAAATGAACAGCATTTAGTTACCAGCTTCCAAAAGGCTGCACGGATGCTGGAAGTGCAGCAATTAGCAGATTCCCTATAGCTGAACCAGCAGCAGCATTCTTTGGGCAGAGCTATCTCTTGAACTGGTATATGGCTCACATGCACACCTTCTTTCTTCTCTAC
The DNA here is from genome assembly GCF_987193195.1 of Phasianus colchicus. Classification (NCBI taxonomy): domain Eukaryota; kingdom Metazoa; phylum Chordata; class Aves; order Galliformes; family Phasianidae; genus Phasianus; species Phasianus colchicus. Next base: position 2,930,559 of record NC_143458.1, on the reverse strand, counting down.
AAATTAGAGAATTGAGAAGGTTACCACTCTTGTTACCAGCCCCAGGATAAGCATATTTTGCCCTCTGTGCCAAAATAGTAACTGCTGCTTCCTGGGCTGAGCACAAAGCAGAAGGAGATGCCACGACACTGCTGGGATGTGATTCTGCTTTCACACTTAGGTCTGTAAGTCTCACCGCAGTTGCTTCTCTGGTAAATTGTTTATTTATAAATGGCACAATTAGCAAATCACCAGAGACTCCTGTCACCTCTGATAGAATCCTCTTTCAGTTCATTCATCTGGATCCTCCTGCTCCTTTTACCAAAACCACTGATGGAACAAGGAGCTTTTCCAGGATGGTTAATTCTGCAAAAACATTTCTCTGCTTCCCCTCCTGTCCCTTGGTATTTCAGAGGGAGAGGTTGAACCTACTATTGACACGGCTGTCCTCCATTTGCTCATCAGATGTTCCACACTGACGACAGAAGGATCACAACACACGCACAGCTAACCAGAACAAGCATCAGATAAACCCTGAAGGGTTTCACATACCCTCAGGTATTTCTGGAGAAAACAGTGAACGTTCTAGAAAACATCATCACCCGTATTACGTGGCAGCAACATACAAACCATAAGCAATAACTTCTACTTTAGGTATTTTAGGAGCAACCTGTTGCACTGCAAAGTCATCATCTCCAATGATCATCCATCTGTCACCATCTTAAAGAACAATCCAATCAAATAAGCAGGAGACTCAGAGTTCATTTGCTGTGGGTTTACACAGAAAACTAAACTTCTTCTAAGGGAGACAATCAGACCACGTGAAGATGCCATATTTGCACTCTGAAGCCCCATCTCCAGCAAGGTAACTGCAAGTCTCATCTGACAAGGCAATGCTGAACAGCAACTCTAAAAGAGATTTTTATTTCTTCATTCATTCTTCAGCACTGGCAATGAGAAATCAAACAGCACGAACAGCAGCTTCTACAGCCACTCCAACAGACTTGCTGGAGTTCAGAATTATAGAATATGCTACAGTGAGTTCAATATATACCAGAAACATGTGCCAGCACTTCTCTTTTTTCTTCACCCCAAAGTAATTCAAGCAAGTAGTTGCCAGGGCGTTAACCACATATTCTCCCCAGAGCAATTACATTCAGCTACTGGGTTGTTTCACTTTTTTTTTTCCACTGTTCCTTAATTCTTTGCCTGCTGCAAAAAGCTGAAATGACTTTTAAATGACAAGTGCACACTTTGTATGCCTCTGTCCATTACATCTCGCTGCCAGCAGTTGGACAAATGCATAAGATCAATGTTTCCCAAAGCTGTATTCTTCCCTTAAGTCACCCTAGCTCTCCTTAAAGCCAAATGAAGGGAAGACACAGCCTTTCAAGTACAGCACAGCACTCCTCAGGATCCAGACAAAGCCTAAAGATAACTGCTTTGCTACATAACACAAAACATTCTTCTGTTCCCTAAAACTGCCAGAAAGATTATCCTGAATCTTATCATGCTTTAAGAAAGGAATAAGACCTTTTCACAGCACGCTTTATTGTTCACACACACCTAATGAACCTGAACTACACAACAAGGGCCATGCAGGCTCTGAACACATACCCTGCACCCTGATTTCATTAGAACCAAGTATATTTTGCTTGAAACTCTACACTTAGCCTTAAATTTCATCAGTCTGTTCTCATGTACAGACATGTCACCCAGCAGACATCAGTTCACTAAAGCACATTAGTATCACGAATATGGGAATGCATTTTTCCCCATTACCTGGGCTGAGAGTTCTCCTCATACATCCGCTCTTTCCCCTCCTTGAAGAGGCTGATAGTCTGCTTGGTTTTCTTCATCAGGTTCTCCATGAACACACGGAAGTACTCGTTTTCTCCCAAGGTCTCCATCTTCCCCTCGTAGCGTGACAGGATGGTCCGGAGGTGCTGGTAGGTATCAGGCAGAAGGTCCAGGATGTAGGGTGGGCTGTTCTTCAGGGCCAGCTTTGGGTTCTGGCACAGGCGTACCACCTGTGGGTCATCAAAAAGACTCATTTTTAAAAGTTAAAAATAGCAAGCAAGTCATCAGTCACTTCCAGACCATCCCGTGTTACTTACAAACCACATTTCTTTTGTTCAGACAGGGAGCCCAGCCACTGGGCAAGCCTAGAGACCAAAGCACACCAGGATGTAAGCTGAACTTACTACAGGTTTTCACTATATATGCCAGTGGCTCATGATAACAAGTCTGTGATGGGGGCAAATAAAAGAAGCCTCTTTGCCACCTACTACTGCCAGTGTTATCTGTTGCCTAGAATGAGAGAAGGGAAGGGAGAAAGAAAGGCAAAATGGCAATTGGAAAAATTACTGGTGTGCTGTCAGTTGTAAGAAGAACCAAAACTCTGCTATTCTGTTCTACTGTTTTGAGCCCAGTTTCAGAACTTGGAGAACTAAGAAAGCAGCTCATACAGCCCTACTCCTACCCTGCTAGATAACTGCTTCCATCTTCAGCCTCTTCCATCAGATGTGAGCAGAAAACCAGCACAAAATAGGCATACAGCTTCCTAAAGCTCTTTGATACAGTGCAAGTTATCTGACGGCCTAATACCAATGCACACTAATGAGGTCTATTAATGACAGCCACATGCACAAGAATATACAGGGGTCCTCATGCAGACAACACTTCCACAAAGCCTTGAGAAATCACAATGGCTCGAGTTGGAAGGGACCTTAAAGATCACCTAGGAATCTTCCTGAGCAATCTGCTGCTTCCCTGCTTCCCTTAAGCACCTCAGCACTGCTGTAAAACAAATAAATTCAGGCTGAAACAAAGCTTTAGCATTTCACTTTGCCACTGAGGGCTGTAAAAAGGAACCCTGAAGGGTTAAGAGCCATCTCCACTGCCACCTGACTTACAGCAGAGCCTCCAATGCGAGCTGACTGAGAAGGACTGTGTCACTGAAGAGATGGGCACCCTGTATATTAACAAACAAACAGAAAAATCCGACCTGGCATTTAGAGAACTGCTTGCCTAGAAAACCTTCCCTGAGAGAAGATGGAAATTAAAGCACCAAAATGGCCCCTATGTGTGTTAGGAAGCCTCAACCAGCAGACGGGTGGTCACGCAGCTGACTTAGCCAATTGATTTGGATGCCTCAATTGCTGCTTCCTTGGAGCCTGTGAACACTGCAACGAACCACATCAACAAATTGAGTCAACACATTCGTCCCCTGGATAAAACCAGCTTCACTGCAGAGCATGAGCAGATCCTAAATATGCTCCACAGGCAGCAAAATCGCTTCCTCCTTAGAAACTGTTTTCTTACACAGTGGCTTAAAAACTTAACAAAAGCAGTTCTTATGAGGAAGCCACATTAAATAGGCACACAGGTCTGAGTATGCCCTTCTCTCAGTCATCTATAATAGAAAACAGTTGGAAAACACCCAGCCACAGAAGCAGACCCTGTGAGTCAGTACTGCACCAACTTCAGCAGTGATTCCAACACGTCCATGCAGAAGTCCTGCAAAGCACAGTTCCCACAGGATGCCCTACAAAACATCCCGCTCAGCTCGCTGTGCTCTCCATTTTGCCATCCCATGTCCTATCCCCATGGAAGCTGCAGCCAGCCCATCTGCTAGGGCCACCGACCTGTTGCCTGATGGTAGAAAGGCTTCAGCACAGACACCTCTGCTCTGTGCCATGGGCTGGGGATGCACTGCAGAGCCTGCCCAGCCCCTGGAACCACTGCACCATGGCACAGTTCTCCAGCACTGCAGAAACACTACAGTTCTTTCCTTAAAAGCAAGTTCTGTTGAAATAACATCTCACCTTGAGACAGCAGTACAAGAAAAGCTACTCAAACTCCTCTTATCTCTTTCTGCATTTGTACCCAGCCTCTCTGCTACTTGCAAGGAAGGTGACCTACAGAGGCATTTCTCAGTATCAGCTTCAGCAGCTCAGTAACATCAGCACGCCTCTCTGAGTTACCTATAAGCTCATCTTCCCTGCCAGATCTCACTGCACTGTACTGCATCTCTTAAACCTTGCCTCGAGTGCTTCAGGACCACAACACCGATCCCTGAAATGCCTCCAGATGGTCTGCATCAGCTGCTGCCCCTCCACATCTGGGAGAAGCCATTCCCAATTGCAGCTGTTCATGTAAAAAACGGAGAGTTGATTTCACCAGCCAACACATCGTATGTTTTCTTACACAGAGCACTGCTTTATTTGCTGAAGACAGTGATAAGATGAGCAAGCGTGATAAAAACAAATGAAAAGCAGTTCCTCCCACTTGAACCAATCTATACACCAGGTTCAAGATGCTGCAAGGAAGTGACTGCATTGCTTACTGTGCTGTTTGTGCAGGCTCACAAGATGCCTGACAACATACCCATCCTCAGAAGGGCGCTGATATTTCAGAGATAAATGCACAGATATCACCTAGTTGAGTGCAGGTGTGCATCCTTCTGCACAGCCACGACAGGGATGCAGAGGGCTGTGTGTTAAGAGTGCAACCAGGGCAATGGCCCACACTCACAGTTAGAACTTCAAGTTAAAGAATCTGAAAGGCAGGAATACATCAGGCAGCTTATGGAGAACATTATGGGGAAAGTATTTGGACAAGAATCAACTTGCATAGGAAATTCATCAGTCATATCCAGAACCAGAGATGCACGATTGCTTTGACAACTCCTGTTCATTATGCAGGCTGAGGAATCAGGCCATGAACGCACTGTATGTACAGCACACATCTCTGCAAGGAAAACATCATCTATTAAACATGCACACAAGTTGTTTTTCTTCATTTGCACCTGTACCTTCATTTAATTGGCCCAGAAAACTAACCCACTTTCGATAGCTCCCACGCACCCCTTCTCACCACTGGATTCACAGCCACTGTATGAAGGCCTGGCATTTCCTACACAAATTTTCAACTCTCAGTGTCCATTTACACAGCTAAAGCTAACTGAAATCAGAGAGGCTTTTCAACATCAGATCTTCCTCCTGCTCCCATAACGCTGCACAATGAGCTAAGACTCAAAAAATTAAGCCTAGAGCCAGAGCTTTCAGGTGTTGCTTAGGAGCAGAACTGGGAAGCCGGTGCTTTTAGCTTTTCCTCTGACTTGGGGCAAACAATCATACCCTTATCTGGGCTTTTTTGTTAGTGGTTTCATTGTGGAGATGGGGGATAGCCAAGGATGGCTCACATAGATGTGTCATGAATGCATACCCAAAACAGCCCACCACAATCCAGAACACCTAAGTGTCTGCAAGCCAGCCTTTTCCTTAGAAAAGCCCACCTCATCTAGGCAAACACAGACTGACATTCACCTCTATATCACAGGAGCAAAAAGGAAGATTTGCATTCCTATAAGTTGTGCCTGCAAGTTGAACTTATTCCCAACAGAATCACATTTCTGTGCTCATCTTCAAACCAGTCTTCCCACCTCAGCCCTTATACTTATGCCCTCAGTGTGTGTCAGAGGCAGCCACTGGCACTTCTCAAAAGACTTCACGCTGGATCCCAGTCTCTCTCTGCAGAAGGTGATCAAAGCTCATCACAAATCCAGCAGGGTGCAACCATAAACCGTGTCTTTTGTGGAGCCAGCCAACGCAAAGTGATTTCCTGGCACGAGCATCATTTAATACGTCTTGAAGAAAGTCACCTACCCTGCCTTCCACAGCACCGACTGCAGGAGATTCAGACACTGCATGCATCAACGCAATGGAAAAGAGAGAAAAGAGGTGAAATGCATAAACCCAGGGGGTAATAGGATGAAGGAGGGAGCTACGCTGTGCTCCTGGGGGAGGGTGACACCCCCCAGGAACTGCTGGGATCTTTGCACCGAGGCTGTGCTGCTCCTCATGGCTGTCCTCCTGCCTTGAATCCAGCAAAATCCACCACACACTGTAGTCTGCAGCACACCAAGCATAACCCCAGCTCTCGACAGCAATAAGAATTATCACAGTCGCAGGGAAAAACACATCAGACGTTTTTATTTCCTGCACAACCACAATACCTGTGTTTTTCACTCAGAGCCTGGTGAGGCACTGGAACAGGTTGCCCAAGGAGGCTGTGGATGCCCCATCCCTGCAGGCATTCAAGGCCAGGCTGGATGTGGCTCTGGGCAGCCTGGGCTGCTGGTTGGTGACCCTGCACACAGCAGGGGGTTGGAACTGGATGAGCATTTTCAACCCAGGCCGTTCTATGATTCTATGCTCGCTTACTGAGCGACCCTATACACTCCACGAGAACCCACGACGTGCTGCTCACCAGGATCTCTCCCAGCAGCACACAGGGCCACAGCTCCAGGCCGCCCTGCTGTGCCCATGGCCGTTTCCTGGAAGCACGAAGGCCACACGAGGGGAATGCCCGACCCCAGCACCGAAACCTGGGATTGGAAGAGGTCCCCCTCCATTCCCACACCGCGAGGTTTGAGTGCTTATCGTTAGATCTGATTCTATTTTCGCAAAGGCTTTTACGCAGCATTTCGTGGCCGTTCCAGCAGTGCGGCCCCAATCCCATCAGATCGCAGCACGGCGCTGTACAGCCTCGCCCCATCGCGTCCCACGGCTCCAACCCAAAGCCCGGCCCACCCCTCGAGTCCCCCCCGTGCCACCCCCCGCCCGGGCCCACCTTATCCATCAGCTTCCAGCACTTCTCCACCATCTTTTTATCCACGGCGCCGGGCTGATGCGGGCCGAGGTGGTGGTGATGCGGCTGGAAGGCGTCCTTCATCAGCCCGATCAGCCCCCCGGGGCCCTTCTTCAACGGAGCCGACATGAGGGCAGCGCGGGGGCGGCCGACCGAGAGCCCACAGCCGCCCCCACCCCGAGCGGCACCGGGCCGCGGCCCTGCGGGGCTGACGGCCGTGAGGAGCTCCGCGGGCCGGGCCGGGCGGGCGGCGGCAGAGCGAGCCGCGGGCGGTGGCGGCGGCGGCGGGGGGCGCCCGGCTCCAGCGCCGCTCCGCCCTCCGCCCCGGCCACGCCGCGCGCTGATTGGCGGGCCGCCCCCTCCGCGCGCCACGCTCCGCCCCCTCCTCCGGGGAGGAGCCGCTGCCCATTGGCTGGCGTCAGCGCCCAGTAGGAAGGGGACGAGCGGAGGGCCGAGCGGCAGGACCCGCCCCGTCGATTCGGAGCGTGCACAGAGCAGCGTGAGGGCGGCGCGGCGGCCATGTTTAGTGCGGGCGGGGTGGGGCGGTGTCGCCATGGGAACGGGTCCCGCTGGCGGCGCGTTGCCCTCAGGCCGTTCCGCTCTGTTTTGCGGGTCTTGCACAAGCGATGATTTCCCCTTTCTAAAAACCAGCTTCCCTTTTCCCCAAAATAAAGAACTGACAAGCGTTGAAAGCGGGAAGTAGCGTCCTGTTCCGGCAGAGAGCTTCCCCGTGCCCGTGTGCGCCATTCCCCTCAGAACCCGCCCTACCATCACCTCACAGTGGTTGTGCCCTTGGTGCCGGCCAGGCCTGCAGCACAGCAACCAGAACTGTGGAGGCTGCTGGCACAGAGGACAGAAGGCCGTGGGCTCTGCTCCGTCTGCGGAAGCAGAACCGAAGTGAAGCAGATCTCTGGTGCCATCCTAAGGCACGGGGTGGACTTTGGTGGCATGGTGGCATCTCCCTCCATAACAGGGCCAGCATTGCACCAGGGCATGGGAGCAGGGAGAGGAAAGCAGGCCATGCCATGGGTACGTCTGTGTTTTGACACGGCTGACAGCAGCAGGCCTTTGGAAATTACAACATGAGCTCGAAAGTGAGCTCAGTTCTGTTTCCGTGCCGCCTTCAGATCCTCTTTTCAGCTCCCTTTCCAGCCAGAACGCTTCCTCTGTGACAGGCAGGGCTGCTGCAAACCTGCGTCAGCATCACGGCGTGGGCTGCAAGGGGAAGAGAGACTGCAGCAATGCTCTGATACCCCTGGCCTGCAGGCTGCCAACCAGTTGTGCAGGGCCTGGGATGAGCAGGGCGATGTGAAGCAGCACCCAGCACCAGCTGGGAGCCTTGTGTCGAATGGTTCGAAAGCTCTCTGTCTTGATTTTACTGCCTTTCGTAGAGCTTAGTGTATATTTCTGGGACAGGCAGCTCCTTGTCTGGCTTTAATTACCTGGGCAAATTTTCTTAAGGATTATATTGACCTCAAATATGTCAACGTTTATTGAGGCCGTGTTTCTGAGGCTTTTCCCATTAGATGTTAATGGATTCTGGCTAATAGTCAAGCCGGATTGACCACCGGAGGGTGCCCTGGCCAGCTGCAGGATACCACAAGTACCTGGGGAAAGGGATGGGGAGGGTTCCACTGGCTTTGTGGAGCCAAAGAGAAAAATCACCATGGCCCCAATCCAAAGAGATCAGAGAGCATGCTGGAGCAATTGCACTCCTGACCATCTGCTGCTCTGGGCAAGCCTCACCCCAAGTCATGGCTGTGTTCATGTGCAAGGCTTCAAGGAAAGGTTGCTGTCCCCTCCCTGCAGAAGGGGCTGTGGCGTTCAAGTTGGATTTTAGAAAAAAATGATTCTCAGAAAGAGCAGTCAGACATTGGAACAGGCTGCCCAGGGAAGTGGTGGGGTCACCATCCCTAGAGGTGCCCCAGAATGGTGGAGATGCAGCACTTGGGAACATGATTTAGTGGGCATGGTGGGGACGGACTTATGGTTAGATTTGATGAGCTTATTGGTCTTTTCCAACACTAATGACTCTATGATTCTATTCCTATGCAGAGCCTCTGCCAGCTCACTGCTCCTGCTGCCCTGCCCATACAGCAAGGTTTAGGTCCCACTGAGCAAATCTCACCTATACGCTCCCAGGTGTTTCGGGTGAATCACATCCTGAGCAGAAATAACTGTTTGAAATCCCCTCCCTTCCTTCCTGTCCTGTTTTATAAAGAGAATCCAAATCTAGCCACAGTCCCCAGGGCAAAAATCACTGCAGCAAGCAGGAGAGCAAGCAGGAGGGTGTGCCAGAGGGGAGAGGCAGGGCAGGCAGGGAGGAAGATGCTGGGCTTGTCTCAGGCTGTGACATGGGGGCATCACCTTTCCCACTCCATCCCTGCAGTGGCAGGGCTGCTGCAGGACTAAAGCTCTGGGACACACATAGGACAGAATCCACCCAAACTTGTGGGAGCCACATCCTACAGCCAAACCCAGCCAGCTGAGTTCTGGCAGTGGGGTTGGCTTTAGACCACTCCAGCACTGCTGTGCTGGGTGTGTGTGGCCCATGCCTGTGTCACAGGAGAGAAATGCTCAGCTGCTGCAAGGCGGAGGCGGGTGCGGGGCCAGGCAACCTGCCCTCACTGTGCACACAGTTGCTACAACAACAACTTGGCTTGGAGGCAGCTGCTGTGTCCTGAGGGATTGTGCTCCCTGCTTTGCCAGAAGAATGCCTCCAAAGGGCAAAGGGAAGAGGAAAAAAGGAGTGAAGCTACACAAAAAGAGAAATGCAGCAGGTGAGTCTGGGGGCTTGCAGATTAAAGCCAGCAGGGGCATGCCCCTCTTTTCTGTCCTCTGATACTTCCTGATGTGCCTGATTAGAAACAGGAGGCAGCGGGGTCTGGGCTGTGCTCAAGCATCCTGCATCCCACCGCACCCTGCAGCTCAGTGGGACCTGGGTGGGGGCTCAAACACAGAGGCTCCACCAGGCCCTAGCTCCTCCTACAGAGCTCCAACTGGAGGTGTGTACTGGAGGAACATGGGTAGGGGTTTGGAAGGATCCCTGAACCTCGGTGTGCTAAGGACCCCAGCGACTTCCCCATCTTCACCATGAAATCTCAGCTTTCAATCCCAACCTCGCATGCATCTCTCCCAGGGAGGCCACTTCAAGTAAAACCAGCTACACCCTGATTCTTTGTCTGCACAAACACAGCCCTGACACTGGTGTTTCAGCTGGAGGCATGTCCCAGCCAAGTTTTCCTGGGTTGAACATCTCCAGGCAGGCTGCCCCCAGGCCATCTGACAGCTCGCAGTATCCCTGGGCCAAGCCCCACCAACCAGCTAATTCTGACCCCGTCCCTTCTTCCTCCCCTATGGCAGCAGAAAGCCAAGCTGCAGCCACATCCAGGAGAGCAGCGCTGGAGGCTGACAGGCTGCAACAGCACCCAGGTAAGATGGGGAGGAGCCAGGGGCATGCTTGCAAGCAAGGAAAAGTTAGGAAAGATGCAGTGCTGGACCAAAATGCTGGGCAGGGCATCTCGCCCTATGGTTTGAATACAGCCACAGGCTCCAGTATGCTCAAAGGGCTGGATCCCAGTGGGTCACCCCCAGCAGCACGCTGCCCTCACAGCAGCACTGTGTCTTGCAGTTCACTGGAGGGATGTGGCCTGGCAGACGAGGGCTGACACTGATGGGCTCCGGCGGAGGCTGTGGGAGCTGGAGCAGGCACTGGAACGGGCGCAGGATGACAAGCGAGACATGCATGAAGGTAATGGATGGGGTGGGAAGGGGCAGGTGCAGGAATCCCACACCTCAGTGCCAGCCACGGATGCCAGCCAAGCTCACCCACCTCTCCCATCATCCTGTTCTGCTCAGCCCCAAAGCACCCATGCCATTGGCATGCCGAGGCTCTGGCTCTGCACCCCAGCTGCTGGGCTCAGACACAGAGCAGACCACAGCCTGCAGAAGTCACTGTCTCGCTGCTTCCTTCAGCATTTGAGAAGGAGATGGTTTTAGCAGAGGTAAAACCTCAGCCAGAGGTTTGCGGTCTTTGCCACATGCAAAACTCCGTGCTCATTTTCACTCTCCCACGCTCAGCAGAGGTTGAACTAACTTTCCACCCCCCTCCCCAGGGCTCCCTCCTGCCCCTGCCACAGCCCAGTGGGACAGGGAGAGGGGGCTTGGCCACTCTAGGTGCACAGCCTGCAAGAGAAACCCTCAATTCCCGCTTGCTGGAGCCCTGCCTGGCCACAGGTTCTGGGTTCCCAGCACAGGGACTGCCTGCTTGTCCCTCCTATTGTCACCATTTGTCCCCTTCTCCTCTCTTTGGCTCCCAGAAATGACCCGGCAATACCAGGAGCTGCAGAAGCAGACAGCAGCACACAGCCAGCGCCTGGAGGCAAAAGTGAAAAGCCTGCAGGAACAGCTGGGTATGGCCTTGGCATCTCTGCCTGTCACTAGTGGGATGGGAATGGGTTTGTTCACTCCTGGGCAGGAAAGCATTCATTTGGGGGAGCAGGGGAAACAGGAGATATTCGCCCTGTGCTGTCTGCCAAGCAGCAGCTGAAGGCAAAGCTTGACCCTGGTCCCAGAGCATCCCTGAGCTTGGGATACTGACTGCAAAGGGGATGCTGTGATCCCACTCCATCCCAAACCCTGGGGTGGGGGCTGTACCGCACCCTCGATGCCCACACAGCGTCCCCTGCCTTTGTCCACAACACCCCACAGCCACCAGGCTGCAGGAAAGCCAGCATACCCAGCAGACTGCCACCAAAGCACTTGCAGAAAGGGACAGGACCATCGCCCAGCTGCAAGGCAGAATGGACATCATGCAGAGGGAGTACGAGAAGATCTTCCACGTGAGCAAGGATGCGGCTGTGGGTGGTTCCCCTCAACACAGTTCCCCCCCCTCATCACCCTCTCCCCCAACTAGGATAGCCTGGACCTTGTGCTGGGCAAGATGGCAGAAGCCAGGCAGCACTGGGAGGAGGAAGGCACAACCATCTGCCTGGAGCACAAGCAGCTCCTGCAGGAGTTTGGCCTCAACCCTCTGGAAATATAGCACTCAGGGACCACCTAAGAGACGACAGGCTCTCAGCCTCTATCAGCACAGCTGCCCCAGGGTTCTGTCTGTCCCTGGGACATGCTGCTGAATGACAGACCCCCCAGCACACCACTCACGTGAACGGCAGCGTGGATTTGTCCTTTAATCACTCTCCAAAGCGGTGACATGGGAACAGTGCTGTGATGGGGGCAGGTACCACCCAGCAGTTTGCAGAGGAGAAGCATGAGGGAGATGTCCATGCAGGGCAGACCTGAGCCCAGATGAGAGCTGGGGGGTTCCTCCAGCACCCTTTTCCCCTTGGCCCAAAGTTCAGCCCCCCAGGTCATGGCACGGAGGGCAGTGCCTTGGCTCTCCTGGGAGCAATCCAGAGCCTGGAGCATTATGTCTTCAGATAGCCCTGGAGGTGTGGGACTGTCTTCAGGTTATCGCTACATTCAATAAAAGCTTGAGGCCAATCTTGGCCAGTGGAAATGAGTCTCTGGTAGGTGTGATACTGGCAGTTCTATCCCAGGAGCAGAGATGCAGTGCTGTCCATAATTACAATCCTTGTGTTCTCTGGGTATATCAGCAGTGCTGCATGGGATCCTGGCTGGAGGCAGGGTGCTCCAGGCTGCTAGAATGCATGGCGCAGCCGCCTCTGCTCCTCTCTGCATGGGCTCTGCAGGGACACAGCAGGGACAGGTAGGCAGCACACTCCCACCAGCCCCATAGTGCCAGGAGTTCAGCAGAGAGGGCACAGGGTAGGAGGATGCCAGACTCAGAGCAGCTCAGTGAAAGTTTTTTACCTGTGTGATGGTTATGCTGTTGGCAGCAGTCATCAGCCAGGAGCCAGGTCTCTTTGGTCCCACGTCGATGTGACAGAGCCCAGGGGAGTTGCTGGGAGAGGGCAGGGAGGGCGTGCAGGAGCCCAAGGCAGGGTCACCATCATCGAGGAACAGCAGAGGAGACAGCCCTATCTGCAAGAGCATCATGGGTGAGCCATGCAACTCCTGGAGCTCCTTGGCAAGCTGGAGGTCTTGGAGGGGACCTCACTATGCAGGTCTGGGGGTGAGGGATCCACCTTGCAGGCTGTGCGTTCCGCAGCACGTACCGAGCGGTAGAACGCATCGCTGGCAGGGTCGATGACCAGCATTGTCACCTGTTCCTTGTGTGCACGGATCCTCAGTACTGTCTCCTGGTGGTCCAAGCCCTCAATGCTCTCACCATTCACAGCCAGGACACGGTCCCCTTCCTTCATCCCTGCCTGCTCAGCTGGCAACCCCGCGTCTATGTCCCATAGGAACTGGCCTGCAGGGATGAGAGAGGAGAGATACTTACCAAGGCATTCAGAGAGCATCCCAGCACTACTGCCCCTGAGTGCAGGTGGGATCAGCTCCCTTACCTACATCCCCCGAGCCATAGTCATCCTCCTTGAGCAAGAACCCATAGCCAGCGTCACCTTTCACCATGTGCAGCTCCCGAGCCTTGAAGGGCAGCCAGGAGGTGTCTGCCAGGGCAGCTGTCACCTGCAGTCCCCGCAGGCGGTAAAACTCCTCCACTGGGCCAGATGCCACCAGCAGTGTCACCTTGCTGCCACTCTGCTTGAACTGGAGGAAACACACATGATGCCCAGCACCACAACCAGCCCCAGTCTTGTACCCAGCACCAGAGCACACACACACACACCTTTCGGGCAAGCTGGGTGTGTGAGCAGCTCCTGACACTGTGCCCATTCAGCTCCAGGAGCCAGGAGCCTGATGGCACTCCAGCTCTCTCCGCCGGCCCGTCCTGCCGCACTGACAGCTGGAACGTGCCCTTGACACCTACAAGAGGAGCAGGCTGCAGCATGCAGGGTGATGCTCCAAGTGGGTGATGCTGCGGGCTGGCAGTGCCAGCTGCCTCCCTACCTTCTGGCCCCGACACGCTGAAACCAAAACCACTTTTGTCTCGTGTGATGTGGCAAAGTCGCGGGCGGATGTCAGCAGGCAGCATTTGGGACAGATCTCTGCCCAACGCTTTGGCTGATTCGTAGGAGTCGCCATCCAGCACTGCCAGCAGGACCTGGTTCCCACTGGCCTTGATCTTCTGCACCACCTGCAAGGGGCCAGGCTGCAGACCCCGAGCACAGTTCTCCTCCGGTGAGGCCAGCATCCTGCACTCCCTCTGTGCCCAGCTGGGGGTACCCAGGTGTTCCCACATTCCAAGGATGCTCGTGGCTTACCCGGTGGTGCTCCATGTGGTCCACGAAGAGGCCGTTGACCTGGAGGAGCCGATCCCCATCCTGCAGCCCCCGGCGCTGGGCCAGCCCCCCCAGTTCAACCTGCCGGATGATGTGGCCCCGGCAGCCCAGCTCCTCATGCAGGCAGAAGCCGAAGGTCTCTGTGCTGCCCTTGCTCAGCAGGTAGAAGCGGGGTTCCCCCATGGCCTCGCCATCTGCATGGGGACACGGCCCGTGAGCAGGACAGCAGAGATGCTAACAGGGCCATGGTCTCCCCGTTCCTCTCTACTGTAGGCATTCACCTCCCTGCAGTGCCCCGGGGGTGACCAGAGTTGCCTGACCCCACGCTGATGGGGGAAACCCACATATTTACCAGTGTCCTCAGCCAGTGACAAGGCGGGGTTGTCAATCCCATCTTTGGGGTTAAATTCAAATTTTCTGCAATGATAAAGGGTAGGAGAGGCCACATTAGAGCAGCCCCATCACGTTCCCCTGCCCCTCCATAGGACCCCCATTCCTGCTGGGGCCACAGCTGTGGTTTTCCCTAGGGGAAACCAAGAGGGATGTCACTTTGGGATTGCCTCTATAACTCTCTTGTTGTGAAAAACATTCCTGGGACTGACAGTCATAGCCCACACCACCCCTGCACTGCCCAGCTGTGGGGCCAGGGGGGGAGCACAGCACTTACATGATGGATGCTTTGTCGCCCTCGAGCCCTGCAGAGGGAGAGGAGAGGTCAGCACAGAGGGTAGCGAGCTGGGAACAGAGCTGGGTGCTCAGGGCTCATCTGTTCACATGGTGTGCAGGGTCTGCACAGCCCCTCAGGACTTTTGGATGGGGGTGAGGAAAGTAACCAGGGCCCCAGAGACAGAGAAAGCAGCATTCCCCTGCACACCTCCCCAAAAACCCTCCAACACCACCAAACCCTTGGAGAGGGGATTCCTGCCAATGCCCCCCTTCAGCCCATCGGCATTTTTCTGGGTGCCCGCAGCTCCTTTCCGTGGCTCTGACACTGTTTTGCTCCATGAAGAAGCAGAGCCTGGAGACACGCACACGAGGAAGGGTCTCTGTGGGACGAAGCCCTGCAGCCCCAGCACATACCTTCCGTTTGCTTCATGGCTGCAGCGAATTCGAGAGGGAGCAAGGTACAGGGTGAAGTGGCAGGGAAGCACGGCGTCCCCGCCTTCTCCAAGACGCCCCATGTTTAATGGTTAAACAGCTCCGAGTTTCCCCTGCCCTCCCAGCCCTGGCAGTGCCAGCCCTCACCCAGCAGTGCTGGGAGCTCAACCAGCACCTGGGGCTCAGAAACAGCCCCTGGGTGTCCCACGGTGGGGAAGACGGACACCAGGAAACAAAGCGGTGCACTTTAATGCTACCAAAGGTTTCACAAGCAAACTTGAGTCCAAGCCCAGAAGACAAGTCCCATTCACACCTGGGCTTTGTGCCATATTTCAGCCTGGCCCCACATACCCAGCACCTTCAACAGCTTCTGCAGCACCCAACCGCTGGGCATCTCCACTGTGATAAGGGTGCCGGTGAGGCACTGCACTCTCCAGCAGCTCAAATGGTCCCATGCTGGAGTTTCCCCAGCATCTTCTTCACCTCGCTCTCCACCCGTAGGAACTTGGCTTTCCTCCAGGGGTTGACCGTCTGCCTCCGGCTGCTCTCCAGGTCCTGCAGGATGATGGTTAGGTGCTGCCGAACCCTTTCGCGGTCCCAGAAAGGCAGATTCTTGTGCACCACGTTCAGGATGCTGGACCAGTAATCAGAGACATCAGTGCCTGCCGTGAGGAAGACCAGTGCCCTGACACCGTCCCGGTCCATGCGCAGGCTGTCGAGTGCCCTCTTGCCATCCTCACTGATGTCATTGAAATATAAACTATGGGGTAAAAGGAGATGCTGAGGGCTGGGAGGAGGGATGCGGGGCTTTCTGCTGCAGAGAGGGATGCTGGCTCGCAGCGTCCCCTGCAAGAGCGAAGGAAAAGGATGGGATGAACTCACTGCACTTTGTCCAGCGTCGCGTGCTTTTTGGCCACCTCCACCACATGCAGGGCAGCCGTGTCTGTCAGGGAGTTGTAGCCCAGGTTGAGCTCCTGAAGCTGCTGGTTCTCAGTCAGGTGCTGGGCGATCAGCTCCACACCACGGTCTCCCAGCGCAGTGTGCAGCAGGGACAGGTGGGTCAGTGAGCGGTTGCCTGCCAGCGCCTCAGCCAGGTACTGTGCCCCCTGCTCACCTATGGGGTTGTTCCCCAGCCTGCAGGGATGTGAGGTCAGGGTGCTGCCTGCAGCATGCAGCCGGGTTTGGGGTGAGGATGGGGCAGTACTCACCGCAGGTTGCTCACTGCACACTTGTCGTGCAGGAGCAGGTCACGGATCTCCTTGCAGGCATCAGGGCCCAGGCTGTTGAGCTGCAGACTGGTGCAGAGCAAAAGAAAGGGGTGGTGGCAGGATCGAAGCATCTGCCGTGGGGCCATTCACCCCATCCATCCCACCACCGTCCTACCCGGCTTCCCCATACAAGGTCACCCAAGGCTCCCTCTCCACAAGCAAGCCCACAGCAGCTGCCCCAGTGGACGGGTAGCATCAGCCAGCAGAGCCAGCACCAGCAAAAGAGAGGGAGAGGAAGGGGATCCGGGTGCCGCTGGGGTGCCTGAGGGTCTCAGGAGGGAGCAGGACCCCACCGAGCCCTCCAGAGCATCCGCAGGAAGGAAGCACTGCACAGCCCAGCCGCACAGCTGCGTCCATCTCTGCCGAGCACGGCTCGCCGCCCCCTGGGCAATGAGCAGATTGCAGGTTTACCAACGGACCGGGACAATCTGGGCTGCTTATCTCCTGCCCTGAGCGAGCCACGAAGCGATGCTATGCGGCTCCGGGTGCTGAGGAAGGGCAGGGAGGCGCATTCCAGCCTGCAGCGCCAGGCGCAGACCGCTGCCCTAGGGAGGGGTGATGGGACTACAAGTCCCAGCGTGCAGTGCCTGAGCAGGGCTGCTGGTGGAGCATTGCATCTCGGAAGCTGTAGTCCCTCCCCGTGATACGCTCTGACTGTAAACAAAGGCATGCCCTGCCTTCAACGTGGCTCCTTGCGAATCCCTGCGATGGGCACAGCGCCCAGGGGCAGCAGCAGGCGGTACTCACTGGAGAAACTTGCACCGCAGCAGGACGGGGAAAAGAGTCCTCAAGCTGCCGGTGTCAAGGTTGCAGGAGGTCAGATTCAGCTCCTCCACCTCATGGCTCGTGCTGCCCATGACAGAAGCCAGAACAGAGCACTTGAGAGGGGTCATCTTGACGGAGGAGAGGTTGACGGTGCGGAGGGAGCGGATGGCCTCAGCTGTGAAGCGTTCATTCTGGAACTCGTGCAGGAAGAAGAGGTAGTCCATCAGCTCGGAGGGGGGCAGCCCTTTGCGGCTGTTCCTGATGACAGTCTTCTTCATGGCCTTGGCAATCTCAAAGGCTGCCAGGTTCTTGATGGAGCAGCCCAGCTGCTCCAGGATGGCACGGTTCCGGCGGGACAGGATCCCACCCATGAAGATGGGGAAGAGCTCAAAGACTTCATCATCGGCGGCCTCATCAGGATGCCGCATGGGGCCCTCCACGCCCAAGATGCTGGAATTGATTTGATCCAAGACGTCATCATTGTAGTAATCCTCCTCTTTGAACAGCTCCTCTGCCATGGTGCGGGCGATGGTGTCCTGGCCCTTCCCACTCAGCCGTGAGAAGAAGCGAGGGAACATCTTGAGCAGGTTGAAGAGCACCGGCAGGAAGCGCAGGGGGAGAACTTTGGAGATGATGCTCAGCACCACAGCGGCATCTTCGCTCACTTTCCCGATGATCTCCGACACCTCCTTCCCCACTTTCTGCACCAGGGTCTTCTTCTCACCCAGCACCACGTACAGGGCCGCCAGGTACTCCTGCATTGCAGGGATGGTGAAGACAAAGGTGTGCTCCTTGCCTGGCTGCACGCACGGCGTGAGGAAGAAGCGGAAGACATCACTGCGGAAGACCTCCAGCTGATTGAGCTCACTTTCAGTCTTCATCTCCACCTCAAAGCACTGCTGCAGATCCTCCTCTGTGAAGCTGGTCTTGCGGGACATCACCCCTTCGTGGGCCAGCTTGCCCACCGTCTTGGCCACGTATTTCATCATGGAGATTTTGGTGGGGTCAGTGCTATCCAGCACCTCCCCGCTGAAGTTGAGCCGCAGGAAGCTGGTGTAGATGCCACTCAGGGTCTGGCTGGGAGGCACCGTCCTGGTGAAGTAGAGGAAGTGCAGCGTGGTGCACACCAGCCAGCAGTACGAGGGCAAGAAGCAGGCGGCAGCGATTTGGTTTTGACGCTCCAGGTTCCTTGACAGCATCTCCACCAAGTTATCCTGCTCGCCCGAGCGGCTGGCCACGTTGTTCTCTCCGTCACAGCCAGGCTGGCTGAGGCGCAGCTGGAAGTACAGCTTCTGCAGGTTGGTGTCTGAGAAGCCACAGATCTCTGCATAGCGGCCCACGTACTTACCAGGGATCCGGCGCACCGCAGATGGGCGCGTCGTCACAATGATGCTGGCCTGGAAGCAGAGGGCTGGGTGAGTTTGGAGCTGCCTTTGATCTAATCTCAGCAGGATCCCAAACCTACAGCCCGTATCCAGAAGCACCCAGGAGCTGGGGTCTGAGAAGCTGCTGCCCAAAGGTTTAAACCTGGCCCAGACAGAGGGGACAGAAGAGCTTTCCACATCCCTTTCTAGACATAAACCGAGTCTGGAAGGCAACAACCCCATGGACTGATTCTCAGGTACTACCTGCTTTACCTTACCAGGCCTCCCAAATATTCCCCAGCAACAAACCAGCATGGAGAGTCCCGCCAGGGGTAGAAGCTACAAGTTGACTAGCAGCCAAGCTGGGCTACAAGAACTAGCACAAGGCTTTAATCTGCAATACCCCAGCAGCCACTGACCTCTGGCAGGAGGTATTTCCGCAGCAGGTTGACCACGATGGCAGAGGGAGGCACAGGCTCATTGGCATCACAGCACAGCTCGGTGCCAGCCAGTCGGAAATCCAAGTTGAGGCGCTCCAGCCCATTGAGGATGAAAAGCACCTTGAGGTTGGAAGAGCCCAGGAGCGGCACCACGTCCCGGAGGTGCTGGTACTTCTTGGTGATGAGGCGTCTCAGGGAGATAGGGACGTGACTATAGGACAGGTCCTCACAGGAGAAGGGGATAACCAGCTCAAAGCGGGGTAGGAGACCATGGCACCAGTCTACCACCATCTTTTTGATGAGGGTGCTCTTCCCTGTGCCCACGGTGCCGTAAAGCACCACGTTCTTCACCTGCCGCCCACAGGCATCCACGTCAAAGAGATTCTGGAGGCTGATGACCTGCCTGCAGGGCTGCTGGAGCTGGTGCTGGATGGTCAGGTCAGGTGAGGGCTTCAGGATCTGCTCCAGGGAGCTCTCCCGGATCACTGGGTCCACGTGGACGGCGTCTAGTGAGAAGGAAGGGCCAAACTGCCTCTCTTCGTTGGGCTGGTTGCTGAACCACGCAGACAGGCTCTTCTGGTGTTTCTTAATAGCATCTGGGAGGAAAAAGGTGTTTGGCAATACAATGGCTTCTTGCTGGCAGGAGTTTGGGAAAGCGCAGGCAGGAGGCAGAACCCTGCACTGCCCAAGGCAGCAGCTGTGCAGGACCCTCCATCCTCCTCAGCACAAGGTGGCAAGCTTACCAGATGAGGCCACGTTCCTGAGATGGTCCAGGCCGTGGTGGGAGGAGCTGCGCTGGGCTCGGTTCTCCTGAGACCCTCCCTTGTACTGAACACAGCTCCTTCTAGAGGAAAGAAAGCATCGGGAGGTGGGCAGGGGCCAGCAGCCCCAAGGGCAGGGTGGGACACCATGAGGCAGTGCCAGATAAGGGCTGAATTCAGAGTGGCAAGGAGTTGGCTCTGTGTGGTTTGCTAGTGCAGGCAAAGCAGCATCTCTGACTACAGAGCCCCAAGGTCCCAAGGCAGCAGCTCAGCCACCCACATCCCACTGTACCTGGGGAGGGAGGCGCCACCCACATGGAGGATCTTCCTGTGGAAGCAGCTGCCTGCAGCACCTGTGGGGATGAAGCATTCCTGCACTGACCAGAAGTCTCCCCCAGCCCAGCAGAGCTCACACCTCCGAGCTCAGCAGCTCAGCACCCCGCAGAGGTGACACACAGACTGCCCAGGCTCTCCTGTAGAGCTGGGGATGGACTTCCAGCAGGGACACCGCAACCCTGGGAACGAGGTGGCTTTGGGGTCACAGCTCACCTGGCCCCGAAGCAGCACAGAGGTACACACACCGTGCTGCCCTGCAGCCAGGCTGGGACCCACACAGCCGTGTCCAGCTGCCCCAGGGCAGCCAGCCGTGGTACTGCATGGCTCGGGACATCTTCTGCCTGAAAGAGAGCAGACAGCTGAGAAGGAGCAGGGCACTGAGGATGTCCTCACCTGCAGGGTGAGCCTACCTACCCCCAGAATCCACAGAACTCACTGGGGGCACGAGTGGCAGAGGAACATTACCTCCTGGTCCACGGCCAAAAGTCATCAGCCTGGATTCAGCTATAGCACCGCATCCCGGAGAGAAAAAGCGCTGGAGAGGAAGGAGCTCGACTTTTTAAAAGCTTTATAGCGCAACAGCGCCAAGCCCAGCTCTCCCCGCCCTCCTGCAGCTGCGGACGAGGGGCTGAGCAGTTCGGGACGATCCCGAGGGCGGCCCGAGGACGCGCTGCCCTCCCAACCTCCCACCGCAGGACGGGGCCGAACCGCCGCCGACTCACGCGCTGCGCGTCCGGCTTGCAGGGAAACTGAGGCACGGGGGGGGGAGGGGAGGGTGAGAAAACTCCAGCGCGCAGGAAACGATGAGCCAAGCAGAGGCCGAGCAGGGCTCGAACCGCGCTGCTTTCTGCCATCCTCACCTTACCCGGCTCCCAGCCCTCCCTCTGCTCCGCCACCACCGTCCGCCGTCTTCCCCGGGGTTCTGGTTGGGGCAGCGCGGCCCCGTTTCGCTTCCCTGAGCCGGGAAGGGTTCCGAAGTGGCGGTGACTTCCTGCAGCACCGCCCCGGCACGGCACGGCACGGCACGGCCCGGTTCGCCCCCGCACGGCGGCCGGGAGCAGAGCCGCAGCCGTGCGTCCAGCCACGCATCCACGAGCCCGGGGGCAGAGCTGCTTTTGTAATACCGGGAGGTGGTGCCGAAAGCTGGGTTGCTGCCTGGGGAGAACAGCCCGCGCTCACAGCTTTGCGCATCCCTCTGCATCTCGGCACCCAGCAGCACACGGCCATCTCAGCATCCCGACACACGCGGACCCCACGCCCACTCGGAAGGAACCGAAGGGTACGCTATAAATATAAGTTTTATTGATGTGTGAAATCCAACAAGTACAGCTGGCAGCTCAGAAACGCCGTTACAAGTTGCGACCCCTCCACCTGTATGGCAACCCTCCGGCCACCACGAGTGCTGCTCACAAGCCAGGACCCCCCCCTCCCCACACACAGGGCACTCACCTGCAGGCAGCACTGCCAGCAGCCCCGTGCTCCCCCCACAGCCCAGGTCATGCCCCCTCCCCCAGGCCTGGCCACACCTCTGCAGGGCAGCGATGCATCTCCATTGCAAAGCTGCAGGTCCCACTGCTGGCAAAGCCCTTGCACAGCAGAGCCACAGCCCCATGAGCAGTTCTCCCTCGGGCTCTGAGCTGCTGTCTGCATGTTATTTTGGTAATGGCTCACCCCGACCCCACATGCACACCCCAGCACAGCACAACCACACACAGCACATGGGGGCAGGGAGGCAGCAGGAGACCCCCAGCGGGACAGGATGGATGGTGTCCACACACAGCGAGAATGAAACACTGCTTTATTGCCTGCTTGGGGTGGGTGAGACCCCGCAGGCAGATCTTTGCCCCCTGTGCCGCCCTGCTGTCCCTTCCAACAAACCCCAGAGGGTGAGGATGCTTTTGCTTCTCATGTGAATGTGACAAAGGTGACCTGGACATGCGTGGAGGGGAGAGGCCGAGTCCCTGTGTGCCTGGCAGCATGCTGGGGGCTGTTCCCAGCACACCCACCCCAGCAGCACCCATCCCAGCTGAGCCTTTGAGCCTGAATCGGTTCAAGATGGGCTGAGGTTCAGAGCTCAGAGAGCTGCAGCCACAGCTCAAACCTCATCCTAATGCACTCAAAGTGCATTGCATGGGGAGGGAGGGGGTGGGAAGGGAGAGGAGGTGGAGGGGAAGAAGCCTGCTCTCCTCCATCACACTCCTCGTGATTATCCAGACGCGTTCCCTGGAGGGGTGCCTGCAGCCAGAAGCACCCAGAGTTCCACTCCCCCGCTCCAATAAAGTGCATCCTCACTGCACACATCCTGGACAGGGCAAAAATCAGCACGGATCTCCCTCGACCTCACACTGCAATCCAAGAGCAGGGCAGAAGTGGGGAACTGAAATAGCCCAACAGCCCCACAGACATGAGATGGAGGTGGGGGACAGGCAGCAGCTCTGCCATCCCCTGGTGGCACAGCAGATGTGGTGACTGCTCCCCGTGTCCCCCCAGCTGTGGGTGCCAGCAGTGCTCCCACCCCCTGCACAGCACAGGGATAGTGAAGGTGGATCTGGGAGCAGAGGGAAGTTTTGTGGGGGACAGCAATGAGTCAGCTGAGATCCCCTGGGGAAACCCCAATGCTCAGCACTGGAAGAGCATCAGGGCACATCCTGCTTCCAGAGCCTTTATGCACGAGCTCCTCACATCCATGCAGGGGAAACCCAGCCCCGCTGCAGCAGTAGCTCCATCTCTGCCCTCCAGCCAGCCCCTGCAGTGCAGAGCAGTCCCAGCAAACCAGGAAAAGGGAAGAAGAGTTCAGAGGATATTGCTGCAATCTGTCCTTGTTTCTGCAGTCCAATCCCCTGCCATGTCCATGCTCACCAGCAGGCAGTGGGCTCCAGTAGCAGCCATGCAGCCCCATGACAGCAGTGCCAGCGTGCTGTCCTCACCAGCTGCACTCCTTTGGAAAGCCAACGAGGTGCTAAAATGCCCTGAGGGGTGCAGGGCTTTGGGGGAACCACCAAAAGACGCCTTCTCCTGGTACCAGTCCCAGCATCAAGGCGGCTCAATGCAAACCAACTGCTCCCAGATCTCACCTGCCTTCCAGCTCTGGCACCACTGGGACCCACTTGTCCATGCTCTTACCCACCAGTCCTGCTGCAATGGGTGGGTGCCCACAATCTTCATCTCCTCCCTGCAGGCAGCACACAGCTGTTGCTGAAGGAGGGTCATTCCCATCCTGCGTGGTTGTGCTGGGGAAAGGGAAGAAGAGGCCAGCAGAGCTCCACTGATGTCACAGTGCTCCACACGGGGTTTGATGGGACGGCCGCTTCTCTTTGTATCGCTCCCTTTTATCCTCTTGGCTCAGATCCCAAAGACTGAACGTGACACCCCCTGAGATCTGAGAGCAGTGTCCCACTCCCACAGACACTGCTGTGTCCCCAGATAGCAGAGGCCAGCCCTGAGGATGGCACTGAGCAGCAGCAGAGGAGAGCCCCGAGTCCTCTGCCCCCTGCTCCCATTCCTCTCCATGCGGACTGAAAGCAGCGGGGTTTCAAAATTAAATTCAAAATTAAAAAGGAGGCAAAAGAAAGAAAGAAAAAAATAATAAGTAAAGGGAGGATTGAAGCAGAAAGGAAAAGGGGAGGCAGCAATCTGTGGCTGCAGCAGCAGGAAACACAGAAGCCTTGTGCAACTTGGTGGCTTGGGGCTCTTCTCTATGCGATGGCTCTGTGTGTGTCCCCACGTGGCTCGGACCCCCAGCGCCTCTCCTTCTCCTGCTTCTCTCTGCCTCCATGGGACCATCCCTGCTATCCCCCACAGGCAGGCAGGTTGAGTGAAGGGATGCAGCTCCGTGGGGTGAGGCAGAACGGGGGGGACACGTGGTGGGGCTGTACAAAACGTTTGCCATGAAGAGTGCGTGGAAAGGTTAAAACAGTTCCGAGATGTCTCAAAACCCTTCTCGACTGAGCCAGGCCTGGCTGGCACCTACCAACGTGGTCCATGGCTGCCATGCAGCAGCTCAAGCCCAGGGGCAGCTCTGGGGTCCTGTGGCCCCTTTATCTCTCCGACTTGACTTTGTACCTGAGCACCAGGTACGCCAGGAGCCGCAGGATGATGAAGAAGATGCCCAGGATGAGGAAGTCCAGGTAGAGCTTGGCCTCCTCCACGTCCAGTTCCTGCAGGATCTTGATGGGTTTTTGGAAAGGGCAGAAGTCCTCGAGGCACTCCAGGTCCTCGCGCTCCATGGCATAGATGGTGAGGATGACGCCTTCAAAACCATACCTGTGGCAAAGCAGAGTCACTGCGCGCCCCGCACGGCCCCACTCCCACCCCACAGACAGAGTGTGCGGTCCCACCTGACGTAGGAGACATAGGAGCTCCACTGCAGGTAAGTGGGGATGGTCTTGAAGCTGACAAAGAAGCCCGAGAAGAGCAGGACAGGGATGGCAGTGACAGGTCCCACAAAAGTGGCTACCTATGGAGCAGAGGTCATTGGGTGCCATATCCCCATTTGTGACCCATGGCACTCCCCGTATGTGGTTCTCTGGGACACCCACGTCCACACCACGGGCAAAATCTGACCTGCAGGGAGGTGGAAGCAGCACCGATGAGAAGCCCAAGGGATTGGGCCACCAAAGCAGTGGCGGTGGCCAGGGCAGAAAAGAGGAGGAAGCGCGTGGCCTCGGGAGGCTGGCCTGTCATCCAGTACACGATGCTGCAGTAGGCAATGGGGCAGATCACCTGGGAAGGGGTGAGCAGAGTTACACACTGGACCCGTGGCTGCTCTGGTCCCATAGACCCTCCCTCAAGGGTGGAGAGTCCAAGGAGTCCATCCAGGGCATTGGAAATTGGCCATGCCAAGGGGCCAGTGCTCACCTGGAAGGGCACATCTGCCATGGTCTTGGCCAGGTAATAGGCTTTCAGGCTGTACCAGTAGTTCAGGTGCTCTCGCAGGAATACAGACATCTCCTGGGGGACTGTGGGGAAGCAAGGAAGGAGTTGGCAGTGCCCCAGGCCAATGCACCCTGCAGCCTCCTGCCCACGGATGGGAGCTTCACCAGGGACAGAAACTGAGAGGGGAACCTTCACATGGACAAGTCAGCTCAGCCAGGGGGGTTTTGCTCAGGCTTTTTGAGGAAGTGAAAGGGAGATCTGAAGCAGCTGAAAATGCAGCTGTGCAGACAGTTTCTCAGCAAAATAAGTAAATAGATAAATTCCAGTACACTGCTTAGAGCCATTCGGTAAACAATGGCAATAAATGAACCAGACAGTAAACAAATGGCAACTGGGGGGATTTACTCCAAGTGATGCAAACACTTCCACCCTTCTCTTTGTACCCTTTCCATCTCTATCCTATTGCCCCACTTTGGACCAACTCAGCTGTCTCCACCATACAGCATCCATTGGACCCCTCCCACAAACACAACCCCCCTGCACACCCAGGGGTGGGAGCAGTGGGGCGAGGAGCTCCTTACAGGTGAGGATGGTGGGCATCAGCGCAGCGAACATGAGGAAGAGCATGGAGAAGAAGAGGAAGCCAGTGTTGTTGAAGACTTTGCCGGCGTCGTTGCCGATGTGCAGGTAGAGCAGCCCGATCAGCACCCCGATGCAGATGTGGGACATGAAGCGCAGGTGGGTCAGCACCTATGGGTGGGCAGAGGGGATCAGTGGGGCAGGACCACGTCCCCTGAGCATCCCTGAGAAGGTTGAGCCCCACTCAGCTCTGCTTGCCCCCAGCAAATTACTCCCATCCCTTTAGTGTTGGCTCAGCCCTCACCGTGTCCCTCAGGATGCAGATAAAGGTTCTCTTGAAGAGGATGCAGAACTGGGTGGAGGTGTTGGTGGCGAATGTGTGGCTCTCGATGTGGTCCACATCCTGCAAAGGGATGTTCAAAGTCAGAGATGCAGGTGAGGGACAAGGATCACCTCCCACATGGTGTCCCCTCTTGGGCTCTCACCGTCACACAGTGCGCCGGGCACGATGAGTCTGCCTTGTTGGGGCTGCTCTTCTTCTCTGCCATGGTGCACATGCCATTCTGCACAGCACGGAACAGGACGGGGTTGAGGTCCCCATACTCTCCTGAGGCCACCTCGATAACTGTGGAGCACAAGAGCAGCACTGAGCCAGCCCTCACTATCACACTGCTCAGGTCACTGAGATTCCCCAAGGTCAGCCCCAGTGCAGCCCTCACCCCACAGTGCCACACCACCCACAGCACAGCATCCAATGGGGGGAACATGACTTTGGACCTCGCCACGTGGGTTTGGACCTCGCCACCCTCCCCAACACTGCTGAGCTGAGGAGGGGCCACTCACTGAAGTCAGCGGGGTTGTGGTACGTGGGGCAATGGAGCCCAAGGCCCTTCAGGTAAGGAATGAGGTTGGTCACGACGCCTTTGAAGATGCACTGGCCCTGGCTAAGGATGTAGAGCTGTAAGAGAAATCAGCAATAGGGCAGGTGCAGAGCAGCCAGAGCACCACTACTTACTCCAGATCCCATCATCAGGGCCGTGAGTAACACGAGCCCAGGTCAGCTGCCTGCACCAACCCCTCCCATGGCCTCTCTGCACGGTCAGAATGACCTGCTCCCCAGAGAGCTCTGTGCCCCAGCCCAAACCTTGTCAAACATCTCAAAGAGCTTGGCGCTGGGCTGGTGGATGGTGCAGATGATGGTGCGGCCGCCCTGAGCCAGGGATCGCATCAGGGAGACGACCTGGAAGCAGGAGGCACTGTCCAGACCACTGCAGGATGGAGCAGAGGAGAAAGAGATGGCAAAGAGAGAAGGAGAGAGTTGAGAAAGCGAGAAGAAAATCTCCAAGACACCTCCACCACCACGTGGGCACCCTGCGTGATGGAGAAGAACATCCCTTTGCAGCCCCAGTCCTGTTGTCCTCCAGTCTCCTTGGTGTCCCACAGCCCCTCTTGGATCCAAAGGGCTCTGTCCCCCCCGGTGTCCCCCAGTGCTGGGAAGCTCCTGCAGTCTCACCTGGTGGGCTCATCGAAGAACATGACTGGAGGATTGTTCACCAGCTCCAGGGCGATGGCCAGGCGCTTGCGCTGCCCACCCGACAGCGAGATGGTGCGGGTGTAGGAGCACTCCAGCAGCCCCAGGGCTGTCAGGATCTCATTGACCTGAGGGATGTCATTCACCATGAGCTCCCATGGACCCTCACCCTCTCCCCATCACCTCCTCCCACGTCCCCATCACTGAGGGTCCATGGTTCCTTCCCTTCTCCACTGTTCCCACCTTGGAGTAAGACAACGGGCCCTGGGCTCACATTCCTCTTCACTTACCAGCTCTTTCTTCACCTCCTGCTTCTCGCTCAGCTTCAGGTTAGCAGAGACCTGCAGGGAGAAGATGATCAGGGAGATCAAAGCATCGTAAAGTGACTTGGGTTGAAATGGACCTCAAGGATCATCCACTTCTATCTAGACCAGGCTGCCCAGGGCCCCATCCAACCTGGTCTTGAACACCTCCAATGGGAACGTCATATGTAGGCCACTGAGGTATTGCACTCATCCCCAGCTGAGTCGTACAAGGGCGAGGGCAGGACTTCATCCCCACATCCCACAGCCCTTGGGAAGCTCCTATTTGAGGATCCAGCCCCAGGAAACCCTGCAGCCCCGCTCACCATCATGGCCTCCAGCACGGTGAGGTGTGGCAGCAGCATGTCATCCTGCATGATGTAACAGGACATCTTGCGAAAGGTGCGCAGGTCCCGCGGCCGCCCGTTCACCAGGATCTGACCCTTCATTCCCGTCTCCCTATGGGACAGGGAGGATATAATACAGCCCCCAGCCCCGCTCCCCCAACCCCTCCTCCAGCCCCACCTGTAGCCAGCCAGGATGTTCATCAGCGTGGACTTGCCGGCACCCGATGGCCCCATGATCCCAATGAGCTCTCGTTGGCAGAACTTCCCTGACAGGCATTTGAGGAGGGTCTTGTAGCCTGGAAGAAAAGAGAAGAATGGTGGGATTGCAATGGGACCCCAGCAATGGGTTCCAGCAATGGGACCATGTGCTGTGCCAAGGGACCACCTCTACCAGCATCATCATGGCCGTCACCCCCAGTACAACCCCCATCCCTGCTTCCCCATTAGCTCATCCATTTCCAACGCAGACAAGATTAGAAAACCCCTGGGACACAGCATAAGGAAGGCCACCAGGCTGTGGTACTGCCCTGGTCCCCAGGCAGTGAGGAGCAGGGTGCCATGGGGCAGCAGTGTCCCCATGCCCACCAGAAGCCTGGCTGCTGCCTTCATTGGTATTCATGCCATGACACTCAGCAGCAGCCACTGCTAATCAGACCTGGAATTATCTCTGCTTTAAAGGCAGCTGATTAGCATTTTCTGGCAGCAGGAACGCAATGTGTCGGGAGCACGGAACAGGCACAGCCTCAGGATGTCAGAAACTGCCCCGAAACACAGCCCTGCCTGGGGAGCTGTGGTTTGCATGGTACCACGGACCAGGTCTGAGCATCTCCCTACTAGAAATACACCCCCTTGCCCCATGGGATCAGCTGACATCGGGTGAGGACAACGCATCCATCCCATACCCACAAACTAGGGCAAGCCTCAGGATCAGGGCAGCAAAAGCAGCAGGAGGAGATAGGAGGGGAAGGGATCCAGCACTGTGATCTTCCTGTGCCCCAGCAGCACTCGTTGGGGTCAGGCACACCCAGGAGAAGGGCCCTGGAGGTTGGGAGGTGTGAGCAGGATGCTGTGTGTGACGGCAGCAGGGTGAGCACAGCACACAGCCCCAGCAGCGCATGCTGCTCACGTCGGTGCCACTGCAGCTTGCGCAGCGGTTACTCGCGTTCATTGACTGCCAGTAACCTCCTGCTTCAGCAACGCGCGGCAGCACGGCCGGATCCTGCACAAAGGCACCTGGAGCTCCACACCAGTTCCTGTGTGCGGTCCAGGGGAGAAGAGCATCCGTCCTGTGCAACCCCACAGTCCCAGCAGCCCTCTGCTCCAGCTGCCCCAAGTCTGTCCCCACCACAGGGCATGCAAACACTCCAGGCAGCCCTAGTTCCAGCCTCTATCTTTTGCTTCCCAGCAATCTAAGGAGGCAGAGCTCACCCTGGGGGCTTTGGGCTGGTCCTGCTGTCCATCAGTGCCTCAGTTTCCCCAGCTGCAGAGCTTAGCTGGAAGCAGCAGGGACCCCACACCCTCAACCAGCTCACCCCAGGACCCTGCTCAGCCCCCCCCCCCCCCAACCTCACAGGGCCAACCTGATTGGCATCCCATTAACTAACAGGGCTAATTAAAGCTGACTACCACCCACCAGCTGCCATCTGCCTCCCCTTCCTAAGCTGTCGGCAGCAGTCACACAGAGGGAACTGCCAAAGAGGAAACCCCCTGCAAGCCCAGCACCCCTCTGCACATCAGGACACCCCTTGGGGCCTCCTACTGCCAGCACAGCAGCACTGAGTAAACCCATCCATCTTGTCAGCCCCAAGCCAAGCAACAGCCCTGCCTGCCCCATACGACCTCTGGGATGGGATCTGGTTTTGGGGATCACAGGGCTGGGTGGCCACAGGGGACAGCAGGGTGAGCAGCTCCGGAATTTCCCACTATTGTGCACTCAGACAAAATCCTGCAGAGCTGAGACACGGCTGCCTGCATCAGCAAAGAGGGATGGACCCATGGCAGGGGGGTCTGGGAGAGATGAGAGGAGACTGGAGGGGAGATGTGGCAGCCTCAGGGGTCCCCAGACCCACATGCAGCTCCTACCTCTCTTCCTCCACCAGGAGCCCTCGCGCACGGAGTAGGACAGGTCAATGAACTCGATGTTGACAGCTGAGCGTTTCGGGAGGTGGGAAAACCTCTGAGCCTCTGTGATGTGGTTCTCCACCTTTTTCAAATGGGTGGTGAGGAGCGGGGCGTCCGGGGGGCCGGCGTGGCAAACCGTGTCCTCCAGGACGATGGAGACGCACGCAGGATCCATGCCTTTCTCTGCCATCGTGCTGCTCTGTAGGGAACATGCAGGGATGGAGCCACTCAATCTTTGGCACGAGGGCTCTGCAGAGCTGGGGGAATGCTGAGCCAGGCGGGGTGGGAAACACGCTGCACCCCAAACCCTCTGCAGCATCCCAGATGAGGATGGGGCTGGGGGTCCCTCATTGTGTTGAGGACAGAAGGCTGAGCCGTGCCCTGCTGAGATCAGCAGCCCCCCCTCCCCTGCAGGGCCGGGGTCCTAATGCCGTGCTAACCTACATTTTGCTGAGCCGCAGGCTGCAGGCAGCTCCTCGCCGCAGCTGCAATGCACACACACAATCCCCTGGAAGGGGAGGATGGCCTCGCGAGGAGCTGCGCCGAGATCTTCCCAGCCCTCTCCCCGATGCAGACAGATCTCTTTCAGGGCTGGAAAACAGCCAGCCTCGGCCCTAGGGGAGACAAGGGGCGAGCGAGGGCTGTGTGATCCCATCACCCCCACTCCCTCCTAACGCTTTATGTTCCCCCTTCCTACAGCCGTAGGGCACAGGGCCAGCAGGACGGGGGGCTGCAGGAGCCACAAACCGCCCTCGGGCTCACCTTGACTCCTCGAGCCGCTCCCCACCCCACCCCTACCGGCGAGAGCATCTCCTCCGGGGCCGCTCCTCCTCCATCTCCTCTCCCTCCATCCGCCGGACCCCAACCCCTCGGACCCTCCGCACGCTCACCTGTACGAGCTCGAGCTCCGCTCCCCGCAGCCTCCGCCGCTCCGCGCACTGCCGCAGCGCCGCCGCCGCCGCTTCCCCCCCACCCCCCTGCGGACAAAGGGGCGATGCCCGCGGCGGGGCCGAGCGCCCGCAGCCCCCGGCGCGCACCGATGGACCGCGGGGGAGGAGAACGGGCGGCGGCCGCTGCTCAGTGCCGCTCCCCGGGCTTAGCGCTGCCCCCGCGGGTCCCCAGCCGGGATGCGCTCCCCATCCCTCTGTAGGGCTGGGCTGGGCTGGGCAGGGCCGGGGCGGGCGGTGAGGTGGGAGGACCGGTTCCGTGCAGTTATCCGCTCCCGTATTGGTGCCCCGGACCCGTCGGTGCCCCCCACCGCCGGCGCTGTCTCGGCTGCCGCTGTGTGTCGGGACGGTGGGAATTGGCTGCTCGGACGGCGCTGCCAGGCGGCGAAAAACCCTCTTAAAGGAACCGGCTTTATTTCCTTTCCCCACTCTGCTCTGCGTGTCAGGCAGAAGGCCTCGAGCATCTCCCGGTTGCAAAGCTTGGGATTTGGCAGCCCCCGTTCTTCCGTTCCCACCGCTGCACCTCTGACACAGCACAGAGCCCACGGCTCCTCACCACAAAGCCCACTCCCAGGGCTCACCTAGCCACGCACTGAGCTGCCTTTGCATTGCATTGCATTACATTGTATTGCACTGCACTGCATTGCATTGCACCCAACAGCCTCCACCACAGGGCACAAGCAGGGTGCAATGATGGCAGAGCACTGCTCAAGCAAGCATCAAAAGGGGGCACAGCTGCCCCCCCCCAGGGTCCTGGGTGGAGGGTGCCAACCCCCCAGCTTGCCCCTAGCACCCACTTCCCTGCATGCTGTCCCCGTGCTGTCGCTCACACCTCTCACCCACCACAGCACTTAAACATGAAAGACATATGGAAATAACAACAGTATTAATTAAAATACCCATCTGGTGAGCTAAGGAAATCCTTTCCCTCCCACAGCCAGATCGGGGCTGGGACAGAGCTGGGGGCAGGGATCTGGCCCTTTAAGAGTGGGATTCAGGCAGAGGGTGCTGGAGAGGGTGCAACATCAGAGTCAACCCCACACCAAGGCCTGCAGTCAGTTCCTCGTGGAGCAGAAGAGGTGCTGGGCTCATCCCAAGGCCATTTCAGCATGCTGCCTCCTGAGCCAGGATGCTCACATCTGGAGCTTGGAGAGCCGGTCCTGGCCCTGCCCTCCCTGTGTGGGGCTGCGGGGATGGAGCAGACAGCAGAACCTCCGTGCATAACTGCAAATTTGTGTCATTTCCTGTAAACAATTTTTTTTTAATTACCCACAGTGGTAGTGGTGGTGCTGCCCATTACACATGCTCCTGCCCCTCTTCTTCCCCATAGAATAACAATTTTGGTTCTTCCATTTGCTGCTTCAGAGGGATCCAGGGTGTCCCTGGGGAGCATGTGGCACCCAGAGACCATCATGACAGTGGGACATGAGGGGACATGGGACAGAATGAAGGGCTCAGGGCTGGGATCCCAAGGAACCCAGGACCAAGGAGGGGTCTTGTGCACTTAGAACAGCTCCTGGCATCTCCTTACCTGTTCTGGCTGCAAGGCATCAGCTACCCAGAGATGTCCCTGGGGAGGATGGGGGGTCAGAGCAAATCACTGCAGGAAGGAGCAGCCCCAGCCTGCAGGCACCACGCACAGCAGCCCCCACACCCTGTCTGCACAGATGGAGCAGCAGGACAGCCCTGCTGACTGCACACAGGGGCAGGAAATAGCTGGCAGAGAGAAATGGCAGCCTGCAGGACAGGCAAAGTGCTGCCTCCCTGCTAGAAGAGGATGTGAGCCTTCTCCAGGGAGCAGCCAGGAAGAGACACCGAGGTCTCCAAGTCCTCAATGCAACTGCCCTGCTCCTGCTGCCCACAGCATTCCCTGCATGCCATGTAATGGGGCCAGGCAGGAAGGCAGCAAGTCCCAAACCTCTTCTCCAGATAACAGCTTCAGGATGGATGGAAATTACGGAAAGGAAGAGCCCAGCACTGGAGATGCGTGGCCAGCAGATCTCAGTGCAGAAGGCTCAGCTCTACCAGGAGAAACTGTAAGGACAGCAGAGATGTTGAGCTGCTCAGCAGCCCCCAGCTTGCAGCCACCCCTTCCCTAAGGGCAGCATCAGCCCTTCACCAGAGGTGGGTGCTGCTACTGGGTCTCCCCACAGGGCACATGGCAGTCGCACTCGCAGATATCACAGCGCAGGAACCAGCGCGCCCAGCCCGAGCGTTTGGTGCTGCAGGAGGAGATCTTGATGCAGCCGTGGTGCAGGGAGGCTCCCAGGTTGCTCTGGGTGCTGCAGGACGACGAGCAGCTCCCACTGATGTCCCGCTCACTGATCTCGATCCGACCTCGCAGGCAGATCCCTGCAAGAGCAGGACTGGAGCAAACCCCCAGTGTATCCACCAGCCCTTTCTCCCCATGGTGGGCTGCCAGAACAGCAATACCCATCCCACCCCATGTACTCACGGAGGCAGGTGGGTTTAGGTGTCCAGCGGCCATCAGACTGGCAGGCACTGGCTGGGTCCCCCAGCAGCATGAAGCCGGGCCGGCAGCTGTAGCGCACCACGGAGCCCACCCACCAGTCATTGCCAAACACCACTGAGTTGAAGTCTGCCTCGGGCCTCCCGCAGTTCACTGGGGATGGGGAGGTTCCCGTGGGCAGGCAGCTCGGTGGGACACACATGGATGGGAACGTGGAGAGCTTCCACACACGCGTGGCACCAAACCTGCCCCATGCACTCCCAGAGCCCCCCCACGTCCCTGCAGTGCCGTACCTCGGCAGAAGGACTTGTAGCCCAGCCAGCAGCAGCTGCCATTCCCACACTGGCTCCTCTTCAGCTCCTTATGCTTCCCCTTGCAGCCCCCCATGCAGATGGGTGCAGTGCCGGACCAGTAGGTATCCAGATCTCCTGGTGCCACGGGAGCAAGGCAGAGCGGGGCTGAGGACCACTCGTTCCAGCAGCTCCTCAGCCCTGAGCCCTGCTGTAGGTGATGCCCAAAGGCTCAGCCACAAGCCCTGCTGCAGCAAGGAGCACATCCACTCGCAGCCCCCAGCTCCGGCTTCTCCAGCACCAAGCTCCATCACAGGGCCTTACTCCTTGCTGTGTCAGCAGCCCTAGGGCACCCCGTAAGCAACCCTTCTCCCAAACACCCTGTTACCTTCTGGGTGCTCAGAGGAGACCAGCGTGGCCAGCATGGTGAGGAAGAGAAGACCCAGCCCCATAGCACAAGCACTGCTCTCCTCCCCTCACCCCCAAACACTGCCAAGGAGAAAGTGAACTTGGTTTCCATACACACAGCACAGCATGCTGTAGGGCCCAGGAGTGGGAGGAGACTCCTCTTGATGCCAATCCTCTCCCCATCAGATAATCCCTGGCAGATTACCCTCTCTGGACCCAGTGTTTAAAGGGACAACTCTTCTCAGCCACCACTCCACTCCCAACACCAAACACTTGGGTAGCACAGGAATGCTGCAGCTTCAGAGCAGTGGTGCAGCCACGGCTTTGGCAGCAGAGCTCATGTGTTGGAAAGGGAGCCAAGATGGAAATGCTGCGAATGCAAACTTGGCACGAGTTCCTTCTCTCAAAGGTATCTGCAGCCCAGCTCAGCCAAGCAACAGTGAGCACGCGCCGAGCAGGGAAGGCTGGGCAAGGCCAGGGCACACTGCATGCTGGTAGCCCAGGGATGCTCTCATCAGAGAAAGCAGCATCTTCTGACAGTGCATGCCATCAGAGCTGCTGGGGCAACCAGCTGCCTCCTGCCCTGCCTCAGTCCAAGCACAAGGAGCCTGGTTCCATATGCATTTCACCAGTCCAAGGAAGGCATCTTGCTTACAAACCTGTGTGTAGCCCCAGAAGACTTTCCTACTCAATCAGGGGCAGGGGGCTCTCCCCACTTCAACTCTGCTCTTCATCTCAACCAGGGCACAGGCCCGAGGGGCTGCTCTCATCACTCCTGGCCAAGGGCACTAACACGGATCACACCCACAGTGCTTGTAATTAGAAAGTGAGCAGATGGCCAAGGGTTTAGCATAAAGTGATTTTCTCCATTAACCTGGAATTCCAGCAGCTTTTGCCAAACTGCTTGAGGAAGTGAGGGGAAAAGTCAACCAGGTTGTTTTCCTGCCTCCATCAGGGCACATCACCCCCACATGCAGCATCATGAGGATCCAAGGGTCACTCCAGCTTCACATTGTCCATATCATGTACAAAAGAGGAAACTGGCTCAGCTCATAAGAT